>NW_028258310.1:10725378-11028409 GCF_053883595.1 Heterocephalus glaber | reverse complement strand
CAGCAATGAGCCTGAG
Source organism: Heterocephalus glaber (assembly GCF_053883595.1). Classification (NCBI taxonomy): domain Eukaryota; kingdom Metazoa; phylum Chordata; class Mammalia; order Rodentia; family Bathyergidae; genus Heterocephalus; species Heterocephalus glaber. Next base: position 11,028,393 of record NW_028258310.1, on the reverse strand, counting down.
CGGGCTGAGCTCCCTGGAGCCCTGTTCACACGCTCCAGAGAGTCTGCGTGGAAATTCCAGGAGGGTCACTGGGCAGCTTCTAATTTAGAACCAAGATGCTTTACCCCAGCAGGGGGTGGGGTGTCACAGGAGACTGGAAAAGAAAGTAGCTCTTCTCAATGGATGAGTCACAGAAGACAGAGCCCAGAGAGACCGGGGGTGCGGTGCTGACTGGGGCATCCTTCTCCTTCCAGGACCCAGGGATGTGGACAGAAATTTGAGACAAGGCAAGGGGTGTGCCAGGCCTGATAAGGGTGCCAGGGCAATGGGCATGAACACTGAGCAGGTGAGCAGGCAGCCCTGGACACCTGTGCCCAGCATTGCCTGAGCCTAGCTTCAAGCCAGGCTCAGACAGTCAGCCAGGGGTCCTAGAATAGAGACAGAAGGGTCCCGGAAATGGGCATTTGGGGAGTTCCTGCCTCACACTGGCGGTAAAGCTAAAGTGAACTGCTGTCCCCATGACATTCACCCCGGGGACCTGGTGGATGCTCAATAAATGTTCCTGGGATTCACCCTAAACTCATAGCATCTTAGTTCTTCCAGAGCTAAAGGGGCCTCAGAGTGAGTTGAGCCTCTGCCCTCAGGTCGCAGATAAGAAACTGAGCCCTGGTGGTGAGCAGAGCCTTCCCCAAATCCACCGTGCCAGAGTGGCTTCATCCTCTGCTTCGTCTTTGCTTTCTAGGCAGGTGCTACACTCTTCACCACTGAGGGTGGTGCCTGCCAGGCTCTGGGGTCAGAGGTAGCTGGAAGGTGGCAGACTGTACGGGGAGCCCTTTACATGGCCAGAGGCAGCTGCCAACAGCATGGGGACTGCAGTGGGAGGCCTCCCAAAGAGCAGAGAGCCCAAGGCTGGGACCTGAGGCCCTGGGTTCTATTCTTGGCTCTGCCTCAACTCTCCAGATGACCTTGAACATGACCTCTGGCCTCCATGTGTGGAATGAGGGGCAGGGCCAGACCAGCAAGAGAAGCTGGGGATTTGATCCACAGTCTGCCCCATTGGGCCTCCTCTGTATCTGTCTCCAACCATCTTAGATTTTACTTAGCCAGCTTGGCCCAGGAAGAGAACAGCTGCCTGTGTATTCTAAGCCCAAGCTTCACTTTCCAGCTATAAATTCCCAGAGAGAGGAAAACCTGGGCAACCTTTTGACATCACCCCAGTGAGAGAAGCTGAGATAAGAAGGGGTCAGCAGATGGCTCCAGGTCACACAGTGAGCTATGCCCAGGCTAGAAGTTGATCTTGGGTCTCCTGACACCCACATCAGGGCTTTTTCCACTGACCACACTTCCCTCCACAGTAGTAGTAGTGGACACAAAAGCCACTCACAAGCAGACCCAGTCGCCGATTTACCTTGATGGGTCAAAATCCTGCTCGGGGAGCCTACAATCTCTCTCGGCGGCGCCGTCTGGAACTCAGTTTCCTGTGCACCAGATGTCTATAAGCTCCTCCTCCCGAGCACGAGCACTAGGGATCCACCGGGACCACGGGGCTTCCCTGGGCAGCCCCTGCTGCCTCGGCTTCCTCCTGCTCTTTATCAACAGTAGAGGACCCTGGCCAGGAAATCCCACCTAGTCCCCCCCAGACCCCAAGGCTGGGCTTCAATCAGAATTACAGGCCCCAGCCCAGCTCCCCTCTGAGGAGCTGGATTTTTCTTACCATAAAAGGACAAGTGGGCCTCCCCTGCTCCCTGCTGCCAGCCCTGCTGGGAGAAAGGCTAAGCTATTTTTAGAAAACTCAAGGGTTCGCAAGATGAAGCTTGTCTGTGCCTGCACCCCAGCCCCTCCCCATCTCTCCTCTTCCTCTCCTCCCCCTCCCCCTCCCCCTCCCCCTCCTCCTTCTCCTCCTCCTTGCATCTCCCCACTCCAGCCCTGGCTGCCTGGCTCTCCAGCTCACTCCAAAAGTGTCTCTTCCATTTTCTCTCCCTCCCCTGCACCTCCCCTCTTCCCTCTCTTCCTTCCCGTTCCCTTCTCTTCAAATCTTTTCATAGTCAGCCTCCCTCCCCCGTGTCCCTCCTTCAGATCTCCCTTCTGGCGGTTGGAGAAAGTAACACATCAGCACCCCCACCCGCTTCTCAAACACTATTTACAACCTAAATTCCAAACATCCGCCATCTGGTTCTAGGAAGGGCCAAAAATTATTTGGAGAAGGAAGTCAGGATTATTCCATCTTCAAAGCCAAAAGAATTTAAAGGCCTCTTCTCTCCCACCTTCCTCGGGGGCCCCTCCGTTAACATCTGACCCATTAGGATCCCTCAGTGAGTAGAGGAGGTCAGGGCACTTACTGGAGGGCCAGCTGGGCCTCTGACTGCATGCATCACCAGGAATTTGTTGTGTCTCCTCTCCATGCCTCAGTTTCCTCAGGGAATGATGGGTGTAGCCTAGGATGCTTCCAACACAAGTGCTCTAAGACTCCAAGTCCTGGTGCAGAAATTTCAGCTGATCCTGGTCACTGGATCCCAGCTTTGGGGTGAGCAATGAGGAGTGAGATGAGGTCAGGATCTGACCTGGGAGGGCCCTGGACACCCCACAAGGTCCAGTCCTCTCCCTACCACATCACATACAAACATGCGCACGTGCGTGCACACGGACCCTGAGGCCCAGGGAGGGCAAGGCCTTTGTCCATGGTCACACAGTGTATGTGTCTGTGGGAGACCGGGTACCTAGCCTGCTACCCCTCCCACCCAACACATTCCAGAAGAAACCAAGATCCCTATTACCCAGAAAGTCTCACCGATCCGAGCAAAGCCCCCAAATCCTGGAGCTCCCTGCTCTTCGCAAAGCAGACAGGACAGAAGGCAGAACCAACTCCTTTATCTTGGTGGTAGCTTTTGGTTTGCTGTTTTCTATCAACTGGACAGCGGGCAAGGGAAAGATACTATGGCACAGGCAGAACAGCAACCAAAATAAGAAACCCCCTTGATTCTACTGACGTGCAGCCTTTGCCAGGGCCCAGGAGGCTTCTGCTTAGACTAAAAATGCTTTCTCTTTTCACAGCCCCTCTCCATGAAGGCAAACACATACCTGGAAAATGCCATGAGACACTGACTCAGGTTATCACTCTGAAAATGATGCCATATTGCAGGCACAACAGCACATACCTGTAACCACAGCTACTCCGAAGGCTGAGGCGGGAGGATTGCAAGTCCAAGGCCAGTCTTGGTGACATAGTGAAATACTGTCTCAAAACAAAATTTTAAAAAAGGGCCTGGGATGTAGCTCAGTGGTAGAGTGCTTGCCTAGCTTGTGCAAGGCCCTGGGTTCTATTCTCAGAACCAAGAAAAAATTAATTAAAAATAAAAATAATCCATAAATAATCTGGGCTCCAAGGGGAGCCATGAACATGCATTTTGGGCTGCCTGGAACCAGTCCCGATCTGACACTTAGTAGCTATGTGGCCAAGGGAGTGCTGTCAGCTCTGAGAGCCTCAGTGTCCTCATCTGTAAGACGAGGGCAGGCAGAGTGGTGCCTAACTCTTAAGTGACTGTGAGTCAGGTGAAGAAACCATGGCAAAGGGCGGAGCATCCAGAGTCCCAGCGCTTCGCCAGTGGTGGCCGTGGCTAGGGTGGGCCCAAGGAGCTGGGTACAGAGGAAGACAGCTTGGGGACACTCTTTGGCAGCCTTTGCCCTCCCTGGGAGCCCAGGGTGACAGGAACTGCAGGAACGCTTGTCTCTAGGTCCCTCCCAGGACACCTCCCAGGGCTGAGCTCCTGGGACATGGCCTAGGGGGTCTAGGGCAGCCTCGCCTGCCAGCCCTCTTCTTTCCCTGGCTTCCCCCCGCCCCCTGGTTTCGACCTCAAACTGCATTCCCAGGGTTTGCTCCAAAGCCAGAGCACCCTTCCCTGGGGAGGAAGTGGGGAGCGTGTGAGGCTGCTGAACTCGGTGTGGGTGATGGGCAGAGGACGCTCTGGGAACAGAGACCCAGGGCAGCTGTGCACAGAGGGGACATGAGGAGGGGCCCAGACAGCAGCTCCACAGCCAGCTTCCACATCTTGTCCCGACCGAGGGCTGCAGGCCTTCATCTCTGCCTCCTTGCTGCTCTTCCTGCCTCTACCCTACATGCGCTAATAAACGGGCACTGCAGCCGTTTGTTCTGGCTTATTTATCACAAGCTTCAGATTGCTGGCCCTTGACGTCCACCTCATCTGGCCTTCACAAACAAGGCCCAGAGAAGTGAAGACCCTGATCCTACATCACACAGCCAGTTAATTCTAGAGGTGTGAGCAGGGCATGTCTTCTTCATTCTTTCCAAATCTGTGATGGAAACTGGCCCTGGAGGCCAAGGCGAGCAGAGGCTGGAGAGCTCACACATATGTGTAGGAGTCGAGGCCAGGGTGGTGGCCATGCGACCAGGTGTGAGCCTGGGCCTTAGGCTTGCTCAGAGCCCTGGCCTCTGTCCTCCCAGACTGCAGGCCATCTGGCTCACAGATGTGGCCCATTCCCATTCCCTCATGTTTCTTGGAAACAAGCAAGGACAGAAGAGCCCACTAGGCTTTTGCAGTGACTGTAACAATGTGAGCATTGTCTCAGGGTCACCTGGCCAGCCACTGCCCATGCTCAGGGGCAGCTGGACTGAGCACACAGAGCCTGGGTCCCAGTCTGCTCCGGCACTTCTCAGCAGGTGACCCTACCAGGCAAAGGCAGATGCACATCCTCTCTGACTCTGGGCGGGGTGCTCAGGTGACAGCTCCCCAGACCTCTGGGGATTGGTTTTTGGACCCCAAATGGCTCCTTTTTTTTTTATTTTTTGGTACAGGGGATCAAACTCCTTGAGGTCCTTGAGCTTGCACAGCAGGTGGCGAAACCACTGAGCTAAATCCCTGGCTAATGGCTCCTTATATACAAGCCCAGGGGGGATTTCATGCCAGACTGGTTCTTTAGTCAGGAACTTCTGCTGCTCTCGGATCTAGAGTTTCTCTGAAGACCTCCTTGAGAGCCAAACTGGTATAGCGGTGACAGTGGCTGCTCCGGCGTGAGGGTCCCCTTCCACAGGGCCTGGAAAATCTCAGGGAGTTCTGGGCCAGCAGTGGCTGGGCCCCTCCTCGGTCTCTCCACGCCTGGCAGCCCCATCTGGGTCCTCAGAGACCAGGGCCCTGGCCAGAGAGCAGCCCCGCATCCCTCTGCCAGGCAGGATCTCTGTCCCTTTCAGGGAAGGGCACCGGCTGGTGTTGGAGGAGCGGAAGCCCAGAGCAGGAACCTCCCAGGGAGGGAGTGGGCGGCAGGCAGCAGAACTGTGAGTGTCCCCCAGCTCCTCCACACACGCCTGCTTCAGGCAGCTCCCGGAGTATCTGGGAACCTGGGGACCCCCCCCCCCATGCTGACCCTCACCAGGCCTCAGAACAGCGAGGAAAAGGAAGGCCCAGGTTGAACGGTGGTAATGTGGGCAATTCTGGGCCTTTGCAGGCTGAGCAATGAAACCAAAGAAAGGAGAACTGATCAGGAGCTGAGAGTCTCTGCCTCCCCACATTCCTGATGAAAGACCCATGCAAGCCTGTGTGATGTGATGAGTGAGCAGCTTGCAGAAGATGGAGGGAACGGTAGCAATCTTCCCTAGAAAGAGTGAAGAGAGCCAGACCCGGAGACAGGAGGCCCTGGGACAAATCACAGCCTCTCTGAGCCTGCTGGTAACCAATGGGCTCCTGGGGCTTTGGAGGGGCTCCCAAAGTTGGGCTGTGTCCTAGGTGTGCTGCAAAGCTCAAGAAAGAGCAGCAGTTGTTTTTGCCGCCCATGCTTCTCACGCTTGCCAATTATTAGAGGCGCCTTCACGCTCCTGGTAGAGGGCAGGATGAGGTGTCAGCCCCATTAAGAGAGCTGGGGAAACTGAGGCCTGGGAAGTGAAGGAACTCACTCAGTCACTGGGACAGGCAGCAGCAGAGGGGCATTCTGGCACCAGGTCTCACATGGCTGGAAAAAAGGAAGAAAGGTTTGGAGGTGAGTGGAGGGTGGGTGGAGGAGCAGACTCCAGCAAGGAGGATGCTCCGAGGAGGTGGGACAAGCCCCAGGCCTGCTTTACATAACACGGCTCACCTGTTCACCCCTGCACACCCCACACATGTGTGCAAACGTGCACAGACCTGGTCCTTACTCACCAGCTAATGAGCCACAGAGACTGGATCTAAACAAATTGGATTAGAAGGGCTGCAGGCGCCTCCTCCCTCGCCTGTCCGGCTCCGACACTGAGCAGGCCTGCAGAGCCGCCAGCTGCAGAATCTCGGCCACACTGACAATCTTCCTGGGCCCCAGGCCCCAGCCCTGAGCCCCAGGAAGGAGACTGGGGCCTGAGAGGATGCCACAGTGATGGATGGAGTGAGGGAGGCTCCGGGCCTCCTCCAGGGCACACAGGATGTTAGTGCTTGTGTGAGGCCACTACCGAGTGTTCCCAGCCCACCCCACTGCCCCACTCCTCCCCCTTCCTCCAGCCTCTCCTGCAGTCACCACTGCCTGTCTGGGACTTGGGCCCAGACTGGTATACCCATCCCTGGCTCCACAGTCTCACGGCTGGGCTGAGCCGGAAGTGGGCAGATCAGGAGACATCAGCCTAGGGACAGCACCAATTGGCACTTCAGAGGAAAGAAACTGGGCAAAAAGGTGAGGCCACCTGGGGGCAGCATCTCAGTGCTTTCACATGCATCTTTGGGCTTAACCCTCAGAAGGTGCCTGGGAGGAGGAGACCGTGCCCATGGAACCAACGTGACCTCTGGGGTTTCTTCATCACAACACCCTTTCCTGAGCCCTGAGCCTGTGCCAGGCCAGTTGATGAGCTGAGGACAGCGATGAAAGACCCATTGCCCTTGCTCCTGTGGTTCATAGGGGTCAGTCTCTGGGGACTGGGGCTTGGGCCCTGGGGCTTCCCTGGCTTTTGCAGGAGTGGCCCCAGCAAAATCTCTTCTCCACAGGGATTGGATATTTCCATCCAGAGGAGCTGTAGCAAGAACCCAACCCGACCCTGACGTCAGACAGCCCCCAGTACCCATCCTGCCCCACTCCCTTTCCAGCTGGATCACTGTGGTCAAATGACAGCATCTTCACGCCTATTTCCCCTTCTCCCAAACAGGGCTGCGAAAGCTCCCGCTTCATAGGGCCAACAGGATTGATCATCATTGTCCATACTCTCATCGGACAGAGGGAAAAATGAAAGCCCAGAGAAGAAAGGGGCTCAGACAGGGTCACAGCAGGAGTTGGGAGTTAAGTCAGAAGCAGGTGGGTCCCCTTATCTCTGGGTTTCCTCTTCCCCATCCCTCACCCAAGCAGCCAGAGGCAAGACAGCTGATGGTTGGTGCAGGTGGTTTCTGGGACACGTCCTGGTCCTGCCCTGGCCTCACAGAAGCAGAGCCCAGGTGACCAGCGGTGGCCCCCAGTCCTCTGGGTGGCAGTAGAGGTGGGGAGTGCAGAGGACTCCCGGCCCAGAGTAGCCTGCCATATAAGGGAAGGAGCCCAGGAGCCTCCTCACCCTGGGCTGAGAAACCCCAGACAGCCACTGTTTATTTCTCCTTCCCTTCACCCGCCCCTCCAGAGCTTCCAGACAGAAGACAGAGGATCCTGGGCTGGCTGGCGACATTTCCTGAAGACTTGGGGCAAGGGAGGGGGAAATGGCAGTCCCCTGGGGTCAGCCTTCCAGGCTGCCAGAAAGCCCTCCCTGAACCTCCAGGTAAAAGGTCCACCCGGCTCAGCCTCATCCTTTCATAGAAGGGGAAACAGAGAAAAGTGAAGAAATAGTGGTGCCAACTGGCAACAGAACCTGGGACTCCAACCGACCACCTGTCTCATCTTCTGACTGGGGACCCAGAGCACGAAAGAGCCTCCGTGGGGTAAGTGAGACAGGAGCTCTGTGGACCCCCTGCTCAGGGAGGCCCTCACTGGAAGGAGGCAGGGGTTGGGACAAGTGCCATCGGCCATCCAAGCAAGTATGCATGACCCAAAGGAAGCGTTCCAGGGGCTGAAGAGCCAGGAACAGTCCGCCCTCCACATCTCTCCTTCCACCCCACCAACTGTGCACTTCCTCCTCCAAGGAGCCTTCCCAGCTCCCCCAGGGACAGGACCTCTTTGTCTTCCAAGCCTTTGTCAGTCCTTTCATGAGCTCTCCTTGTCCTACTTGGCTCTGTGTCTATCCCCATTCCCTGCTCAGAGCAGTTTCTGGTTTTGGTTTGGTTTGGTTTGGTTGGTTGGCTTGTTGGTTGGTTGGTATTATGGATCAAACCCAGGGCTTCCACACTGAGCTATATCTGCAGCTCTTTTTTATTTTTATTCTGAGACAGGGTCTTGCTAATTTGCTAAGTTGCCCAGGCTGGGTTCAAACTTTCTATCCTCCTCCCCCAATCTCCCAGAGTTCGAGGATTACAGGTGTGGGACAGGGCATTTTGCTTCTACCTCAGCCTGACTACCAGGCTCAGCCCCATCTCCCTGGGCACAGAAGAGGCACTTGGTTTGCTCAATGACCAGGTGTAATGATAAGACCCTGTCCTAAACCCAAAGGACTGGGGAACTGGTCCGGGAGGAGAGACCCAGTGTGGAGGTTGATGGAGGGGGTGTGGAATTGTTTACTCTGAGCTAAGAAACCCAGCACAGCTCCTTGCTCTGTGGCCTCAGAAAACACCCCTGCAGTGGAGCCTTAAGGACGCACAGGGATTGACACAAGAAACCATTCGAGAAGTGGCCATTTTGGTTCTAGTCATCACCTGTGTGATTGCTCTGGTACTGAGGAGCAGAACTAGGCAGCTCAGACCGCAGCCATAGAGGAATTACAGCTTCTGTCCAGTGTCACTTTCTCCTGGAGAAGCATGGCCACCTCTGCTGCCCTGTTCCCACGGCAGAGTCAGCTGTCTGCTGTCTGTGCGCCCTTCACCCTCGAGGTGAGGTAGAAACGTCCTGAGCTCGCCTTGGAGGTGATCACTGTCCTGCCTCACCTGCTATTGGATTCAGATGCGATGGGATGGGGCATTGTTTCCCAAACCCACCCCTTCAGACGCCTCCTTTTTTATTTGTGCACACAATCATAGTATTTAAAAATATAAGATGAGTCCTCCAAGTACTTAAATAGAAACAGTTATGATAAAATGAAAACTATAGCACAGTCCAAAGGTAGAAATAAATACAGTGAAAATGAAACAACGTGGTTAGGCTTTAACCTAACATGTGGCTTGCAGGATCCTGAGCAGTAAGAGGGGTCAGGAAGGTGTCAGCCCACGCAGCATGGAAAGCGAAGTGACACAGAACACCAGAGCCACTCTGTCCTCAAGTGACTCAGTGCTGAGACCACCGGCTCCCACACCTCAGGGGTCAAGCCGAGCACCTCCTCTCCCGGGTGCTGGAGCCAGGGGAGCGGCATGCACAGGTCGTCCACCTGGCCAATCGAGTCCAGGGTTAGAACTGCTGCCAAGCCAGGGCCAGTTTGAAAGGTTTCTTTTTCTCTCCTCCCCTCCCTCCCCCTCCCCCTTCTTCTCCTCTTCTTCCTCCTCTTTCTTCTTTTTCTTTTCTTTTTTTTTTGAATGGTCCTGGGCATTGAACCCAGGATCTTCACACTAAGCTGCACCCTGGCCCTTTTTAATTGATTAATTTTTTTTTTTGGTACCAGGGAATCGAACTCAGGACCTTGTGCTTGGAAGGCAGGCGGTGGCACCACTGAGCTAAATCCCCGGCCTGGCCCTTTTTTATTTTGAGACAGTATCTTGCCAAGTTGCCCAGGCTAGGCTCCAGTTTGCAGTCCTTTTGCCTCAGCCTCCCAGAGTGCTGAGATAACAAGTGTGCAAGAGTTTTTGCAAGAGGAAGGGAGTTCTTTGGCTGAGAATACCTCTGGCAGGCTGTCCCCTCAGCTGCCGGCAGACCTGCCCCAAGCAACAGACTAGAGGTAGACGTCCCACTCCTCCCGGAGACTGCATTGAGCCTTAGGTCAGATTCCTGATGCAGGTAGGCATGGGAGACATTTTGTTTTTTTAATGGAGGTGTTTTCTTTCTTCTTTCCCAGACCTGAGGAAAGGCTGCCCATGCCCTTCAGACATCCTTGAAAGTGTAGGTCACTGGCATTGAGGCCACCACGGTCGCCATCAGACAGAGCAGGAGGCTCCTCGGGCACCCTGAGAGCCTGGTGGGGCAGGAGTGGGGGAGGGGACGTTCCCACCCAAGCCAGGCCCAGAGAAGGAAGTGACTTGTCTACATGGTCATTCAACCTGCCATACATGGCGCCCCTGCAGTTACTCACCATGGACAAAGCCATCAGCCAGGTCTAGGGACCACAAGATATGGAGCTCTGTCCTCAGGGAACCGGAGATCTCACCAGGTCCAATCTAGGCCCATGACTCTCATTCTAGAGAGCCTGAGGCTGAGGGGTGATCCACGCTGCCTGCTGTGATTTAGGAGGTGAGGCCGGTTCACCACGTTCTTTCCCTCACGGTTGGGCCACCAGTCCACGACAAGTGAAGTTGCCTTTCAAGAGTGGTAAAGGGCCAGGGGCCAGGGATTTAGCTCAGTGGTCCCGCCGCCTGCCTCGCAAGCTCAAGGTCCCAAGTTTGATCCCTGGTACCAAAAAAATAAAACCAAAAAGAGTGGTAAAGGGCCAGGTGCAGTGCCACACACCTGTAATCCCAGCACTCTGGGAGGCTGAGGCAGATGGCTTACAAGTTCGAGCCCAGCCTAGACAACTAGAGATTTAGGAAGACTCTGTCTGAAAAGAAAAGAAAAGAAAAGAAACAGAGATGTGGGGGACCTGGGGATGTAACTTTAAAAAGTACGGGAATGGAGCAGTCACAGTATGGGCAAGATCACGGGAGCAGGGGGACGCGAGGTGGAAAGAAGCCAAAGGCTGTCCTCTCAACTGACACTGCACACAGGAAGAGGAGAGGCCGGGGAGCCAGGGGACTGTGTGAGCCTGGAGCAGCAAATGGGGCAGCAGTGGCCTAAAAGAGAAGCCTGGGGGCAGATGGGACAGATGGGACAGATGCAGAGGCCCTCCGAGCTGAGGGAGGGTTCAGAGTCAGCCTGGGGCAGAGGGAGCCCTTTGGGGTTATAAATCCAAAAAAGGGCCACGTTTGCATTTGAGGTCTCTTGTTTCCATTCCTCCCAGTGCGTCTGGAAGGGTGGGTGGGAAGAAGGGAGGAGTGGAGGAAGGGAGACAAGGTAGGGCAAGTGCTCCCTGGACACAATGTCAAGTCCCATGGTGCCATTTGGCTGCTCCAAGCAGAAGGATGGGGCCATGGGGTCCACAAGCTAGGTCAGAACAGACAGATCTCTAGAGACAGAAACTGGTCCACCTCAGGTTGGAGTTAGCTGAGGAGGGAGCGGTTATGGGTGGGGTGAAGTATTCTAAAATTGTGGCAACAGCCGGGAATTTAGCTCAGTGGTTCTGGTGCCCTGCCTTAAAAGCCCAAGGTCCCAAGTTCAATCCCCGGTTCCAAAAATAAATAAATAAATAAAATTGTGGCAACAGTTGCACAACTTTGTGAATATTAAAAACCAATGAAGGAGCAGGGAGTGTAGCTTGGTGGTTAGAGAACATGCTTAGTGTGCACTTGTGTGAGGGTCTGGGTTCAAACTCCAACACTGCAAAAAAACAGCAAACCAAATTATTTAATTGTGCACTTTCCATGGGTAGACTCCATGGCAATGAAAGAGAAAAGGCCAGCAGGGCTGGAGGTGCAGCTCAGTGGTTGAGCACTAGCTTAGCATCACCAGCACTGCGAGGAGGGAGAAAGGAAGATGGGGTTTGGTTCAGTGGGCTCCAGTGGCCTCCAAGGACAGGAAGCACAGCTGGGGCAGCAACAGAAGCCTCCAGGCAGGGCTGGGAGAGGCAGCCAGGAGGAGTCGCCTCGGCCCAGCCACCTCGCCAGCAGCGCGGCCCTGTCCCCCAGCCTGAGGTGCAGTGCTGCATCTCTGGTCAGTTGGGAGTCTGAGATGAAGCACTGTAGCTCGGGAAGGGAGAAGTTGTTCTGCAGCCTTGGCCTGGACAAGGTAAGTGGTGACAGTGGCGGGGGGGGGGGGGGCTGGAAGGATGGATGTCCCCAGACTCTGTGCCATCAGCAGAGTCCTGGATTCCAGACCCACCAGAGCCGCCCGATGCCTCTGTGCCCGGGGTCCATCCGTGACATGAGGGGCTGCACAGTTCCGTGGTGGCCGTTAGGCCCTGCATCCTGGACAGCTGCTGTTAATGACCCAGAGCTGAGTGAATTGCCCGTGGGCAGATCGGACGACTCCTAAAGACTCTTAAGCATGGGCTGGGGATTTAGCTCAGTGGTTTCAGCGCCTGCCTCGCAAGCGCAAGGTCCCAAGTTCGATCCCCAGTACCAAAAAAAAAAAAAGACTCTTAAGCTTGGGAGACAAAAGCCCTGGTTCTGAGTCAGGGCCTTCACTCTCTGAGCTCCTCAGCTTGGCTCTTTCAGTTGAGCAATGGGCAGCGTGAGAGAACCACTGGGCCGAGCACAGTGCTGTTTAACCTCCCAGCACACAGTGAGGGAGGGGGCGGGGGGGCAGTGTGCTGCTGGCCCACTTTATAGAGGAGAAAACCAAGGCTCAGTTAAGCAGCTCAACCAAGGTCACGTCTCGATTGTGCTCAGCTGGTTGTACCCTAATCTGTCTGCCTTCAGGCTACTGCTCTACCCACTGCTGGGATCATGGAATCGGGGATGGGGAACAGGAGAACATAAGGAATCCCACTCTGGTCTTTACACCTAGAGTTACTGTTCACAAAAGCAGACCCAGACACCTCCATTAATGGTATGGGCTCACCCCACATCCTATCCTATCAACTCAGCTGTTCCATAGGACCTGTACCGTCTGTCCCATTTACAGGCCATGGTTCAGGGCTTGTGACTTGCTGGAGGTCATCAGAGAAAGTTGCCAACTTGGGTGTGATGGTACACGCCTGTAATGCCAGCCCTCTACAAGGCAGAGGCAAGAGGATTAAGAGTTCTAGCCCAGCCTGGGCCACTTAATGATTTAGCAAGACCAGGTATCAAAATAAAAAATAAAAACAGGACTAAGACTGTAGCTCACTATGAAGGCCTTGGGTTCAATCCTTAGTACAAAAAAAAAAAAAGAAAAGAAAAATGTAGATGTGCCCTATTCACCCTCTGGCTAGCGACTGGGGTACACTTGAGCCAGGGTAGCTAAGGGGATTGGGGGTGCAGCTGGGGACTGAGGTCCCAGATGGTTTCTGATCAACAAGCTCACCAGGCCGCCTTGGTGATGGGAAGGTACTTTCCAGGGCACTCAAATTCCAGTCACTGCTCTTCCCAGAGCAGGAAGCCGCATCCTGTGAGTGGCGCCCCCGCCGGCCGCTCCCCTGGCTCACAGGGACAGGGCAGGCCTTGGTGCTGAAGGCCACTCTCCCACCTTGTCCTCACGGTCCAGTTTTCCCAGGAATCCCTTGGATGCTAAGATGGGGATTCCTGGAAATACTGTTCTTGAGGTCACGGTTTAACAGCTGGACTCATCTCTCGCCCACCCCAACTCTGCCCCTGAGGGAAGAGGGTCAAGTAGAAGGCCAAGCGCTGGAGGTAAGAGGGCCTGTGAACCATGTTCTTGACCTTGAAGTTGTTTTTCTTCCCACTGTGTCCATTTCGTAACATCCCTGTGAGGCTGGATGTGGGGAATGCAGCACTGTCCATGCTTGGGAAACTTGTCCCAAGCCAGCAGTGGCTGAAGCAGAATAGAATCCCCTCTCAGCTCCCCCTACACCACCACCCTCCCTGGAGGCTTTGTTATAACGGGGCATGGTATCATATCCACATGACTGAGAAACTGATATATGCACATGAATTTATTTTACATGTTTATTAAATCATTAAGCCAGGCATGGTGGTGTATGCCTGCAGTCCCAGGTACTCAACCCTGAGGCAGAAAGACCACAAGTTCAAGACCAGTCTGGATTACATAGCAAGGCCCTGTCTCAAAAAAACAGGCAAAAAAAAGTTTATTACATCAGCTAGGTAAACTACAAACCATAAATCTTTGTTCAATTTGGAATATAGCCACAGAAAAATGGAAAATTTGTCATCAAGGTAGAGTAAACAAGACTCAGGACGCCCCCTTGTGGTACTTGTACCCACTGCAGGAACTGTGGCTGCTCCATGTACACTCTAAAGTAGCTACAAGACTCAGGACTAAGATTTACCCTGAGATCCCTTTGCCTCAGTGGCCTGAGGATGTCATTAACAGCAACACCTTCTCTGTTGCTTACCCTCTTTTCCTTCCAAAACCTGGTGTCCTCCTCAAACCCAGCTAATGTCAATAGGGTTAATGAGGTTCAGAGAAGTAAAGTGACCAACCAAGGTCACTCGGACAGCAAAAGGCAGAACTAGGACTGGTTTCAAGTTCAATGGCCTTTGCCAATCTCTTAGCCAAAAGAAAAACCTACGAAAATCAAGAATAAAGGCTGCCTATGGGTAATGCTAACTGACTGAATGTCGGAGCCCTGAAGTGGTCCAGGTACATAACTAGAACTTCCCCCAAATTCTTCCTGGTGCTTTTTATGGAGTTAGTGGAGGTGGTGACTGCCGTGGCCCCAGGGGCCTCATTTGGGCTGTGATCCCCCACATTCCCATGGACCAGGTGGCTTCCCAGGCTGTGTTCCTAACTGGCCACACTGAAGACATTCATGAGCTGAGACCCCATGGCCTCTCTGTGCTCTGTGACTAATAAAGTGCTGGACCTTTGCCTGGTGTCCTGTCTCTTCCTGGGAACGTGCGACAGGGGAGGTAGCGAGCGCAGAGACAGAATCTCATGATGGCCCCAGCTGGGGTAACTCCCAAGTGCCTCCACATGACGAGATGCTTCCAGAAGCAGCATAGACAGCGATCAGGAGCCACATCTGGGCAGATGAAGGTCTCAGGAAGCTGCTGTGCCGCATCTAGGAAGGCTTCCCCAAGGTGAGTTAGAGGGGTGAGGTAGCAGCTGAACAAGGAGCCCTCAGGGCCTCTCCACGCAGCTCCCTTCTCCTTCAGTCCCAGGTCAAATAGGAAGCAGGGGTCTGAAGTGTTAGGTGAGTTCACACCTCACACAAGTGCCCGACTCCTGGTGGCCCCTGGATATCGGCCGTAACCACATAACCACGGGGGAAGGGGCTGACACAAGGGTGCTTGGGACCCAGTCACCCCACTTCGGTATGAGCCTCCAAACTGCCACATATTGAGAGCAAAATCCTCTTCTGTGGTGACTCCCAGCTGCCTAGGGCCTCCCTACAGCTGTCCTTTGTGCCCAGAACGAGCTGTGGGTGGGAGCTGGGCACTGTGCTCATCGCTGGGAAGCCCTCCATGCCAGGCTGAGTGCCCCTCCTGCCACCACTGCACTGGCCCAGGCAGGCTGTTCCTCTTGGCCTTGAAACAGGACCCAGACAAACCCCAGGGCTTCTTGGTTCCCAGGCTTTATCCATGGGGCAGTTCCTTCTAGAACTCCTACTCCATGTGGAACTTAGCCACCTGAGATGACATTTCCTGGCCTCTGTGGACCACTTACACACTGAGGTTTGAGATTTGGGGGGGGCCCTGCCATAGAGGGGTGCACAGGAATGACAGCAAATATCCTAAAGCAGCCACCTCCTTACTGACTTCAGTGTAATGCAGCAAGCATCGTCTGGTGCACACGCACGCCTCGTGTGGATACAGCAGTGCACACGACCCCAGAGGAGCCTGCTGTGAAGACAGCTCTAGTGCACTGCACTGTACTTGGGGACCCATGCTGACCAGGGCTGAACACAGCTCTAAGTAGGAAAGATTTCAATCTCATGTCTCAATGCCATGCCCAGGCCTCCATGCTGTGGAGGGAAGGAGTGAAAGCAGATCCCCAGGCCCAGGCTCTGCCCGATGGAGGATCCACACGGCCGTTGACTCAGAAGGAGGCCTAGACCAGTCCCTTGGTGAGGAGTGGGTGAGGGACCAGGATGCAGGCAGAAGGAAGAGGGTGCCCTCTTGTGGCCCACTGAGAAATGACAGGCTTCTTTGGTTACAAAGACTTTTCATTATATTTATGTCATCAGTGACCATTACCTAAGACATTTGCGTAGGATTTTGCTTTTCAAAGCGTATTTCCCCGGGCGGGGATTTAGTTCAGTGGTTCCGCCGCCTGCCTCGCAAACGCAAGGTCCCTAGTTTGATCCCCGGCACAAAAAAACAAAATGTACTTCCCATCCTGTGATCTCACTTGAACCTTGGTTTGAGAAGCATATTTCAGAGTTTAAACAGTACTTGTTATAAAAATAATCATGACAGGGCCGGGGATTTAGCTCAGTGGTTCTCCCACCTGCCTTGCAAGCACGAGGTCCTGAGTTTGATCCCCAGTACCACATAAAATAAAATTAAATAAAATTAAAAAATAGTCATGACAGCAATATCTCAAATTTGTGGAGCCCTGACCTTGTATCCAACATTATGACTTGGGGTGGGGGGTACTGGGGATTGTACTCAGGGCCTTGCACCTGCTAGGCAAGTACTGTGCCAGTGAATGACATTCCTAGCCCCAGCACTGTGACTTGACTACCCATATGCTGTCATTGTGAGGTGTATGCTGCAGTCTAATAGTTCAGATGCAGAATAAGTTGAAAGCATTAGAAATGTGCTCAGTCCCCTGACAGATGAGCAGCTGCATCCAGAAGCCCAGGGTGGCCCAGCTGCAGTGCTGCACCAAAACCACCATTCTCACAGCAGCTCACTCCTCCAGCTCCTGGGAGGGCTGGTAGACTCCTCACCACCAGCACTGATGCCAGAAGCCCAGCAGTCTGAAGATGTCCTCGGAGCCACAGCCTGCTGGAGGCACCATCTTCTGGTCCTCGGTGCCCAGAGGGGACCCTAGAGGGTTGGTTTTCTGCCTCAGGGACAAAGTCCTCCAGGCTCCCAAGAGCTGCCTCTCAGGAAGGACAGCAGGAAGTCACCCTGGATTGCTGGGGGAGGGGGGCCCACAGGGCCAGACAAGGGAGCTGAAATGGGACTCCGGTCCTGAAAGGAGGGCTTGAGGCAAACCCTGGGGAGCCAGGAGAATGCAAGAGAACAGCCACAAGAAGGGACCCAGGCCTGTGCCTGCATTTCAGGCCCAGACAACCTCTCTCCATGGGAGGAAGACAAACTGCACTGCAGAAGCCATCCCTGCAGGGAGGAGGTCATCCTGACTTACCCTTTTCATGGAAATTGTGGTGACAGTGCTCTAAGTGGACTCACCCTGGGGACAAACAGAGGCATTTCAATTGCACAACCTGTGGGAGGCTGGAGAAACCACAGCTATATTACTTTAGAGCCTGTCCTCTCTGACCCACACCATCTACCACGCCTACATCCTGGAACTGTGTCTTTCCTTGGCTTTTCAGCCAAATTCCTGACGGAGGCTCTGCACATCTGTTCCCATGCCTCCAGTGATGAGAAGCTCACCACCTCCCCAGTAAGACTTGTGTCCTTGCTCAGCTCTTACTGTTAGGCAGCCCTTTCCCTCAGGGTGGAGTCTCTGCCATTTCCCCGTCCCTTTGTTCCTCCAGGGGGCGCCTTGCAGCAAGTCCCAGGAAGTGGCCCTGCCTTCCCTCAGCTCTAACGCTCCAGCTAAACCTGCCCAGGGCATTGTGGGCCTCCAAGCCTGAATTTAAATTTGTTCTTCTTCCTGCACAATCAGACCCTGATTTTAAGACCTTATCACATCTTTGGGATTAGGTTCCCTTTGAGAATCCAATAAAAGCTGTCATCCATCTCCATGGAGACCAACACACAGACACACAATGTCAAACATTACTCTGGAGGCTTGGGACCGTAAGAACACTTTCATGTATGTCACAGATTCTAGAAAGCATTTGTTCTTTAGTGTTCACTTGTGTGGTTGACAAAGGTCTACAGAGGGCCAGGTACTGGAGAAGTAAACAAAAGAGATCCCTGCTCCAAGCTGCTCCATTATCAAGACAGTTTTACACTGTGATACATTCAGTGACACGGGGGCCTTAGCACATTGTGAGCAGGGTGGTATGATACGAAGGGCAGGAACAGGGGAGCTCGTCCTGGTTGAGACGTCCGGGAAGGCTTCTCAAGGGAAGTGACGAGACCCCTGGCAGAGGGAATGGGAACCCTCTGGGGATGAGGGCGGGGACAGCACGGAGCCCAGAGTGGGGAAATGGTACAGGGTCTGTGGGGCTGAGGAGTCAGGTCATATGGGCCACTTGAGGAGTACGGATGTCATCCAAAGACAGTAAGTAATGCAGTCAGAGACATATTTTAAAATATCACTCCTCTATGGAGACTGAGGCAGGAGGATTACCCCAAATTCAAGGCCAGCCTGGGCTACATAGTGAGTTCAAGCCCAGCCTGAACTACATGGCAAGACCCTGACTCAAAAAACAAAACAAAATAAAAAAATCACTCCTAGTTGAGCCCAGCAGCACATCCTTACAGCCCTGGCTACTCAGGAGGCTGAGGCTGAAGGATCGAAAGTTTGAGGCCAGCATGGATAACTTA
Source organism: Heterocephalus glaber (assembly GCF_053883595.1). NCBI lineage: Eukaryota > Metazoa > Chordata > Mammalia > Rodentia > Bathyergidae > Heterocephalus > Heterocephalus glaber. The sequence goes on along the minus strand of NW_028258310.1, from coordinate 11,009,953 downwards.
GCCAGACCCTATCTCAAAATAAAAATAAAAGGGCTGGGAATGTAGCTCAGTGCTCCCTGGGTTCAATCCCCAGTACCAAAACAAAAATAATAACAGCATTCCTAAATGGAACAGGGAAGGCAAAATGTATTCCTCTTTCGTATTTTCTCAAATTTAAAAAACCTCTGGAAAAAAATACAAAGGAACCTAATACAATTGATCATGGATAAAAGCAAGACTTCTCAATATATGTTTTACACTGTTTAGACACACATATTTCTTGTCTTCCTTTCTTGTGGTTGCCATAAGAAATTACCACAAACTGAGTGGTTAAAACAGCTGAAATTTATTCTCCCACACTTTTGGAGGCCCAAAGTCGGGAATCTAAGGGCTGGCACCCCCTGGAGACTCCTTCGCCCTGGCTCTTCAGTCTTCTGGGGCTCTGAGCCTTCTGTGACTGGGCTACACTGCTGCACTGCTCTGCTCTGTGCCTCATGATCACAGTGGCTCCTCCCCTTCCCTCTGCAAACCTCCCTGTGATTCTCTTGTGAAGATTCTCATCACTGAGTGAGGACCCAACCAGATAATCCAGGACAATCTCTTCATCTCCAGATCCTTAATTTAATTACACCTGCAAAGACCTTTTTTTTTTTTTTTTTTAAATAAAGTCACATCTAGGATGTGGACTCATCCTTTGTGATGCCCCCTCCAACCCATCCATTACCAACTCCGAAAGGTCAAAGGACACCTAAGTATTTGTTCTAGCTGTGGTGTGAGGTGCACAGGCCTGTACGTAGCAGGATGGAGGCCTCAGGGAGAAGAGAGGCAGAGGGCATGAGATGGGAGAGACAGGCCCTGGGCCTGCTGCAGCGGGGAGGCCAGGGAGAACACAGTGTCCCCACCCTCCCTGGCTCTGAACCCCGCTGACTTGGGTGCCTTCACTAAGGACAAAGGGGGCTTGAAGGAGACGGGAAGTGAAACAACTGAGGGAGAAGTTAAAGCAGAAAGTTCCTGGCCTAGGACTGCAGCTCAGTGGTAGAGCACTTGCCTGGTATGCTTCAGGCCCAGGGTTTGATCTCAAGCACTAAGAAAGAAAGGTAGACAGTTTCATGTTGGTGATTGGACAGGAATAGCCTCAGGCCCAGCAGGCAGAAGCCTGTCCTGTCCCAGGTTTCAGCCATCCTGGGAGACTGAGTCAGCCTGGGAAACCCAGGTTGCTCCCAGACCACGCTTGTGTGGCTAAGTCTGAATCTTGATGCAAAACTTCTCATCTCCAGTGTAAATTTCAGGATCCCTGTGACTAATCTTTCCACATAATTCTTCCTCCAAATCAAGCAGGACAATATGCATAATACAGTCTGGTCAGGGGGTGGGAGAGACTTTTGTGTCTACATCAGTGGGTAATGCTGGGTGAAGCAGGACCTTACACTGAGCTCAGCACACTCATCTCCTTTAATTCTCTCGACCACACTTTGAAGAGGTGCTATCACGTTTTCCATCTTGTAGAGGAAGAAAATTAGGCGCAGAGAGGTTAGTAACTTGCTTGGTCAGCCAGCTAGTAATCACTGAAACTGGGACCTACGCTGTGGCAGGCTCAGTCTTCTGGTCCGTAACTGTCACCATCCCCCTCATGTAGGCCACTTGTGGATGGAAATGCACATAAAAAGCCAGGCATGTGGCCCACACCTGTAATTCCAGCTGCTTGGGAGGCTGAGGTAAGAGGATCACAAGTTTGAGGCCAGCCCGGGCAACTCAGTGCCTCAAAACAAAAAGGGCTGGGGTGTAACTCAGAGTGTTAGAGTGCCCCTGGGTTCCAGCCCCAGTGTTGAGAAAGAGAAAGGAAGGAGAAGGGGTGGGGGGGGAAGGAAGGAGAAAAACAGGAAAGGAAAAAAGAGGAAAAGGAAGGAGAGAACAAGTGGGCCGGGAATTTAGCTCAGTGGTTTCACGGCCTGCCGCGCAAGTGCAAGGACCCGAGTTTGATCCCAGGCACCAAAAAAAAAAAAAAAAGACCAGCTTGAGTGCTTGTGAGGAGAACTGAAGATAGCACTTTCTAGTTGCTCCTAGGAAGGAGAGAAAAAGAAAAGGAAAAAGGGAGGGAGGGAGGGAGGGAGGGAGGAAGTTCAAACAACATTCCACAAAACTGTGGTAAGTGGTTAGTTCCGAGAGGGTTAGGGGGAAGAATCACACGTTATACATCTGGCCTTGCTTTGAATTGTCTTCAAGGAACATGTTTCTCTTCTTAGTAAATAGACATCTGTTCATCAAAAGAAAAATCTGGAAGAACATACACCAAAATGTCAACAGCAGTTCCGTCTGGGGAACATGGACATGCGGAACAGTTTGCCTTCCACCATGTGTATTTTGGGGTTGTTTGAACTTTGTACAGTGAGCCTGTACTGCTTTTGTAAGCAGAAAAAAGGTAATTAAGAAGTAGATGATGGAGGAGGAGGAAGGTGACTCAGCTGCTGTTCTGGGATGCCAGGAAGCTCCCAGCCCCTGAGCTACCTCCCTGCTGGGTGCTGGGCTCCTCTTCCACCCCCAACTCCCTGAAACACTCCCTAACCCGAAAAACTGGTGTCCCCCTCCCTGTCTTCTCAGGCTTGGTCCAGCCCACCATGCTGCAGGTGGAGATTCCTGAGCCCACTACACAGATGTGGAAACAGAGGCTTGGTGAGGTAAAGCTCCAGGTCTGTCACAGAGCCAGTCTGTGGGCCACATTCTCAGGGCGGTCCTCCCCAGGCTGCACTGGTTCAAGCTCATTTTTGCTAAAGTGAGGTTTGTGGCCTAAAACTACCCTGTTGAGTCTTGTTTAGCCACATGAAAGTGCAGGGTATGCCTGTTTCCTGAGACCAGTCCCTGCAGCCCCCTGGTGTGCCTGGCACCTTCCTTGGCCCTAGGCAGCGCCCCCAGGGGGAACAGAATAAAAAGCCATGGGCCCAGCCCAGGAGGGCGGGTGACAGAAAGACAGGACAGCGGCAGACACTGTGCATGCACAGTGCCAACACAGGGCCAGCAGAGGGCAAAGCCACAGCCAGGGCAGTGGGCCGGGCTCGGGCTGGGTCGGACACCTGGGTGTGACTCAGACAGAATCACTTGGCATCTCTGGGGCTCAGTTCCCTCACCTAGGAAAAGGGCATTACCTAATGAACAGTCTGAGAACTAAGTGAGGAATCCTACTGCGTTTAGCACCCTGCTGGATGGAGTATGTCCTGAATAAATGGTTCTTGTTACTGACCGGAGGAAATTGCTTTGATCACACCAGTTGAGTTTCTTTTTTTCTCCATTACTGGCGATTGAACCAGGCAGGGCCTTTGAATTGAGCTGCAGCTCCAGCCCTTTTTAAGTGTTTTATTTTGAGACAGGTTCTCACTAAGTCGCTAAGTTGTCCAAGCGAGGTTCTAACTTCAATCCTCCTGCCTCAGCTGCCCAGAGCCCTGGGATCACAGACATGTGCCACCACAATCGCACCAGTTCATTTCTTTTTGGTGAACATTCACCAAGAGCCTACCCTGTGCCAGGCCCCAGCTGAGCCCTTGGAACACAAGGGAGAAGTTCCTGTCCTGTAGCTCCTGAGCTCCCGAGGAGGCCTCTGTAGAAGGACCCCGCAGGCCTGTACTTCGGAGGACCAGGCCCGGTGGGGCTGGGCCTCCATGCAGGGGGTGGCTGACTGACTCCCGGACTGCCACTGAGGCAGCATGAAGGGTAAGGGGGCGTGTAGGAGCACAGGGCACAGGCCTGTGGGTCAAGGGGCCTGACTTCCTGCCTAGGCAGGGTTGAAGGTGGACTTCATGAGTCTTAGGGGAAATGGGGACAGAATCTGGACCTCAGCAAGGACCCAGCGGACAAGTCTGTTTGGAGACAACGCCGATGCCTTCGAGACCTTCCTCTCTGCCTGTGTTTTCTCTTTTTCTACACTAAGTAACTAGAAGGAAGCATGAGCTGTCCTTGGCTAGGAGCTCTGGGTGGTTAGGAATCGGGTGTCCCTGTCCCTGTGGGGGCTCTGATTTGGGCAGCTCCAGCCTCTGAACCTCAGTGTCCTCATCTGGCAGAGGCGCGGGTGCGCCAGACTCTTCGGCTCCTGGCTGCGTCTGTCTGTGTCCGTGTCATCTGCCCAGGTGTGGGTCAGCTCAGCACAGTCTGGCAGGATGGGCCAGGCTCCTGCCCTCACTGTCCATCCAGCCCGCTGCAGTTGCCCTGATGTGGGGTCAGCTGGGAACATCTGCTCACAGTGATCAGGAACAAGCTAGGACTTACCCTGATAAAGCTGTGGCAGCACAAGCCCTGGGAGCTCAGCCGGCTCCAGTTCCCATCCAACCTGTGCACCAAAGTCACTAAGCTTTCTCTCTAAAACTCAGTTTCTGCTCTGCTCAGGACCTGAGCCAATCCATGCACTCGGTTTCCCTTTGTGGAGCATCTGCTAAGTGTCAGACCTGTGTGAACATCAAGGAGACCATGAACCCTGAACTCCGAGTTTGGGGAATGCCCGGCTAGCTGAGGAAGCATGAGGAAGCAGCTGGGCAGCCGCTGCGGGCGGGGGTGGGGGTGGGGGCCTTTCAACTTCCCCACATCCACAGGGTAGCACAAGTGCCAGAAGAGAGCAGCAGAGAGCACAAATCTGGCAATAGGCTGCCAGTGACTTTGGGAGGCCCGAGGCACAGGCCTGGGGATTTTCAGGCTCACAATTGTCAGGAAACATTTCACAAGCGCCCCAGGCACATCAATGTTCCCTCAGTGCAGGGTCCCAGGCGGCTTGCGTGCTGCACTCTCGCCCCTGGTGCCCAACCTGTGCACCACCCAGTAGGAGCTGAGTCCCTGCACCGCTCCTGCCCGCAGCTGATGGTGCAGGAGTGAAAAATAGCCGCAACCAGCATGACAGGGAGGGGGACTGCAGATGGAGGAAGGCCAAGGAGACAGGAGGAAAGGGATTGGTCGGTCAGAGCTTGTGCTACGAATAGCAAGGTCCCCTGCAGGGCCGGTGGGTCACTTGCTGGGGACAGGGTCCCTGTGTGGCTTCTAAAGGTTGTGCTGGTGCTGTAAGAAGTGTGGGCTCACACCCAGCCACTCTCACACACTCAAATCTCATTTGCACACATGAACTCGCACTAACACTCATGCCCCTCAGAGAGAGCAGTGGACGGTTCTCCTCCCTCCAGCTGGGCTCCAGAGATAATCCCAGCCCGCAGCAATCTGTGATGTGCTTCCCAGCCAGTTCCAAAAGAATTTGAGATAGTTCATCCTAAACAGGATAATAGAAAAAAGAGAAGCAGAGGAAGGCAGAGGTCCTGAAAGCCTGAGCCCGAAGTTGCTCATCTTTGAGGGCAGCCTCACTCAGGCTGCCCTGTGCTGGAGGTGGGCTCTCTCCCACTCTGCCTGCCCAACGGGAGCTCCAGAGGCCTTCCTCCGTCTCGCCAAGGGCACCTCTTCCTGGGTGGTCGGGGAGCCAGGCTCTGCTCTCTCTCCACTCTGGAAGGTGGCAGGGCTGCAGCACAGTTGAGTGACCACCTAACAAATGGTGCTTCCTGTCCCCATCGGTCAGGCTGCTGAGCTGAACCCTTGGCTTCACCCTCTCTGTCCCTTCACGGGGAGGCCTCCGGCCCGCCCGTGCTGAAGCAGACGTTAATGCCTCAATCCTGACACTCCACTCATCTGACCTTCGGTCCCCAACCCTTCCCATCATTTCTCCATGAGGACCCAATTCCCATAAAGTCCGGGTGACACAACCTGATATCCCAAAGCTCTGCAGTCAGCTCTGCCTGACAAATGACCCCCATCCTTTGTGGCTTAAAGCAGCAGTTTATTATTTCTCAGGATTCCGTGGACTGTCCAGGCTCACCTGGATGGTCCTTCTGCTCCAAATGGTGTCAGCTGGGACCACGTAGGCAGGTTGCCAGCAGGTTGCCTGCAGCTGGGAGCTTGGCTGGGGCAAGAATATCCAAGATGCTTCCCTAGCTTCTCTAGGGCCTCTGCTGTCATTATGAGAGGGTTTCCTCTCACAGGGTACAAGGGCTGCCACACACCCTTTTTTTGTTGTTGTTGTTCTGAGACAGGTCTCACTGTAGCGCACGCTGACCTAAAACTCGTGATTCTCTTGCCTCAGCCTTCCAAGTGCTGGGATTACAGGTGTGCACCGTCACACAGGGCTATAGTCAGACTTCTTTACATTGCTGCTCTGGACCCTAAGACAGCAAAAGCAGAAACTCCCAGGTCTCAGCCTGGAAGGGGTACAGCATCACTTCAGCCCCATTCTATTGGTCAGAGTAAGTCACAAAGCAAACCCTACCTCATGAGGTAAAAGGAAGAAAAATGGGCTTTGCCTCTGCTAGGAGGAGCAGCGCACATGCACAAAGACCAGAGGAATCATGGACAACCGTCCTTCAGACACCACCATAGTGGGCAAGCTCAGTCAGCCCTCAGTGCACTTCCTGTGGGTCAAGCTAAGCAGAAGGCAGACCAGACACCTGGGGCAGCACTCTTTATAACAAAATTCTTCTCTCCACTTCCAGGCAGAATTGTATCTTGGTTAGTGTCTTACTGGGGACTTTTTCATTTGCAAATGGTAGAAATCTAGTTTCACCTGACTTAAACTCAAAAGAGAATTACTCATACATTGGGAAATTCAGGGGTATTTCAACTTTGGGCATTCTATGACTTCGATACCCAAGTAATGTCATTGGGAATGTGTCATACTCTTCATTTTCTGCTCTGCCATCCACTGGGTCGTCTTGTTCCCTCATTCTCAAGCAAGTTCTTTCTATACAATGCAAAGATGGCCACCAGCAGAGTTGGGGATATGGCTCAGTGACAGAACACTTACCTAGCATGCATAAGGTCCATCACCACAAAAAAAGATGGGAGCCAGCAAGCCAGACATGCATCCCATCAGTTCACTACCCACAGTAGGAAAGGTTTGCTTCCTTCGATTCCCCAGTAACTTCAGTTAAAGTCTTGGGACTATCACATAGTGGCCCAGACTGGACTGTGATCCAATGCCAGTTCAATCACTGTGGCTCTCTACATGTGCTGCCAAAGCGAGTATGCAATCACTGCGACTCTGATTAGCTAAGCCTGGGTATTGTGCCCACCACCTGGTGGAGAAGAAAGGATATAGTCATCTCCACCGGAACCATATGCAGTAAAAGCTGGGGTGAGGCAAGGGAAAACTCCTCAGGAGAAAAGCAGGTGACGTCACCAAGAGGTGGAGGCATCATCATAATGCTAAGAGGGTGAACATAATAGAGGGCCACTGCCTTATCCAATGTGTTGGAAGAAAAAAGAAAACCATAGGGGACCAGCTGGAGATATTTTCCTGGTTCTGAATTCCAGAATGAAACTCTTCACACAAGCAATTAACTCCACAGCATTTCCTGATATTGTGGTCAACAGCTTCACCTCCATTTTTACATGGATAGAAAAAAATCCTTCAAGCATGCATTTCACAAACTGCCCACCTGTGAAAGCCAAGGACAGAACACTTCATTGCCTCAGTAGAAGACAGTTTTGCAGTGCTCACTGTGCTCCAGGGGAAAGGGTTCCAAATATTGAGATAGTCCTCAGTCAGCATGGAGAACAGAGTGGCTTTCATGTCTCTGAGCCTTCCTTGCCTTCTCTCATCAGTCTCATCCCTTCTATTCCCATCAGTTACCCATTTGGAGTTGCAGGCAGATCTTTGCTATAATGGAATAGACTTGAGAATCACAAACTTTAGAGCTGAAAGAGATCAGAAATATTATCTATGGAAGACATTGCTGATTTTCCCTTAATATCTATTCTCCCCTTCCACAAAAAATAGACTTAATTAGGTGGAACCATGGTACTCAAAATAAAGACTACATTTCCCGTCCTCCTTTGCCACCAAGAATAGCCATGTGACTGATTCTGGTCAATGAAATGAGAGCACACACATCCCATTTCAACTTCTGAGAATTTTCTTTTGCTCTCTTTATCTTTGTTCCTTCATCCTTCCAACTGTGTCCCTTCTTTGATCTTGCTTCCTGGAAGGTTGATGAGATTGCCACCATTTTGGACCATGAGGATAAGGGCCACACCCCAGGGAAGGTGATTGCAAAAGGGAAGATTCATGGGGTCCTGACCAGGTAGGCAAAGCTACCAGGACATCATTAGATTTTTATGGGAAAATAAAGTAAGCATTCATGTTGTGGAAGCCACTATTGTTTTGGGCTTCCTCTCCCTTCCATCAAATCTGATTGTAATTAATGACACATGATCTTTTCTAACTTTCTCCTATGCTTCAGCTTTCCCACCCCAAATACACACATCTTCCACAAAGGCTTGGCTCTTCTCTAAGCCAGTGTACAAAGGGGCATTGTGCAGTTTACACAACTAGAGTCACAGGTGCTTGCTACTTCTTGAAGTCACTTCATTTTCGGAAGGGACTCGTTCTTCAAGCACTGCTCACACAGTCTGATCACTAGCCAAGCTCTTCTGCCCAGGAGGCCCAACGAGCAGTCATGCGGACAGTGCCCTGGACTCCCCTTCCTTGGCTCTCTCAGCCTTCCTCATAAGATCTGCTGGCTTTCATCCCTCTGGCCATTTTCTGAAGGAATGGGAAAGATTGTCCACTATCTGCGACTGCTAGGCATAGTCTGTGAATTTTCACTTCTGTGATGCAATATATTATATATCAATGCAGCTCAAAGACCACCTTGAAAATGTGAAAATTCCTCAAAATTGGAAAACAGCTTACACACTTGAAAACCCTTTTCTTTTTCATGTGTAAGTTAAACTCATGAAAAGCAATAGTAATAACAATGTCCCCTTTACAGAAACTTAAAAGAATACATAAGATATAATATGAAAGAGAAATTAAAATTAGGAGCAAAAGAATAAAAACAAAGAGAAACAAGTCATAAAATATAATCAGATTAATAGCTATGAATCAGTATGCACATGACATAAGTAGATACTTTGCTGTCATTTATAAATTATTTACTTATTCATTTATTGCAGTATACTGGAAATCAAACTTGGGGCCTCATGCATGGTAGACAAGTGCTCTACCACTGAGCTATGTGGTGTGATCTAAAAATACACTGATGTTTAACCTAAAAAAACCTTATTACAGTAAAAAACACATTGCTGTTAATCCCCCTTAAAGTACTTCCCCTCAGTTTGAACATACTTATCCCATCCTTCTTGCTACTTTCTGAAATAGTTCAGACAGTCCTCTTTCATGAGGGTTTTCAGTTGTGCTGTCATGGTTGCCTCTATGTTCTGAACCGATTCAAAATGTTTACCTGCATGGTCATTTTAATTTTGGGGAAGAACCAGAAGTTGCATGGTGCCAGATCCAGTGAATTTGTGTGTTGTTGTTTTTTTTGGTACCAGGGATCGAACTCGGGACCTTGCACTTGCGAGAGGCAGCCACCAGAACCACTGAGCTAAATCCCCGGCCCAAGATCCAGTGAATTTGGAGAATGAGGACACATCATAATGTTTTTACAAGCCTGCCTTCCATTGGAAGCACTTGGCAGCCTATTTTTGATATCTGGTAAAGACAGTCATAAAACAGGACCTCTAGAGCTGCTTTAGAAAGTGGTAAAAACAATGGGACAAGTGTATTCAAAGCAAGGGGAGGAAGTACTTTGAGCAGATCAATAACAATGTGTCTTTTACTGAAACACTTTAAAAAAATGTCAACATTCACCATACTTCTGTATTTTCAATCACCCTTTGTATGCTCCCTGCTGCATTTACTAAGTGCTTATTCTCCTTCCATAAGACCCTGAAGTAAGCAGAGGATGCTGTGTAATTAAATCTTCATGAGCATCTTGTGAGTGAGATATTATCACTAACGTGCAGATAATGAAAATGAGACCTAGGGAGGTTAAGGTCCATTCTAAGGTCCCACAGGCTTTGAACAGTAAAATAAGTGCCCGGCCCACTTCCGCCAGCCCAGTCTTTGCCCTCATTCCTTTGGACAGATTAGGTCCTTGGCCTAGAATGCTCTTTCCTTCATTTTTTTTTTTTTTTTTTTTTGGTGGTGGTGGTGGTGGTATTGAGGATTAAACCCAGGGGCATTCTACCCCTGAACTATATTCCCAGCTCTTTTACTTTGAGACAAGACCTTTTGCAGGCTGGCCTTGCACTTCCAACCCTTTTACCTTGGCCTCCAAGTAGCTGGGGTTATAGGTATGTGCCACCACGCCCAGCTTTCCCTGCCTTTTTTCTGACACTGGTGTCAGTTCCTTCACATCTCAACTTCAGTGTCACCTTCTCAGTGAGGCTGTCCCTGATGCCCATCTAGAACAGGCTCTGCCTTCTCATGACTGTTCGTAACAAACTCCTTCCTACTTAGCAGGGTCCATGGTTCACATTCAGTTACTATATTTGTTCATGTCTGTCTCCCTCCCCTTGGACAGGACTGCACCTGTCTGGTTTGCTGTTGTATCTGTAGCAACTAAAACAAAGCCGGCAACATCTGGAGCTGAAACTTGTGTAAGTGAACATCAGACTGTGTTTGCCACCATTGCAAAATCCTGCCTTCTGGTGCTCTCACTGCGGCTGGGACCAAAGGGGCCCTCGAGCTCTCCTCATCTAATTGCTTTATTATAGAAAGGGGAAACTGAGGCCAGCAGGCAAGAGACTTGTTAGGGCCTCATGGTGGTTGGATACTGAGCCGAGTCCTGGCTCTAGAGCCTGACACCAGCAGGTTGTTCCAGCTGTGTCAGGGTTTATATCTGTGCAGCAATGAAGTAAAGCAGGAGGGCCCAGTAATGCGGGAGGAGGTAGAGAGGCTGCTGGCCGGACTGGGAAGGAGTCCAGTGTTCCCACACAGAGGGCGGTGATTCTGCTCCTGCCCGTGGCCAGCTGCAGTACAGAGATGGGGACCAGGGAGGTGCGTGACTCACCCAGGTCACAGGGCAGTCCGTGGCTCATCCTCTTGGCACGTGCCTCTTGTCCCAGTTCGCAGAGAGAAGAGAGGGACATTAGTGTCTCCCCAACCCTGTTCCCAGGTTGGGCCGTGCAGAGGCCCAGAGAGACAGGCCCGCTTCCAGTCAGCTAGGACTCTCCCAGGACCAGCCCCAAGGTCCCTTCTCCAGCCAGGAGAGCAAGGAGAAAGGTAGGGGAGAGGCTAACAAAACAGGAAACCCTGCAGTGAGCCGCCCACCCTGCCTCCTTGCTGTACCAGTGGGGAAACCAAGGCCAGGGTTGGGACCTACCCAGACAGCATAGCAAGCCCATGGCGAAGCCCAGAGAGCACCCAGCTCCTGTGAGCCAGGGCTCCCTGAACTCCGGCTTCCTGCCAGCCCTTTTCCCCACTCCAGCCCCTCCTTCCTTCAGCTCTGATCAGCCCTCTGCTCATGGTGCTTCTGGGCCCAGAATTCCTTCCTTGACCTTTCTCAGCACCATAGACTCCCACTGAACAGTACAGATCTTTTTTCTTTGTCAGTATGTTACTGCTAGGTCAGAGCCAGAAGGGCCTGGTTCCAGGGAGTCCTAGTGTACTAGGTCTGCCAATTGCCTCAAATATCAAATAGTGAAAATCAGGAAGGGAATTTGTAGGGAACAGGGGAAGGGGACGTTACCAGAACCTCTGCAGTGAGTCCTAGTCTCCTGTGAGCCATGGCAGCTCAAGGCGAATTACAGGAAAGGTAGAAAAATGAGACTGAGAAGAAGCTGAGCTTTGGGTCTGATCAGTGCTGCTCTGGGCGGCAAAGATGAAAGCCCCCAGCTTACCACACCTTTTATTCAGTACATCGGGAGAAACAAATGTAACAAGTGAAATGGAGTTCAGTACTTCACATTGGGATAAACAAGGTGTAACAAAAGACGGGGGGGGGGGGGGGGGGGGGGGCAGTGGAAATCTAAGAACAACGAGGAGCTATGCAGATGAAGATTTGGTTCCTCCCAGGGTGTCTCCCCCAGGTGTAATCTTGTCCTGGAGAATCACAGCGTCACGGGATCATTGAGGTCTCAGTTGTGACCGGAGGCCAAAATGGAATTATGTCTCAGAATGCCATAGCTGGCCTGTAGGTGGAAGAACTAGGCCTAATCAAATGATTTTTCCCTAGAATTACATAGCATTGCTCCCAACAGGAATTTAGAGTACAGTACAGCCCTACCAGGAAGACAAGAGGACAGCATCCTCAGCCTTGTCTTCCGGGGTACTGGAAGGAGGGTCAGGTTTAAAGAGGGAAAGAATTGGGGCAGGGACAAGAGGGATGCGTGGCTCTCCAGCCTTGGTCAGACTGTGGTCTGGTTGGTCATTACCTCAGATCTGGTTCTGTAAGGTCTGGAGAGGTCTAGTGCTTCAGAGGGCAATTTGGTTCCCATCCTGAGATGATTTCCCCTGCTTAAGGGGCAGCCTCAGTCCCATCTTGGGGTAATCTACCTGCAAGGTTCACTGTTCTTGGAACCTCAAAAATATCTTAGTTACTCTAATCAAGGTGTTGGTGTGGTCAGTCTTCAAAGAGGACTAGAGAGGTTAAGTAAATCTGAGAGTAATCAACCCTTTGACCAGTTTTTAGAGGACAGACACTTCTTAAATGATTAGCATGTCTATGTGCAGAGCTGAGCAGGAATCTGACCAAAGGCCTGAGGTAGGAAAAGCAGATAGACACCCAATGAAGGCAAACATTTGGAGTTTTATCCTGCTTTTAGTTACCATCAGACATCTGCAGGCCCAAGGGAAGAGCCAGAGCCTTTAGCAAAACAGCCTCTAAATTCCTGCTACAATTATTCCCCAGAAAAATATAGTGTAACAAACAATAAGGTGTAACAAGTATTTACTTCCTGCTTACTTTGTATGAGTTATTATAAATAATCCAGACTGATTTAAGTATACGGGAGGCTGTGCATAGGTTATATGCAAAAACTATACTTTTTAAAAAAACTATACTTTTTATAGCAGGGACTCAAGCATTTGGGGATTTTTGGTGTCCTCAAAAGCACCATGGATACGATGGATGACTGTACTTTAGAAAAATTTTGAGTGTTTCCACAATGCAGCTCAGCACAGCCCAAGCCTGGGGTGGGTCCTGCAATGGCAGCAGCTGCCCTCAGATGCCAGCACCGGAGCTGAAGTACCAGCAGCTGCAAAACCTGTTTGCTGGCAGCAGCCAGGAGTGATTCACTGGGAGTGGAAGACAGAAAGGCTTTGGTGTCGCCCTGTGTAAAAAGTCTCAGTGTCAGGAAAAAGAGCTTGGGACCTGGCCTGAGATCTGGCCCAACCTGTCTGTCTCCTCTGGGCTTCTGCATACTGGGAGACTCCGGGTTAGAAGCACAAGGACAATTTGTATCCCTTGTGCCAGCTCCAGTAGACCAATGTTGCTGTCTGGAGGTTGCACAAAGAGGAGGGAGGGAGGCTGATGATAGCCATTTAGTTGATTCCCCAGGGCTACAATCTCTCTTAGGGTCCTCCCCTGCCCTGATGAATGCATTCCTTCAATCTGAAGCACAGGCAGAGCCACCGTTTCACTGCACAGAGAGACTCCAGCCTTTCAGGAGAGATAAATACAAACATGTCTGGCTGTAGGCTGTAGCCCTCTCCCGTCTGCATGGCTGCAGATAAGCCTTCTTTCCAGCTTGTCCCAGCCACCAGTCTCCTGACCTGCGGGGCCTGTGGCTGGGTCTGGCCAGGTCAGCTCAGAAAAGGCACCGGCAGAGTTCAGCTACACTGTTTCCTGCCCGCGGGTCCGGTCGGGAAGGACAGGGCTGGGAACACTGGAGAAGCTGGGAGGAGAGCTGGCAGGTGGAGTTCAGCCCCAAGCTGATAAGGAGCCCTGGACATTGCCCTGAGAATTTCCGTCACCACTTCCTTCTTCCTCCTAGAGCAGCTCAGGCCTCCTCCAGCCACAGCGTCCGGCCTAGGGCCTTGGTTAAGTCAGGGAGCTGGGTGTGAAGCCCAGCTTGCTGTGTGGATTTGGGCCACTCTGTGCCTCAGTTTCTTTATCTGTAAAATGAAGAAAATTAATAGCACTGGGTTCAGTCTCATGAAGTGATAGCTAAGGAATTTGGGGGAATTGTGTCTCCCTAAAATTCATGTGCCTCAGAACCTGAGAATAAGACCAATTTTGAAGGAGAAAAAAAGATCTTTTCAAATATAAATTAAATTAGGGCTGGGGATTTAGCTCAGTGGTTCCGCCACCTGCCTTGCAAGCGCAAGGACTCAAGTTCGATCCCTGGTACCAAAAAAATAAAAACAAAAACAAATATAAATTAAATTGATTTCATACTGGATTAGGGTGGCCTGATAACCCAATATGACTAAGGTGCTTATTTAAAAAAAGGAAATTTGGACTCAGAGATAAACACAGATTTGCACAGAGAGAATTGCACATGAAGACAGAGGCAGAGATCGCAGGTGTAATGCCACCAGGAATACCAGGTGCCACCAATGCTGAAGACACACGGAAAAATTGCCCCAGAGCCTTTGGAGGGCCTGCCTCATCTGACACCTCTGGATCATGACAGATGAATTTGATTTAAGCCACCCTGTTTGGGATGATTGTTACAGCATCCTTAGGAAACCAGTACAAGGTGTCTATATGGCACAGACTCCAGCCTGACACACAATAGGCCTTGCATGGCGGTGGCTGCCGCTGCTGCTCCTAGTGTTGTTGCTGCTTCCGGCCTGATTCTTCCAACTGGTGCTGAGATACAGGGTCTTCCTGATTCATGGGCCTGTAGTTCCTCCCTCCTCCTAGGCTCTGGCTCCACTGCCACACCTGGCTGACAAGGGCCAGCCACGTAGTCAGACCCAGAGCTGGGCATCTAAGGGTAGATTTGGTATCAGAAAGGTTGGCTGAAAGCAGGCCCACAGGGACCAGCTTTGTCCCAGTGTCAAGGTAAAAAATGGACTGGGGCCCTCAGTCTCTTCTGCATTCATGGCAGTGGGACCCTCAAGGGCAGGCTGCGTCCACTTTGCTCCCACACTGGGCACAGGCTGACATTTACTTGGGTGGACTGTGTGCCAAGCACTTACATTCATCCTTCCACTCTGTGAGATCCCATCACTGTTCCCAGCTCACAGTTGAGGAAACTGAGGCAGACAGAGCTCACAGGACTGGTACGTGGCAGAGCCAGGACCCAAACCCAGATGGTCTGGCTTGGAGCCCAGGCTTTATCACCCACTATCCATATGGATGCAGTCAGTAAGGAAGGGCAAAGCCAACGGTAGCTGTGAGAGCTCACAAGGTCACTTGCCACCGCAGGGCCAAGACCTATTACTAGATTTGGCAAATGAGGGCCCTTAACCTTCCTCAGCCAGGAGATGTGCTGAGCACCAGCTTTCACCTGAATCAACCCCAAGCCCTCTTCTCTGAGGAGCCCATGTGGACATGTGAGGCCTGAGCAGGTCTATAGAGGGCTGGCCCTAGCCTTGGACCTGGGAGAAACCTCCTTGGCCAGCTGGTGGGGACTCCATCTTGATAACCCACCATGCATTTCTTTGTGCCCTCCCATCCCCTCACTGGTCATGTCAGCGTCAGGAACTGGGAGCCATCGTTCCAGTGTGACTCGTTATCCTCACTCAACTGCTCTCCTCCTCCCTCTTCTCCACTCAACTTCTAGCTTGTCCTTGCTACCAGCTGTTCTACTCTTTGCTTGGAATTCACATTCCTCAAAAGAGGATCTGCCTGGTGGAGCTCATTTTCCCACCAAGCTGCCTAAGAGGCTACCAGCTGGCAGACTGGGTCCCCCCACCTGGCTGGTTCTGAGCAGGAGGCTGTGGGAGTGGCAGAAACATGGAGACTGGCAAGCTGAACTTCAAATGGTGTCTTTCATGACCCAACTCCTCTTATAAACTGTGGAGCCCAGTCCTCTCTCACGATCCTCACCAACCCATGAGAGATTCTAACCCAGAGCCAGACCTAGGCTGTCTGCTTGGGCATAGGCGGCCACTCCTTCTTGTCCTGCCCATGGCAGGCATGACCAATCAGTCCATCCCATTGGCTGAGCACAGGTGCAGACTCATTCTTGAACCGTTGCCAATGGTTACTGATTCCAATTGACAGGAAGGAGCTAGATGGGATGGGCACTGGCAGGATTAGAGTGAGTCACCACACACTCTCACCTGGGTATATCACATGGCCAGGGAGGGGCCTGGAACAGTGATCAGTGCCCAGAGAGAGGTTCTAGTTACCTGTGAGCTGAGGATTGGCATCAGCCAGCTTTGGGGGCCGCCCAGACCAAGGCCAAGGTTGGGAGTGAGGGCTTCCTCCCGGCTCTAGGTTCAAAGTTCATCGCCTGACCTCTTTTGTTTCTGTTTCTGCTGGGAGTCAAGCAGGCACACACACACACCCATCCCAGGGGTGCCAAAGCATTGACCCCAAAGGCACATAACCCAGCATGTCTTTCTGGGGAGGCATCCACCGCTTGGCATGGGGACCTTCCTAGCAGGGAGCCAGGGCACCATTACGAGTGGGTGTGAGGTGACTCAGACTCCTGACCTTGGAGACCAGACTGAATCCCAAATTGCTGCCTGCCTTCTGCACTTAAGCTACTTCCTCACTCAGCACTTTATGAAGACCAAGTTCAAAGTTCTGAATGAAAGACCTGATAATGAATCTGACCCAGTGAGAACACAAAGCTTTAATTATGGTGCTTGATCCTGATATACGTTTGCTTCCTTGTATTTCTTCTGAGTGCCAGTTGTTTCCCATGCCTGTTTGTAAAAGTGGTTTGGAAAGTGCAGGAGAGGGCTGAGCAGGCAGCCTGTGGAAGCGGGGAGGAGGAAATAGCTATGGATCGGCCTGCTTGGCAAAGATCCCATAATTCCAATTATGCCATAATATCTCCAGTCTGAGCCATAATAAAAGTATGTACCATTCACCCTACATCTGCCATGCCTGAGTACCAGACTCATGGGTCATTTGTCATTTTATTGAATCTTCATAGCATTGCCATATGATCAGCGGTATAATTACATCTGCCTTTTACAGGTTAAAGTAAGAATAGCTTAGTGACTACCCAAGGTCACCTTGCCATGGAGCAGCAGATGAGCAGTTTGGACATAGGCCTGACTTCAGGCCCAGAACTCTTGCCCACAAGGCTGGTCTGCCTTCTGTGGCTGTCATGAGGTCCCCAAGACTCAAGCAGAGCAGGCAGGTTTCTCTCCAGTCTGTGTGGCCATGTGAGGCCAGAGGCCTGCAGGCTGAGCAAATGGGCCTACGGTGGAGCCGATGATGTCCCCTATAAGGCCTGGTGAAAGAACTGGTCCAGATGGTGTAACTTCCCACTCAAGAAGATGAGGAGAGGAAAAGTGTTCAGCGAGAAAAAGGAGTACACAGGACATCATAGGTAAGGCTCACAGGCACAATGCTGGGCAACAGAACCAGACACAAATGAGCGCATGATTCCCCTGAAGTGGAGTGGAGGTGAGAAAAGGTGGGCCTGTGGTATCACGATAGGGCTTGGCTATGAGGGGAACTTGGGGGAGGAGAGCTGGGGCTGGCTCCCATCTTGAACTGGGCGGTAGCCACCCAAGTGGACAGATACATAAGAGTTCATCAGCTGTAGGCTTAAGTTTTGTGCCCTTTGTCATATCTATTGTGTGCCTCAGGTATATTAAAAGGAGATGAAGGCATCAGAGAAGATTCAGTAAAGATTAGGACAAATGAGGCGGGCTTTGTTAAAGAAAAGAAAATAGAGGCTGGAGGTGTGCCTTAGTGGTAGAGCATGTTGAGGCACTGGGTTGTAACTCCAACCCCAATACCACACAGAAAAGACAAAGAGAGAGAGAGAGAGAGAGAGAGAGAGAGAATGAATGGGCAAAGGTAGTGATCGTCCCTGGCAGTCTTAACGTGCAGGATTGTGACCCGCGCTTAGCCCCTTACGAGACTCCACACACTACACTTCTCAGGGGTTTCATACCTGGCAGTCCAGGGCTCAACAGCTTCTCCTCTCTCTTGGGATTAACTGAAGCATTCACTCACTTATCCTTTCTATTACTTATCTTACTATGGTGAGCCTGCTGTGTGTCAGGCACTGTGCTGCTCAAACAGACCCACAGAAGCACCTGCCCTCTGGTTCCTGTCATCCTAGTGGATGCTGAGAATATTTTAGTTCATTTCATTATTTTTAAAAAATTTATTAAAATTTTACTTACTTTTGCAGTGGTGAGACTGAGCCCAGGCCCTGGTAAGTGCTAGGTAAGTGTTCTACCACTGAGCCACAACGCCATCCTTGATTATAATTGTTTTCAAATAACAAGTAAAGTTGTTCATGGTGACTGTGGCAGCAGCATCACCACTAGTTGATGGCCAGCCTTGCTACATAGTGAGTTCAAAGCCATCCTGAACTACATAGCAAGACCCTGTCTAACAAAACAAAATGAATAAAATAAAGGGTTGAGGAATATAGCTCAGTGGCAAGGTACTTGCCTAGCATGCTTGAGGTGCTGAATTGGATCCCCAACACCACAAAACAAAAATAAATAAAATAAGGAAAGAAGTGAGGTGTGAAGGACAGGTTGTGTGTTTACACTGGGTAGCCTTAGAAGGCCTCGTAGAGGAAGTGGTGTTTTGGTAAGATGAGAAGGAGGATCTGGGCCCACTGGAAGTGCAAATGCCCTGGGAAGGTCTATGTCTTAGTTACTTTTCTCATTGTAAGGACAAAACCCCTACACCCAAAGTTAAAGGAGGAAAGGTTTATT
The DNA here is from genome assembly GCF_053883595.1 of Heterocephalus glaber. Lineage (NCBI taxonomy): Eukaryota > Metazoa > Chordata > Mammalia > Rodentia > Bathyergidae > Heterocephalus > Heterocephalus glaber. The sequence continues at coordinate 10,991,361 of NW_028258310.1, read as the reverse complement.
TCAGCTCATGGCACGTCTGGGCAGCAAACAGCAGCAGTCGAAGCATCAAATAGCAAGCCTGCCTTTCCCTTTTATCCCATCCAGGTTGTCCCATCCCAGCCTTTTGGGTGGTGTCACCTACACCCAGGATGGGGCTTCTGTTTTCAATAAATCCATTGAGCCACACCTAGAACTATGCTAATACACGCACACAATCCCAGGATCACACACCCTAGATCCAGCCAGCTCAGAAGAGCCTACCGAGAGTACATGAGGCTTTAGGGGGACATCTAGAAACATCCATAACAGCCTGGATCTGGTGACGGAAGAAGTGCTGTAGCTGGAAGGGGAGTTTCAGGGAGAAGCTCTGGGAGCACCAGAGGGCTGGGGAGTACAAGGCCTCACCTTACTTCCTCTGAGAAGGGCTCTCTCAGAGGGCTAAGGTCTAGTGGGCTGGCACTGGCAAGCAGAGATGGAGACACAGCGTAGGGTGGATCCAAGAGGAAGACTGGCTCTCCTACGCTTGCTTTGCTTCTCTGGTCCAGTGAGGGGTGTGGACACTGACCCACCAGGCCAGAGAGGTGGCAGTGTGGAGGCCACTAGGAGGGCCAGGAGGAGGGTGAGGAACAGCCTAGCCTCTCTCAGCAGGGAGTAGGAAGGCCTTTACTGAGAGCTCCGTATGCAATGGACCCTGCTTCTGGAGACTTTCCGGGGAGGTGACAAGGTCACAAGCCCCTCCGGACCGCAGCAGAATGACACTAGTCCTAGGACACACCTGCTCTCCTGCCCCTGGGACTGCTGACCCCAGGAGTGGCAGCCCTTACTGGGGAGGGCTTATGGACCTGGGACAGGCTCAGGGAGCCCTGATCTAGCAGGACAACTTTCTCAGGGTGGGGAGTAATATCTATTTTGAGAACTGGCCTTGGGGTTTGTGCACAGCCAGCCACTCTGGGCTTTGTAGCTCCTGCAGGCTGCAACTCTCTCATCCTATACCGACACACTAAGGTCTCTAACATGGGCCCGGGTCCTCAAGGATCTAGGTCCAGCGGTACTGACTGCCTATGGACTGCTTACCTCCCTGAGGGGTGAAGTGTGAAGCTGGTACCTGCTCGTGGGTATGTCCCAGGTTGGCTGATGCTTTGTCGTGTTCTCATTGTCCACATCACCCACCCATGGAACCACGCCAGGCCTCACATTTGAAAATGCAGAGACTGGAAGTCATCCTGTGCTCTACTATGGGCACTTTCCCAGGTCCCAGTCTCTCTCTGGCGTCTATGACTCCCACAGTTTGGGAACTCCCTCCTGTTCGTCCACACAGCCTGTGCTGCCTGTGTACTGCTCTGCGGCCTCCCATCCTCAGGAGGACATCACTTCCGAGCCTCAGGCCTTTGATGTGCCTCTGCCCAGCATGTTCTCTTCCTTCAGCACCATCAGCTAAACATTTGCATAGTCCTTTATATTTGCCTGGAGTCTATAAAACATTGAGTTCTCAAAAAACAAAACACGACAAAACAAAAAAAATCCCTGTGGGACTGGTCTCCCCTCCTCCTTTATAACTGAGAAGTTGAGTGATTTGCCTAAGGTCACACTGCTCACACATGAAGGGCCAGAATTCATGCCTTAGCCTTTAGGCCTGAGCTCTCTACTCAACTGTCCCAGGTCCCCGGGATTTCTGGCTCTGATTAGATGTGGGGCTTCTCACCTCTGGATGGACTGCAGCTGTCTAGGTGCAGAGCCTGAGTCTCCCCTCTCTTCCTAGTGGCCACCACTGTCCAGGGGCTACTCTTTTCCTTGCTCCCACCTCAGGGCTTTGGAGGACAGTCTCTACCCAGCAGCCACCCTGACGCAGTCCCAGCTCCCAGGTGGCTTCAGTGTTTCCCGTGCTGGGCAGCTAGGGCTGGCTGCTGTTCAGACATGCAGCTGCCATGACTCACCACAGCCTGGGCAACACCTGCTACCTCCTGCGAGGAGTTATGAAAACCATCGGGGTGGGTCTGAGCTGGCAGTAGCCTTTCACCCGACTCCCTGCCAGCCCAGGCCTCAGGAACTTTGCCTGCCCAGGTGGACAAAGGACCTAAGGAGCTAATGCATTAATCCTCTAGGCCTGCCTCCAATCAGAACCGTGTCTTTCTTCATCAAAACTACTTGTCCCGGCTCAGGGATTTAGCTCAGTGGTTCCACTGCCTGCCTTGCAAGTGCAAGGTCCCAAGTTCAAACCCTGGTACTAAAAAAAAAAGAAAGGGGGCCGGGGATTTAGCTCAGTGGTTCCGGCGCCTGCCTTGCAAGCGCAAGGACCCGAGTTCAATTCCTGGTACCAAAAAGTAAATAAGTAAATAAAAAATTAAAAAAAAAAAAAAATTAGAGAAACTAGCTGTCCCCACCATGTTCCTGAGAAACAGGGAATGTTCCTTGTGAGGGAACATTTCTTGGTATTCACAATGGCAGTTCACATTCATCAACAGCTGTGTGTTTGGCACTGTTCTAAATACAACAAAACTTTTGGTTTTGATCTTTAATCCTAGGTAGGAGGGCAGCACAAAGTGAAAATTTGAATGTCTTAGGTTTAGGGGGATTTTGGTGCTGGGGTTGAACCCAGGGCCTCACACATACTAGGCAAGTGCTCTGCCACTATATTTCCAGCTCACTGAAAATTTATATCCAATTGTTTAGACACAAGAACTGAATCTGAGGGAGGAGAAGGGAGTTAACCTGGTTCTTCAACAGTATCACAGTAGCTATGCAGGCTGGGAGTGTGGCTGAATGGTGGCACTCCTGCTTAGCCTGCCTGAGGCCTGGGGTTCACATCCTCAATATGACCATGAAGAGAGTTCAGTCTAATAACTTACTGGGCAGTAACAAGGGCTTTAGAGCCTGGACCTGCAGATACCCAAAGGCAGTATGAAGCTTGGTATCTCTGCCTTCATTTCATATGTCTCCTTTACTACCTTAAAACTTTGGGTCAGATTCCTGCTCATCTCTGTATGGAAGCATAATAATCCCTTACTGAGAGTCCATCTAAAAATTAGCAATACAAAGTTGATTAGTCCTAAATTTACTTTTGTCCCCCTTCAAGACTGAGGACACCAGAATAAGAGTAACTAAGGTAATTTTCAGGGGCATCCAATTACCAGCCAGTGTTTATAGCATCCTGTTCCAGACAACCTGGAGTGAGCAGGGCCTAGAAGTCTTTGTCTTAAACCTGCAACCACCTGCACCTTGGTGCAGGCACAGGAGAGCCCCACAGAACAGATGGCCTGGGGATGAAACGACCCCATGATGAGGTCACACCCCAGGCAGGTGCAGTCATCTCATGGAAACTAGGTTACTCCTCTAGCCATGTGGACACCTCCCAAAGCCACCTCACAGAACTAGTCCTGAGACAGCCATCGACCAGACCACAGCTTGACCAAGATAGCCTCCTCCACCAGCTGTGCAACCCCCAAATTTGTTAGCCCCTTGTAAACAAATCTTGAATTTCTTTATCTGTCTTCCTCAGCATGGCCTTGGTAACTGAAGCTGCTTCCTTGCCCTTCCCCACTGCTGATGGGATCCTTTAAGCTGGGACTTTGGCCCTAAAACTCCAGAAACAGATCTTCTATCTCCTCCAGCTTTGGTGCTGCTTCCACAGGATGGAGCCACCTCCCAGGAGCAGAGGATGCCACTTCTGTTTCAGAGCAAAGGTTAATAACGCAAGAGAAAATCACCAACGTACACAACTCTGATGTTGTGGCTTTGCCTTTATTAAAAATGGGAACAAGCCAAGGAGAGTCCTGATGAAAGCTGAGATAATTAATGTGGTTGGAAAGAGGCAAGAATCCAAGTAGATCCAGATACAAAAGCAAAGTTAATGGCCTGAGCTAAAATGCTAACGCCAGTGAGTTAGGGGCCAGCCAGCATTATACAAATTTCCAGAGTGGTTTAGTGAATCAGTAGAGCCTGCTGCCTCCCCTGCATTGTATAGAGCTGATTGTACAGGGCTCAAACAGCTGACACGGGGAGCTTTCAGCAAGCTGGTTTTAGAAAAGGACATCGTTTTGGAGGGGAGGTGAATGTGGTAGCCAGCTTTTCCAGGCCCCTTTGCTGCTGCTGTTGTTTTTGAGATCCACATTTGAGATCACAGATGGATGTGCTATCGATACAGGCTGAAACTCTGTCTGGCCAGAGACAGTCAACGGTGGAGGGGTAGTTAGGGTGGGAGGAAACAGCAAACAATCCCGATTTTCAGCTCAAAGAAGTTTCAGGAACCAGATCCAGAGATGAAACCCTGGAGAGGGAAAGGAGAGAGGCAGAGCTGGAAGAAAACTATTGCAGCCCCTTGCTTGGGACCTGAGGCCTGAGGCAGCCTGGCACAAGGAGCAATATTTTCATGGGTCCCTACCAGTGCACAGATTCCAAACCTGCTCTGCCTTGCTCTAGAAGCTCCTTTAAGGAATGGTCTTCCAGGAAAGGGGTTGCCATGGTACAACATGAAGGAGGAGCTGATGGACAGTTTGGTGGTTTTTGATAAAAGACCTCCGAGTACTCTGGGCATGCATTAGACCACAATGCCAGTGACCACAAGGTATCTGAGACAAGACGGGCTCATCGAGTCATCACAGAGGCGAGGCAGAAATCAGGGACCAGGTCCTGGAACAGGTTCCTGCTGCTGGGTGGCAGTGGGAAGATGTCTGGAAACCAAAGCCAAGAGCCCCTTCTAGAGCTTTGGGGCAGGAAGGCGCCATAACCCAGAGGCTGGCTACAGACTAGAGGGCTGGATGAACAAGGGGAAGCTTTGGGACAGGAGGGCACTCTCTCAGGGTACTGTCTGGGGTTCACAGTTGGTGAAGTTTAGCTGTAGACAGGGCCCCGATGGCTCTAGTAGTAACTGTGGTGGATTTAAGTCAAGGTTTCAACACAAAGTTTTTGTTGGTTTCACCTGCAGCTGTTAGCCGATTGATTTCCCCTATCTCCTGCCCTTTCACTTTCTGGCCTTTGTCATTAAATTTAGGACATCTCAGAATTTATTTCTTTAATCTCAGGTATCTTGGAAAGAATTTAAAAAACTGAGTGACAGTGCAATAATAAAATGTCTTCCAGTTCCATAGAGTTGTGCGAACAAGGCTTCTAAACTTACATATGGATAAAAATGAAAAATAAGGGTAGTACTGATGGTGACCCTGTGCCAGTCCAGGAATAAATAATTTTATCAGCTATGTATGAACATACATTTAAAAATCCACCACAATAAATAGAATTTAACTGTTCATATTTGAATTATCAAATTTATAATGTATGTATGTGGCTTTGATCATTAGGTATTATAACTATAATGCAACTCTGGTTAGAAGAAATACGTACTTCAATAACACTAGTTAAAAGTACTAAAACTTTAAAATTAAAAGTTTAAATTGAACTGGGTGTGGTGATACACCCCTGTAATCTCTGCACTCTGGCAGGCTGAGGCAGGAGGATGGCAAGTTCAAGCCCAGTGTGGGTAATTTAGCAATTTAGCAAGACTCTGTCTCAAAATAAAAACATAAAATGGGGGGGAGGGGCTGGGGATATGTCAAGACCCTGGGTTCAATCCCCAGTACACACACATACACACACACACACACACACACACACACACGCACAAATAAGGCAGAAAAATGAACTGCATCCCGGGTATGGCAGATGCCTGTAACCCCAGCACTCTGGGAGGCTGAGGCAGGAGGATCACTGAAAATTTGAGGCCACCCTGGGCTATAGAGTGAGTTCAAGGCCATCCTGAACTACAAATTGAGACCCTGTGTCAAAACAAACAAACAAGAATGGCATGTATGTTTCCATGGGGAAAGTGGAGAAAAACAGTTCAAGGAGAAAAAGAATTACATAACATTTCAGACCAAAATCTGTCCATATGTTTCCAAAGGATGATAATGAGAGGTGCTCTGAAGGGTATGGACAGTAAGTGCCACCAGCCCAAGACAGCCACATGTGAAAGGAGGCCACCCTGTGGGTGCCTTTTTCCACCCCTCATTTGAGATACCAGTGAAGATGGAAATTCCAGTATCATATTCTAACAGTGCTCTGAAAAGTGCAACACCTGCAGAAGCCCTCTAACCCTCCAAAAATCCTTTGCAATCACTTAAAGTTATGATAAAAAATTAAAAGTCTGCTTAAAAATGTGCAAAGGGACACAGGAGTTTCACATTTCTCTTGGGAGGGCATGTGAACAAGAGTTTGAAGACAGAAGTGGAAACCAGCCACAGTAACCAACAAGATGCCCATTCATGCTCCACTTTGCTCAGGAGACTCTGACCTCCTTTCCAACACTTTACCTTGCTCAATGAACGTGAGAACCATGGTGCAGTATGAAAGAACAGGCTGAGGGGTGAAGGAAGCACTGTGCCACTAAATTGCTTTGTGCCCCAAGTGTAGTCAGTTCTTCCTTTCTGGGCTGATTTCTCTACTGCAGATTGTTGGGTCACATTTTTAAAAAAATGCACATTTAAAAAGCACAATCAGATCAGGGATGGTGGTGCACCTCTGTGATTCTGGCACTCTGAGAGGCTGCTATGGGAGAAAGATCACATGTTCCACCCTGGCCAACTTAGCAAGGCCCTGTCTCAAAATAAAAAATGGGGGCCGGGGATTTAGCTCAGTGGTTTTGCTGCCTGCTGTGCAAGCACAAGGACCCGAGTTCGATCCCCGGTACCCCCCCCCCCCAAAAAAAAGACAGCAAAAGATTATTTCGGGCCGGGCATTTAGCTCAGTGGTTCTGGCACCTGCCTCACAAGTGCAAGGTCCTGAGTTCTATCCCCGGTACCAAAAAAAAAAAAAAATGCCGGGGATTTAGCTCAGTGGTTTTACTGCCTGCTGCGCAAGCGGCAAGGACCTGAATTTGATACCTGGTACCAAGAAAAAAAAAATGGCTGGTGATGTAGCTCATTGTGAAGGCCCTGGGTTCAACCCCCAGTAATGCTAATTAAATAAATAATAACTAGGAATAATTGCTCCTAAATGGGTGTGTATGTGTGTGTGTGCGCACACGTGCACGTATGTGCTGGGGATTGAACCTGGGGGAGCTGTATGACTGAGCTATATTCCCGGCCCTTTTATTTTTTTCATTTGAAGACAGGGTCTTTCCAGGTTGCCCAGGCTGGCTTTGAATTTGTGATCATCATTCCTCAACCGGCTGAGCAACTGGAAATACAGGCATACACCAACCACCATGGCTGGCAGTTTGGTGATTTTGAATGTCCCTTCTAGCAACAACAGTTTAAGACTCTGCTATTCTTCAACACCACAACCTTGTGTTCTCTAGCCCTCATGACCTACACCTCTCTTGGAGAGGAGTGAATTTGATGTTGGGTGAAACATATGCCTATTCTGAGACCCTATATCCTATAGATTATATGCTCCTTTCTACCCAGAATTCACCTTATCCCAAAGCTATTTGTATGGCTGAGCTGGTATTGTCTATGGGTCCATCACTAAAGAAATCCTTACTAAGCATGGACCTGCTGTGTGCACTGCGGGTGTAGGGGGAGGTGCATTCTGGTCCTTGAGGAACTCTCAGTCTGGTGAGGGAGAAATGTGTCTACGTAATTGCAGAAATACATCTGCCAAGTCCGTTAGAAAAGTGCTATAGTGAGGGCAGGGAAGGGTGTGATCAGCTTTCCAGGTGGGCATGAGCTATTTAAATTGGGTTTTGAATAAGCAGGCAGATTGCAGGAGAAATAGGAAACATTTCTAGCAAACTCTGAGCCCTGGGAGCTGAGATTGTACTTGAGTGCAGGGTGTGAAACTAGGGCTGGGAAAGAAGCCAAGAGATGAAGTAGTCATGCTGGTAAGCAAGGGACAGATCATAGAGTTTGGTCATTACCCTGAAATGGCAAAGGAGAAGGGCACATTCAAGAATTAGCCATGGAGAATGGAGCCTAGGTAAGAGGTTACTTCAAGCCAGGTACACGTCTGTAATCCCAGAACTTTGGGAGGTTGAGGCAGGAAGATCAAGAGTTCAAGACCAGTCTGGGCAATTTAGTAAGCTAGTGAGACCCTGTTTCAAAAAAACAGGGTTGGGGATGTAGTTCAGCGCAAAGATCTAGGGCTCAATCCTCAATTACTTACACACACATACACACAGCTACTTACAGTGAGGAATGGACATGCATCAAGAGAGAATTACAGGAGGGAGAGCAGATTTAGAGAGGCGAGATACTGGGTTATTTACAGTCACTATGAGTCTGTAAATATTTAGCTGGCCATTGCAATGCATGAATTTTGGTCCTCAAGTTGCACAAAAGCCTAAAAAGTTAAAGTCCATATGGCAAAGCAGGAAAGCACACAGTGTAACCAAAGTAACAAGCCACCTTCAGCATGGGCTCTAGAGCCAACTATGAAGCAGAGGCATGCCTTTTCAAGCCATAGCATGTTTCTACTGTCTTTTGGGAAGCAGATGACATGGCAAGTCCTTGAACTGTAAGTAAGTATAAGAAAGCATTTCTGTTTTAAAATCTGCTTGAAGAGTCAGCATGGATTGAAAAAGAACAAAGAATTAAAGTTTTCAAATTTAAGCCTGCAAAACTGACCATCTGAAAACATGCATTAAAAACAAAGCTGGGGTCTGGGGATTTAGCTCAGTGGTTTCCCAACCTGCTGCACAAGCGCAAGGACCTGAGTTTGATCCCCAGTACCAAAAAAAAAAAAAAAAAAGCATCATGAAAACAAAACAAAACAAAAAACAAAGCCGGGCTGGGGATTTAGCTTAGTGGCACCATGTCTGCCTCACAAGCACAAGGTCGTGAGTTCAATCCCTGGTACCAAAAAAACAAAACAGAACAAAAAAAAGCCACCCAGTGTGGTTTTACGTGTAATCCCAGCTACTTGAGAGGCTGAGGCAGGAGGATCTCAGGTTTGAGGCCAGCCTGAGCAATTTAGGGAGATTATGTCTCAAAATAAAATAAAAAGGGCTAGGAATGCATCTCAGTGGTGGAGTTCAATCTCCAGTATTGCAAAAACCACAAACAAACAAAAAGATAAAAGCCCTGATCAAATATTGATAAAATTCCTTTTATAGTTAGGCAAATTACATTTCCATTTTCAAGAAACTGAATATGAGGGCCTGTGCTTACCCCTTTTGGCATAATGCTAAGTCACATTTATGTATGTATCCATGTATGTGTATATGCATGCATGCATGTGTGTATGTGTACGAATACATGTATGCATGTATGGACTGGGCACTGAACCCAGGGAGTGTGGAACTACATCCTCAGCCTTCTTATTTGGAGGCACAGACTGGAATTGCAGGGCTGTCCCATGCCAGGTTGTAAGGCCACTTTTGAACCTAAAATCAGCATATAAGAATGTTTTCTTCCTTTCTCCTTCTCTTTCTCTTATTTTTGTATGAGTCTAAGACAGATGTGACTTGACCACACATCTTGTGTAAAATAATGCAGGGGTTTTTTTGTATCGGGGATTTAACTCGGGTCCTTGCACTTTCGAGGCAGGCAGTGGAACCACTAAGCTAAATCCCCGTCCCTAATAATGCAGTTTTAACTGACCACAAATCCAACAACGTAATACCACTCAGAGAAAGCTAATACTATTTTGATCCACATTAATATTCAACAATGGTTTTACTGGTCACCTTCTTATGCGAGATTCTAAATACAAGGGAAAAAGGGGTTACAGCTTCTGTCTCCCACCCCTCAACTCTCATCCTAGCAGAGACACTCTCCTTTCTTATTCCTATGCACTAGCAGAGATTTAGCCCCCAAAGGCTCAACAGCTGTTGGTCATTTATGGGAAAGTTGCAACACTAAACCCTCAGCAGATTGGCAGATAATTTCTTGCTGTGTTTATATATTTCCTAGCAACAGGGAGACTGTACGGCTTGTTTTCCTATGTGACAAGCCCTGAAAGAGAGGCAAGAAGCCAATGTGAGACCCATCTGAGTTTACAGGGCCCAGGCTCTGCCTTCCTGAAAAATCTTCACTGCTTCTCTGACACATCTGACTTTCTCTACGGTAGTATATGCAAACAGTGTGATGTTAGAACTAACCAAATAACTATCCTCTTCCCTACATTTTTAAGTTTCTTTTACAAATAGGGGCTATCTCTGGCCAATGTTCTATGCAAAATTAGTATCTATCATTCCCTAGCTAACACGATTTGCCGCCTCGAATGTACTTCATTACTTTTCCCTGCTGCATCAACCTGGGAGGATTGAGCTCCAGATAGTGCAGTCCTTGTTTCAAATTAAAGGGAAATACATTTTGTAGTTATGTAAGACTTTGTCCCTTGCAGTAATTAGCTTTAAGCGCCTTGGCTAATAAACAATGCAGCTGGCCCTTTGACCTCTCCATATGGTGCTAACTTGCTGGATGTCTCCCTTTATGACTACTTCTCTTTCTTTGGTAATTCATCATTCTTTAACCCCAGAGTTGTGTTCAACACCCTTCACTTTCAGATCAAAATTCTCGGCATGTAAGGAGTCACCTGGCTCTAGAGGTTCAGCTATCACCCTTAATATGACAACTCCCAAATCCACATCTCTGACTTGGAGCACTTGTCTTCTGACCCAGGAGTACTTGTCTTCTGGAATGTGGGGGTTCACGAATTCATGTATGAAGTCCCGTTAAAATGTAAAAATCTGATTTCTCCCCTAAATTAGCATTTTTTCAAAGTTGCAAAAGGGATTCTATAGTCAATCATTTAACTAATATCCTGGTAGCTACAAAGTAGGAAAACAGAAATCTGGTGAATTTGTATTTTGAAACCAGTGATATACTGGTGAAGTAGCTGAGATTAGGAGAAAAGCTCTGTGACTGTAGGGTTTTTCAAACTTCCCACCACAATTAACCTCAAATGATCATCTTACTAAGTATACAGTTGCAGATTTTATTTACTTATTTAGCAGCACTGGGGACTGAACCCAGGGTCTTTACACTGACCTACATAGCCAACCGTTTTTGAGACAGGGTATCACTAAGTTGCTAAATTTCCCTGGTTGGGCTCAAACTTGCTATTTTCCTGTCTTGGCATCCCAGTGTGTTGGGATTACAGGTGTAGGCCATCTCATCTGTGTTTGTTTTTTTAAATCCCTCTCAGCTTGTTACAACTTCATATATAATATATGGAGACAAGGGCTCAGGGTAGGTTAGCTGTAGATTTTACAACCAGCAGTATTTCCCCTATTAGGGTCAACATTCACCTGAGTGACAATGAACATCTAAATATGACTTTATAAAAAGGCTCTGGCATTCAGAGTAAAATGAATGTACAGTATTTTCCTTCTTGATGTCCAGTTATAAATACAGCACAATTTTCCTCTAAGGGTGGAAACCGAAGATACACGTCATTTAAAAAGACATTAAAATATAGTTATGCCATAAGGACTGATTATCCGCCTTAAAATCTCTCTTCAACATCTCCTGGAACCCAGTGAGTCACCATCACCAGTTCTTAAGGCTGTTATTGGTTACTGTCAGCAGGACACATGGGACTTTTCAGAGGGTCAGACTTGTAAGCAGAGAGTAATTTGTTTCCTGGCTTTCCATCAGTGACCAGGAAATGGCCCCATCTATTTCCTACCTTTGGGACTGCTTCATGCTCTGAAAACTATACCCACCCCCCACCCCCTTCCTCAATGTTGGGTTCATGTTTGCTGCTTGCATTTTTTCACCTCTTATCACCTTCCTCTGCCTGTAACATTTAAAGTCACTCTAGTATCTATTTTTGTTCTCTCATCTTCTTGACAGCAATGCAAGGATTTTAGCCAGTAAAACTGCTACTGGATAGGGAACACTGCTGGTTGAGACTTTCCTTCTCATCCTGTGTATTTCCACATTTCAATTTTTGCTAAGAATTTGCTATGACTCAGGGCACTCAGCACACATGAACCTCCAGCACTTACCTCCTGTACTCTCACTGGATCTCTGCCAATGAAATGGTGCTCTGCTGGTTAAAATTATTCAAGTGGGTGTTTTGCTACCATTCCTCCAAGATTATAGTTTCCTCAAGGTGAGGACAAAGTATTTCTTACCCGGTGAAATCTCTCTCATTCTTCTAGATGCTATTGAGAAATGATCTTCTGCCTTCTGCTCCACTAGTACTACACGCATTTTAACACTCCATATTGCATATAGCCCCATATAAAATATCACCTCTGAATTCCCAGGGGGCAAAACAGTCCCTTGCGCTGAAACTCAGTAAATCCTCCTTAATGCACTGAGAATCAGTAAATGCTAATGAGTATAATTAATCCTTATTACTGTGTAGAATTTGCACTTTTGCACATAGGCTAAAAAAAATAAGCCAGGTGTGGTGGTGCATACCTGTGGTACAAGCTACTTGGGAGCATGAAGAAGGAAGATCACTTGATTCCAGGAATCGGGAGGGCAGCCTAAGCAACACAGCAAAATAAAATAAAATCATCCTGCAATCATGTAAAATTTAAGAAACAATAGCTTACACATTCTTCATCATTTTGCAGGAAACAAGAGTGGTCAGTGACACTAAAAAATTGCCTGATTTACTTTCATTTTTCCTGGTTGTACACACAGAACTAGAAGCTAATTTGCTTTACTGTCTAAATCTAAATCAACTAAAACATTACACTCAATGAAATTATGTTAGCACAGTGCAAAATCAGTTTTGCAATTAATAAAAATATTTACTTAGCAACTGTTATGAGCAGTTTCTAAAAGTACCTACCGCCTCCCTTTCTTCTAAATATCTAACACAGCACTTTATCACCAAGATTTGTGCCACTGTCCACTGGCATAAAGAACTAATGGCTGGAGGCCTGAAATCCATTGAAATTGTTTCCAACAGTTATTCTATTTTCCTTCTCTGTGTCAGTAGCTTTGCAGACTTAATATGGTAATGTTGAGAAAAGGCTACACTTTTGTATCCAAGACATTTTGCTCCACAAAAAACAGTGCTGTATTTCAAAGAGTTGGGAATGTCATTCCAGTTGTAGGGTGCTTGGCTGGCAGGAATGAAGCCTGGGGTTTGATCCCTAGCACTATCCCTCACCCCTCAAAAAATACTATAGAGAAAAATTCTTTCAGTGAACACACTGGTATATTAGAATAATCTACATAAATCTGGGTGCACAGAAATGTTTTGAGCAAAAATAACTTGATCAAATATGGTTTTATTTAGCAGAGTGCAATTCTTATGTATTCCATTTCTGATCGTCAGACATGGATAATGAACGTAACTTCTATCTGTCCAATACTAACTTCAGTCAATAGTTTTAAGCTGACTTAAACAAATGTCAACATTTTATGAAGACTGTTAAGTAGCAACTGGCTTACAATTTTCTTTTCACTATCATCATACACAATGGAGGTATGGTGGTAACCAGTAAAGGTTGCCTGATGAATGCAATATATAAGTTGCTCTTGCTTAATGCCACTAGGCAAATAAAAAATGTGAAAACTACTACTTGGCTTGGATTGTAGTCTTGGTTGGGGAACTTGAATTTCTTTCAACTGATCTGCAAAAGACTGAAGAAAGGGGCCAGGGATTTAGCTCAGTGGTTCTGGCGCCTGCCTTGCAAGAGCAAGGTCCCAAGTTCGATCCCCGGTACCGCCCGCCCCCGCAAAAAAACCTGAAAACAGGCTCTAGTATTTGGTTTTCAAAGCGGATTCTATTAACCAGCCATGAAATGATCAAACATGTCAGTAATTAGTAAAAAGCCTGACACTGCTCTCCTGGATCCCAGATCTGTTGTGATGGAAATTGTTTTATTTTAGTGTGTGTGCAAAGGGTAAAGATTCCTAAGGAACAGTAAACCTTTGCCAGAGAATCAACTCACCAGTGAAACCTCGCAGGACACACACAATTACTTATACATGCAGTGTCACAGCTTCTTGGCCTTCTAAAGCCATTCCAACTTTCGCTAATGACCCTCACAATTTTGCCTCAGATTATTTGAACTGTTAATATCCCCAAACCTTACCACATAGCTTTTTGCATATGGCTGTTTCCATTTAGTAAATAAAGTAATTCATGACTAGACAATAAAGTTAAATTTTCTAATCCAATGTACATCAAACACTCCAAAGGACAACTAAGTCACCTCAAACCTACTTATGTCTACTTCAGATGCTTTCTGGATGTGAGTACAGAGAGGTAGGTGACTGACGGGCCTTGCTGTGTAAGATGCCCAGAAGTTTAGGATACAGAAAATACTCATATGCTTATCACAGATGGGCTGTTTAATTGGGTCCCGTGTATGTCAATATAGTCACAACTTTCTTACTCTCCAGTTTTTAGACTTCAATTAAGCAAGCCCCACTTACAGCCTAATTTTTGTGCAGATTGAACCCAGGGCCTTGCACATGCTCAACAGTCTACCACTGTTCTATCCCTAGTGCTCAATTTTGATTTTTACTATTTAATAACATCTAATAAAATCAAATGCAATAAAATCTTAGGGTCAGGGGTAGAGTATGCTCAGTGGTAGAGTATGCCCGGGTTCAATCTCCATCCCAGCCAACACACCCACTCCCTTGATCCCATCACCTAAACGAGAGTAAACTAACTGCTCTACCTTGCCTTACACACTCATATGGAAGACAAGACAGATCCTACCTTACAGAAAGCCAAGGATTAGCCTAATTTATGTAAAGCACTTAAAATAGTGCCTGACATAGATTGCATTACCAATGGTTTAAAAAGGTGACAGTATTACCATTTAACTATATGAAAGCTAGAGGGAGTCAGGTTTAGGCCCTCACTTTACAAATCACACCAAGATGTCCCACCTCTGACAATTGCACTTTCATTTTTCTAGAAGTAACAGTAACTATCTCATGACTGTTTTGAGGATCAAAATGATATATAAGGATTCTGAAAACTAGTTACTTTTCATTGTACCATTCCTTTTACTAGTTGGGTCTTCAAGAGCTTTCTCACAATTATGGATGCTTATTCAACGAGCTACCAAGTTAGGATCATGACTCTGGTAATGTAATGGACACATAGATTTGGCCCGTCTGAACCCTCATGCAATCCTGTGCTCTTTTGACAGGAACCCACTATATTTGGAGATCTCATTTCTGGCACAATAGGATGTTCGAGGTTCATCCTGTCTCTCTCTCCCTGAGCCCTGAGATCAGATACTCTTCCGGGAGCCACAGTTCCCACTGTTACTTGGTCAGCGAGTTATTGCAAAACTTCTGTCACTGTTGCACACTTCCATGACTACTTTTAAACTGGTCTAGTAAGTCATTTCAGAACATCAATCACTGTACTTGATTAAACACAGGATGTGCAGCCTCTTTTGGTCAGTTTACACTTGTTTTATTGCCATCTTTGGCTGTTTCAAAAGTCTATCGAAACAAAAATAGGACCCCCCCGCCCAAAATAACTATCATGAACTTTCCAGGCCCTTTGAGACAAGGTCTTGCTATGTAGCTCAGGCTGGCCTTAAACTCACTCTGTAACCCAGGCTGGCCTGTTCCAGGCCATCCTCCTACCTCAGCCTCCTGAGTGCTGGGATTACTAGTGTGCACCACACAGGCTATCCCAGGCTCATTCATGGTAAAGGAGACAGAATGGGTTGGGAACATAACTCAGCTGTAGCTTCTTTGGTGCTAGGTTACATTCCCAGCCCTCCCCACCCCCACCCCCACCAGCACAGCTGGGATAAATTTGTTCTTTACTACTTTATGTAGATCCTTTCACATCTTGGTCACATGATTATCAGTTTTAAAAATTGGCAAATAAATGCAAAATATTGCTACTGCCAAACTGTCCTGGACTCACTGGAAAAGGGCCAGTTATAAATGTTGAAATCAGTTCTTAGAATTCTGTGGCTCATTCTACTCAAGAACTACAAGAAACTTTTTCTCACCCAGTTCTGGGGATCAACTCAGGGCTTTGTACATACTAGTCAGGTGTACCACTGAGCCATACCCTCAGGATCTTGCTATTTTGCCTAGGCTGGCTTCAAACTTGTGATCTTTCTGCCTCAGTTGCTAGATTACAAGTGTGTATCATCACACCAGGCTTGAAACTATTATTTTCTCTGCAACCTTTAGGGAAAACTAGCTGGCTTGAGTTCTAAAATCCTTATTTGATTATTTATAATGGAATTAAGCTTATAATTATTACAGTATGTTCTACTTTAAACATTTAATACTGATAGTATTTCGAGGACTAGTAGATGTGGGAAAATCTCTTAATAAAAACATTTGTTGGTGGGAATCATAGTAAAAGCAAACCTCCAAATATCTATTTGTAGGCCATAAGTGTATAAGCACAACCATATGGGAGGAGATAACCAGTCTCTCCCTTCATATATATTTTTTTATTTTCTTCTTATACCTTCCCAAAACAGAGACATTCAACAGTAGTTAGAAGGCTCATCTCCCAACATTTAAAAAAACTGCACCCCCCAATGGGTGAACAAAGTAAAGAGTAGTAACCTAGAGTTCAGCTGAGAAAGCCACCGTGGAGCCTTAAGTGGTGAGGTCTTCCAATTTCAGAGTGATGTGTCTTCAACTTGTGTCATCATTTTTGTGGAAAAACATAATTTAATTTTGGTGAAATGAGATTCATCTCCCGACAGGATTAGTAACAGCATTCACTGAATTTCTCAATCTTCTTTTGTGAATTGTGCAGAAAATGAATGGTAGCTAGAAGATCAATGGGATTCCAGCTCCAGCTGCAGATGAAATTAACAATATAACAGGACAAAAACACCTATATTTTGATTTACAAAGCTAACAGCAGGTTTAAATCTGCAACTTAAGTACAGACCAACTACACCACAACCTTTTCAAATGGCAAAAATACAAAAAAGTGTTACAAAAATATTTCAGAAAAAGTGCATAGTCTAAGTGCATAGTAAATAAAAGCACTGAAAAATATCTTGCTAGAGGGAGTTCAGCTTGGAAAAGTTATTATTACCAAAGCTAAACAGTTTTATTTTACACAAACTATACTCAAAAATAGCTTTATGAGACTGATTTCTGGCTAAAAGTATCAAAGGGTTTATTAGTCAAGAAAACAAAACAAAACCCCAGAAACACCTTAATTGACAAGAGTGGTTAGAAAAAAAAAATAAGCTGCCTACCCCAAAGTTCAGGCTAAGATTTCTTCCATATTATGGTACCAATACATCCATTAATGGCAGAATGTGGCAATTATGGAATTATTGCTAAAGTACTTTTGAAATTAAAAAAAACAAAAAACAAACCTTAAAAAAAAACCCCAAAATTAAACCCAATACAATCTGACCAAACATGTCGACTTACAGTTTCAAGGTTACTTTACAAGTAAAATACCTACATTTACACAATAAGCTCTTGGTAGCATTTTCAGACTATTGTTCTTTTAATTTATCCCGACATGCTATAAATGAATAAATTACACTACTTAAAGAATTACTGTTGATAAGCTTTCTTCTTTCATCAGAGAAAGAGTGCACAAATGAGATCAAGCAGCGTGCGCGCGCGCACACACACACACAGACAGGTGACCTACAGAAGCGGGTGGGGCTAGAGAGGGTGAAGAATCACTTGAACTTCACAGTGAGACACTCTCCAAGGACGAGTCAAGGGCTTAAAGCCATTTCATGAGTATTTTAAAGAAAAGCATTTTGTATTCAAACCCTTTAACGCTTTCATTCTTATTCAAAATCAGTCCAGCTGTTTAGTCAGTGGCAGCAAGAATTACAATGTCAAGTTCTGGCAGAGGCAGCACTAGGTACTGTGCCTGGCAAGTCATAAAAAAACATTTTTTCCTTTAGAGCCAAAGAAAACCTTTAAATTAAAAAAAAGAATTTTCAACACTAAATCTTAAACAACTTGCAAAAGAATATCATGTAACAAATGGCTTGAAGTAGTCTATCAAAAAATTGGGGAGATTTTTATTTCATTGAGTCAGCAAGGCATTTTGTTTTAAAAAAAATCTCATTTCCTTACAGAAACAGTTTTTAGTTTTTAATGAACCTGTAAACAAAAAAGCTCCCATTTCAAAATAAAAACAAAATCCCAGATCATATAGATGTTTACAGTGATTACATATCTAAGCAACATACATACATGTTCAGTTGTAAGATGTTAACTAAATTTGTGACAAATATGCTTTTTTTTTAATACCAAGAACATTATAGAGTTAATGCAGAGTCCTAAGGATAATCTAGTAGTCACTAAATTTTTCTTAAGTCTTCACTTTAGATGCTGTTATTTCTAGCACAGGTAAGCAGGCAGTCTTTCATATGTTCAAACACTGGAATCTTTGGTTGCTACCATATCAGCTGGCTTGCAAACAAGAAGCCAACCATTTAAAGAATGTTTTAAGTGAACAACTTGCAAACCCCAGGGATGGAAAACCCTAAGAACGCACAATTGTGAGCATTTACAACCATCACAACTGTGGCTGAAGACTGTTCATGCCGTTCTTCTGAAATGAGATCTCAAAGCAGGATATTTCAAAATAAAAGGTTTTAACAAAAAATTGGCATATGCACAATTTCTCCACCAATTTGTGTGTGTCAACCATTTAGTTAACTTTTCCACTTGAAAAAATGCAATAAAAAACCGGACACCATGTTTCACTATCTCAGTTAATATTCACAATTACAGCGGCTACAACTCCAGACAAAGCATCAGCAATGCTGCCCAGAGCCAGTTTATACTGAAATTAAGTTCTTTACACCAAGTAAATGGTTGTTCACAACCACTGGCTAGTGTACATATGAACTAAAATTTCTAGATTTGGGGAGAAACAAATGCTGCTCCGATCATCTGCTCTGCTTCTTCTGTTCTTCAATTCATGCTTAGAAACCTATTAAAAAAATAAAAAATAAAAAAAAAGAACGTTAAAATTCCAAGTTAAAAAAAACACATCCAAAATAGGAAAACTAGGTAGAACTGAGACAATAGTTACTCTATAGCAGCTCATGCCATTTTATCTATTTGAGAATCACTAGGCTTAACTCTAAAACAGAAAAACATCTGTAGAACGTATTTTTCTAATTTGGATGACCCTAGGAAGGAGTGGTGTACAGTGGATTAAAAGCTCAGTATACAAGTCTCACGAATTACTAGTAATTCAAATGAGTATGTTCAGTTTACTTAATACCTATTGTTTTCAAAAATTCATTCAAGCAACAACAGATAGACTGCTTTTACAATGAGCGTATAGTTTCAATCATATTATGAGCATAAACTTTTTTTCTTGTTTTTCTTCAATGTTAGAGATTTGAGCCCAAAGCCTCTGAGCTATAACACTGGCTCTTTGTAAATTTGAAACAGGGTTTCCAACTGGCCTCAACATCCAAGTACAGGGATTGCAGGCATGTGAAACCATGCCCAGCTATGAAAAAATGTTATTTTAAAAACAGAAACCTTACATAGAGCTTTAAAATTTATTTACTTTTACTTGCTGACATTAAAAAAAAAAAATTTTGTCACTGATTTGAAAAAATGTAAACAAGTGATACTTTTTGGGTTTTATTTACTTCTCTAGTCCTTTCACTCTGTACATACTTCCCTCTTCCCCTACTAGTAGACCCTAGGACTTCTTCATAAAGGCAGGTCTGAATACAAGAAGGTCGCAGGTCATAATAGTTACAGGTTTTACCTCTGGCTACTGGCAAAGAGGAAATAATGCCTCTTAACCTGAAAAATCCTATTATAAGCACTTTCTCCTCTCACAGACACTCTTTGAGAGATTAATGCTCCTTTGATCCCTTCTTCCAAACTTTTTTTTTTTTGAGACACGGTCTCACTATGTAGTTCAGCCTGGCCTTGGACTATGTAGCCCAGGCTATCCTCAAACCCATGGTGATCCTCCTGCCTCAGCCTCCCCAGTGCCCAGTGCGTCTTCCAAACTCTTACAGATGGCCTATGTTAGCAGCTCTAACCTTTCCAACTTTTTAAACAAATCACATTTCCCAAAACAACAAACTGCTCCTTTTTTCAAATATTTGTTAGACAATCTCCTTTGGGCTTCATGGGATACATAAAATATCCCCGTCATTTACTTTTTATTCCAAGTATGATTTAGGTGTTTTTGAAAATAGTATCAAACATTTATACATCATTTCTTGGTAAATATTCTCTTGTTAACTTTTTCATTTTAAGGGCAGAAACTACCATCCTCATTTATTTGATAAACACACTGCATTAAGTAAGCCTTATGGACAAAGATATGAGGGCCTTACTTTTTTGTCTTTTCACAGTGCCTAACAAAACAGTAGGTACATAAAAGACATTGTTGTCTGAATATTAAGTTCACAGGAAGCAAATGTGAAAAAAAAGACAATGAAACCTTGAGAATATATTTTACCACAGGGAACATTATATACTTGATACACATTATTAAACTGGATGAACAAAGTAATCTCTTATTCACATATGACAGGGTCTTGCTATGTAGCTTAAGCTGCCTCAAACTTGATCTTCTTCCCTCAGCTTCTGCTGGCATTACAGACTTGTACCACTATGCCTGGTCCGGAAATAAACTAAAAACAAACAAAACCAAGCCTCAAGTAAATTAACTAAATTAAGGTATGCAAGTTAAGAAACTATGGTCTACTCAAATAGAAATGGCCCTTATAGTATTAAGATTTGGTTTCAAGCCTTGCAATTATTCTTGTGATTCCCATTTGTTTTTTTTTCCTGGTACCAAGAATTGAACTCAGGAGTGCACTTGTCAGGCAGGCGCAGTGCTGAGCTACATCCCGGGCCCCCTTGAAATTATTCTTGAAACATTTCCACAACTATTAAAACTGGTGGGTTTTTTTAATAATAGTTTGCTTATGTAATCACATTGTAGTGAATAATTTGTCATGTTGAATTTTTCCAAATGATTTTCAAGTAGAAAACTGACCACCAACAAACTAAAAAGGAAATCTTATATTATCAGCCAAAAATCTTAGGAAACTCTCTGGTTTTTAATAATGGGAAAGCTCTAGTTAAGAACTTTATCTGTTCAGAATTGCTAGGTCAATTAGTGATTACAACTGTTTAAGAAGACTGGCTAAAGGCTGGCCTAACAATATTCTGGTATGAGAACAGCAGTCAAATCCAGATTTAACTCTTCAAACGAGCCAGTGGAGGGACACTCCACCCAGGATCCATGGTTTTCTCCAAGGATTTGTTCGAAGTGTTACTGAAGTAAGTAAAATCTTAAAAGGAAGATTCAGCAGGTATTCAACATTCAATCTTCAAGTACTAATAAACATTTCTGTGCTTTAGTCTTTCATTTTTATCTTGCAATCCGAATGACATCTCCTGGCTCTCAAAAATTCAAGAATACTTCTTCACTATAACATCTTAAAAATGAAGGATGAATCCCCTTGTTCCTAAAATAGAAAGGAAAAGAAAGTTAAAACAGAGTTGGAGGACTAACGTGATGATTCGTGAGTTAATGGCTGCATTTAAGCTTCTTTTTAAATCTTCAAATGGGAATGAAACTTTTTATTATTTTTATACAAGAATGAATATTCTGTCCCTCAATCTGAAATCTAAAAATTGAATGTATTTTATTTGTGAATTCACTTCAAATATAACTGATTTTTATAAAATAGAACCAAAAATTAGTTTAATGGGATATTTATGTAGTAGTAAGTCTTGTAGTCCAGGCTGGCCTCAAACTCTCGAGGATCCTCCTGCCTCAGCCTCCCAAGTGCTAGGATTATAGGTGTGTGTCACCACACCTGGCAGGTTATAGCAGTCTTATAAATGTGTGATGGGTTGTCACTATAAAATCTCATTTCTATTAACTTTGACTATATGCTTTCGTGGCCTTTTGGTTGCACAGAAATTAAGCTCAGATATTTTGAATTAAGATTGGCCATATATATAGTTTAAAAACAAAAAACTACAATAACTCTTTCCAGTAGAAACATAAACTACTGGGAAAATTTTCTATGTGTACCAAAAAAAGACAATTGACAATTTAAGTATAGCAGGTTTGTATGCCAATCTGCATCAACAAACTAATGATCTGGATTCTTTTGTCTTCCCTACTACAAATTCTCCAATAAATTTCTGAAGTCACTGAATATTAAAATACCTGTTACAACTGAATCCTTCTTCAACTAGTAGATGTTCTGCATTATACACCACTGAATCACTGCAACACTTTTATTCTTCTAGGTCTCCTGAAAGTTGTCATCCAGGTAATCTGACATGTTGAAAATTTGATGGGCCCAGCAAGCCTTGGAGACATGGGCTCTAGGTCATCACAAATCAGTTCTTGCATACTCATCTTCATTTTCCTGTTGGGTTACTTAATTCTTTTCTCTCCAGCTTTACTGTTCACAGTGAAAGAAACTGACAAAAACTCAAGATTTCAGTGAGGAGATGAAGTTGACTAGTGCTTCTTTGGAATGAGTGAATTCAGAGCAGATCATCTTCAGTTATTTCAATGTCTTCCCCTGTGATTTGGGTTACGTTGCTAAGTGATCAGCCATGTTCCTGGCAGTATGGTGAAGTCAGAAAAAGTTCAGCCACACATAATTAGCAGGTAAAACCTAGTACATATTAGAAAGTAATTTAAGGAAGACCATGGACATGGTAGGTTAATGTGATGGGAAAATACTTCTAATCTTCTCTGAATGCAAACAATTCTGACATCCACTTACATTATTATGATAAAACTATGTTTAATACCTATAGTTGGTATGGCAAGCAAAAGAGTTAAGATGATGAGAGTAGAGAATAGGATTATATAAGGATTAATCTTTGATTTCATTATTTCTGTAATTTTGGTGAACTTAACTGGATGATGATGATGATAGTATTTTCTTTCTTGAGAGGAGGTATTGCAATACTTGCATTCTACAGTCTCAGCCTCCCAAAAAGCTGAGATTACAGATATGCATGCCACTGTGCTTGACATTAACTAGTTTTTAAATGTCCTGAAACTATTTCCCTTGTTTACTACTGTTTCAATGTATTAAAAAGTGTTTTTCTGATCATCACATATGCTGAAGAAAAGGAATTTCACATAGTTAAAATGTCTTTGTTAGTGTGTTGGGTGTGAATTTATTTTTCTCTTGAATGTAACTAAAAACATGAAATTATAATCTGGCACATCAGCACTGAAAAACTAGGACAGATAATAATGAGCATTAGGAGAAAAGCCTTGTTTCCTTGGTCTTTTGATGGACTTTGGAATGTAGTATTTGAAAAAGAATAAAGAAAAGTAATCAGGGCAGCAATCTGCCTATTATGTAACCAGCCCATATTACCTAAGTAAGCTGAACTTTAGAGTCTTTTGGACATTTTAGAATAAACTGCTAATCCAGGTGCAGTGGTGCTTGCCTGCAATCCTAGCACTCATGAAGATGAGGCAGGAGGATTGCTGAAGTTTGAGGCCAGCCTGGGCTACACAGTGAGTTCAAGGCCAGCCTGAACTACATGGTGAGACCCTGTCTCAAAAAGAAAAAAAAAAAAATGCAACTTACTATAATTTTCCATGAAGGAAACATTAGACATAGATATTTCAAAAATAACCATAACAGTTATCTGGAGAATTTCCCCAAGAACAAATATTCCTACAATACAGATCTACTTATAAAAATCCATTTATGATACTGAATTCACTAAAATGCAAATCTTAAAAAAAGCAATTATTATTTAAAAATAAAAGCAATTATTAAGGAGGCAACTAAATTTTTTAACTAGGGAAATCTAATATTGTGTTTTCATCACTGAAAAGATTTCCTGAATTAAAGAATCACAGAGATGCCTGAATTCTTCCTTAAATAAAAAAGCCTACTCTAGTGGGCCCTAAGAGACTACTTTTACACACCTCTACTAATTACAGATTGAAATAAAAAAAAACTTTTATATTGTGCTGGAGGTAAAGTTTGAAAGTTAGACTAGCCTCATATTTACTGGATGTCCCCTCAGCCTGCTATATTTTCATGGCTCTATATACAAAGGGATTTTTATAAGACTTGACTAGGCACTATACTCCATACACAAGAAATAATACAGATGCTTTCAAGAAGTTCAAGAGTGAAAAATAATTCTGGTACTTATATTCTGTGGAGCGGCATATTTTAATAACAAGCAATATTTTGCTTGGGGTCAAAATATATCTATCACCTAGAAATTCTCTCCTACCTCTTCCTGAAACCTGGTCTCTCTACACTGCCCAGGCTGGCCTTGAATTTCTGGGCTCATGTGATCACCCTGCCTCAGATGCCCAGGTAGCTGGGACTACAAGGCTACATACCTAGCCTTAGAAATTCATCTCTGAAAGTAGTCAATATGTGATTATTTATTGAGACATTTCAAAATTTTATGAGTTCATTTAATAATTTGTATGACCACTGTCTGGTGATGCTGTTAAATGTAAGATTTTAAGTTACTTTTATGAAAAATAGCAACAATACAAAATAAGTATTAAACTTAATTACAATTTTTTCTTTTTAAGATGAAACACACTAACTTGGTAGATCTAATTTCTCATCTTTTTAAAACCTGGATAAGGCCAGGCATGGTGTTGCATAACTATAATCCCAGTATTTGGAACTCTGAGGCCAAAGGATTGGTCCAAATTGAGGCCAGCCTGAACTATACAGCAAGACTCTGTCTCAAAAAAAAAAAAAACAAAAAACAAAAAACCCGGATAAGCAGGACAAAAATTCTGCTTATTTATTAAGATATATAGTGAACAATGGAACTAGCTCAAAATAAAGTAATTCTTTCTGAAGGCTGGTGAATGTCTGAAGTAAAATGTTCTAGGCCAGATGAGATTTCAATCTAATTTTAGTTCTAGAGATTGCAACTCATGATGATCCTATTATCCCAGCTAGCTTCAGGCAAAATTAGCTTCATTTTGTGAGAAAAAGCAAATATCTTATACATGCCAAGTACAGGAAGTCCTTGGCTTAGAGATTATATTAGGTCTTAACTAAATAGTAGAACCATTTCTCAGTGAGAGTACCAACCTCATTATGGATTTCATGGGCCCTACAATCAGTTATACAATTAAAACTCATTAAGAGGCCAACAAATCCCAACTAAGGTAAAGAGGCTGAGCAAAGTATTAGTTTGCTACCTGGAGCTTAAATTTATTCATCAAAGGATCCCTGCTACATTACAACTTCAGTTTTGAACTCTTCCTAAATATAGAAACACAGAAGGGAAACACCTCAAACTTCATTTCTAATAGATGGAGCTGCTGGAATGAGGATAACATCAATTATACTATTTTTTTTTCAATTATACTTCTTGAAAAGTAGCCTCTATGAAGATTAAGTTCAGACCAGAGAAGTCATTCAGAAATTAGATAATTAGAAACAAACAAAATAAAATCAATCCTTACTTGCCCTCCACTTGCCCCAGAAAGGGGAAAAGAAAATAAAAAACATGAAAACAGGAGTTGAACTGAATGGCGACAGCGGTTAAGAAATTGAGCTGTGCCCTAACAGTTGTACTCCACAGAAGCATAGAGTACCGCAAAAAGACAGAAAGGAAATAGATGAGCAGCACAATGGCATTTGCCCCAGTTATCTTCAATCCTCGAGGGCTAACTGCACACTTCAACTCTACAATGAACACCTACAGCCTGATATTTCCAACATTTAAAAAAATAAAGCCAGAAACAAAGAAAGCACTTTAAAATTAAGAACTTTTACACTTGACCAGCAAATAAGAGAAATTTATTTTTGTGATTAGGAAAGATCTATGAGCTTTGCAGTTACTTGAGCATTTGGGAGTACATGAGATACTCTTCAACCG
Source organism: Heterocephalus glaber (assembly GCF_053883595.1). NCBI lineage: Eukaryota > Metazoa > Chordata > Mammalia > Rodentia > Bathyergidae > Heterocephalus > Heterocephalus glaber. Next base: position 10,965,685 of record NW_028258310.1, on the reverse strand, counting down.
AGAGGACACTTTAGGGGCAATGCCAAACTCACCTCTTGAAATTAGAACATGTTCACAATTTCCTCCTTTAAATACTAAAGTATTAACATGCAAAAAAATTCTTAACACTGTTAGTCTGAAAGAAAGTCAAAATACCATGGCGAATCAGATTCATTATTAAAAATCAACAAGTGTTAGGTCTAGGATTTTGGATTGATTGATATAATACCATATTCCCGACACCAAATGTTTATTTTGGAAAGGGGTTAATGAATGAGTAAAAAAGATGCAGCTGTTAAAAATGACCAAAAATCCCAAGAGAAATGATATAATAATATACACACATATATGTATATACAAATACATATACATATATATATATATGAACAAAGACATTTGGGTTTAAAGTTAGTAGTCAAATTTTCCAAGGACGTTTTTTTTTTAAAACACAGAGTCAAATTTTTGTGTATTTTAAAACCACCTCCTTGATCTAACACTGTTACAAATGAATGAATTATCCAATTTTGTATTCAATTTTTTCCCTGTAACGTCACTTGGTTCTTGGCTACTAACCTTTCATGTTACTCTTGGTTTTGTCAGTTTGCTTGCCTGTGGGGGTTTGGGCCTGCTGACCCTGCCCACTGGAAGAGGCTGCCTGCTGTGCTGCTTTCTGCTTTAACATTGTCCAATCAAATGTGTAGTCATATTGGTGATTCAAGGTCCTGGAAAATATAAAATTACATTGTTTTTCCCCCCCAAACTGAGGTACCACTTGGCAAACTCTAAGATCTCTCCCCCTACAAATATTTTAACTCTTCAGTGAAATAACTTCTGCTTTTTAAATGACATGATTGAGGGAAAGTCACTCTGGTGTCATCACTCTTGGTCTGCTACATTAGATACAGATAAAACTTCTCTTTCAAACAGAAGGTTCCTTTATTTCTTCAAAAGAGGCAGATGAGTGGAAATGAAAAGGCAGAATGAAGAACTATAATTCTGAGCCAAGCTGTTATTCAGGAGGATATTTGCAATGGAAGGTAAATTACCTATAAGCCAAAAGAGCAGGGATGGAACCAAGTTTGAGGGAGATGTGTGTATTGATGCCCTAGGAAGACTTTCTTGGAATTAAAGAATTACCTCAATTTCTACTTTCCTCCAACTAAGAGCTTGAGCTACATGTATGCTAAAGGAACTCCAATTTGGGACTGCCTCCTCATTCCAAAGATTCCATGATTATCTGCTATTTTCATTGCTTTTTAATTTTGTACTCCATCGGGTTCTATACTAAAGCTAGAGAGTTCCAAGGGGGCACTGACAGCCACTTATAAGTAATGCTGAGTTGCAATTACTTTGGAAAAATTAAGACTACAATGATTCAACTGTCTCTTTTACTCATATTGTTAAACCTCTTTTACTATAGTTTGGTAATTATCAGAATAGGTAAGTTAAATAGAGTTAATCTATTTCTCACACTGACATGTATAGTCTTAAAAAATATCTTAAAAACTGACCTGAAAAGGATGCGAAATAGCTGCCTCAGGTACATGTAATCTGGGGCTTCCTCAAAGCGCAGCCCACGACAATAGTTTAAGTACATGGCAAATTCTGCAGGAAATCCCTAAAGGTTTAAGAGTTAAAAAAGAGCAAAATACAAACTGTTAATTTAAAATAGGAAAATAAATTATTAAATATAAGCAAAAAAATGTTTCTGAATGGGATGTTTCATTACTTTACAGAGAGGTATGATAAAATTATGGCCTGGGTTTTTTATGAATTTCAACCAAGCTTCATCGTTTTACTCACTATTATAAAGACTTTCAAATAAGTACCAGTAAACTATGTTTCTTTTCTCTTTTTATTTTGGTGTCAGGGATCGAACTCGGGACCTTGAGCTTGCAAGGCAGGCAGCGGCACCACTGAGCTAAATCCCTGGCCCTACCCACTTTATTATATACATTTTTTTATATTTACAGAGGAAATATGCATCTTTTTCCTATACAGAACTATGTTCCCAAACAATTCAGATATTCCACTTGTTTATTTGCTATCTTATTGATGTCTATAAAAAAACTCAAAAGATTTTTGCTCGTTTGATTTTTGAGACAGGATCTCACTCTGTAGTTTAGGCTGGCCTCAAACTCAGCAATCCTCCTGCCTTGGCCTCTCTTAAGTACTGGGAATATAGGCGTGTGCCGCCACCACCACCAGCCTTTGAAGACTTTTAAGGCTCTTCTTATCTGTCACCAAGAGGATTATGCCATCAGCAATGCAGCAATGAAAAATATTAAAACACACCCAAAACCCAATTATCTCCTCCCTCTTAGTATATGCAAATGTGGAGGGTGGGAGTTAAGGAGGCAATCTCTTCCCACAAACTCATGATTTGAGAAATTTCTCATAGGAGTCCAAAAAGGACAGAATGGTTACACCTGCAACATTTTATACTAATCACATTTACATAATTGGATTTAATGGTTACAAAGTACTCATGCTATTTCTTTGTTGAGTGAAGACCTAAAACCAAAGCAATGGATATATTACACATTTTAATTTTATTTTCAAGTATGCAATTACTGTCTCAAAGAAGATCATATGGCCTTATTTCTATGGAAGAGATCATAGTTATTCATCAGGACACAAATACTTCTCCACTCTAACTTATCTTTTTTGGTACCAGGGATCAACTCCAGACCTTGTGCTTGCAAGGCAGGTGGTAGAACCACTGAGCTAAATCCCCGGGCCCTAACTTGTCTTTTTATAAAGTCTGAGACTTCAGAGAAACAAGCCTGATTCATATTATTGCCTAGATTTTTCTATTGTTAGAAAACTGCTATTTTTGGATAGCTCTGATGTGTCTGCTCATTTCTCTATTCCTTCATGTACCTCTCCTTCCAATCAGTTTATGCTGAAAGGAGACTATTTCTTAATTTTTCTCATACATCAAAAAGGCTCTATATTTGTTTTTTGTTTTTTTTTTGGTAACGGGGATCGAACTCGGGACCTTGCGCTTGCGAGGCAGGTGACAGAACCACTGAGCCAAAAAGGCTCTATTTGGAAAGTTTATCTGCCTTGTTAATTTTCCTCCACTCTTTTTACAGATTAATGCACTAACCAATCAGAGACATAAAACACTTATTTGAGATGATTCATATGTTTAAGCCATCGCCAAAGATATTTAGAATAACCAAAATGAAAACTTAAAATAGCAAACTGCTAATATTTAAGTACTATTTAAGTCTGGTAAGTAAAATGTTTCTTTTTGTTCTTGTATTTTAAAATAATAACCATCATACATATTTACCTTACATAAAACTTCAACAGGAGTGGACATCTTCTTTTCACTAATCTTTTCATATTTTTGTTTTTTTGTTGCAGCCTATAGAAAATAAGAATCAAGAACAAGATATACTCACTACTACTGAGAAAAATCTTAATACACCAAATGCACAAATATATACTAGATAAGGTTTATACTAGATAAATATATACTATAAATATATAATAGATAAGGTACAAACATATACTAGATAAGGTTTAAGTCCCGAGACTTAAGTAGTAGTAGGTGGGATTAAATTCATGTTGTATAAAATTATCCACAAGAAGCACTGTAACTATTTCAGACACTTAATATAGGTATCTTTAACCTTTAATGGACCAATAAAGGATAAAGATAGCCATTAAATTCTATGACATCATAGAACAAAGTATTTGAATATTTGTACAAATAAGCAGCACTACTAGATGAACAAGTTTTACTCTATACCTTTTCAACAACATGGTTACACATCAAAATGAGAGCCTTTACATGTAGTACAGCTAGCGATTACCAATGGGTACCATCTTACTATCTCAAAGAAATTATTCTTGGGCCGGGGATTTAGCTCAGTGGTTCTGACGCCTGCCTCGCAAGCGCAAGGACCCAAGTTCAATACCCGGTACCAAAAACAGGGAAATTATTCTTAAGTTAAGTTAGTAAGTTATTACTAAAATGATTACATTTTTCTCTCCAAGTAAAAGACAAAAATAAAGTCAATTCCATCTCAGGAAAAACTATAGATCTGGAAGGAACATAAAAGACATTTCCCCAATATTACTTTTTTTAAGATGGGGCCTTGTTAAATTGCTTGTGCTGGCCTCAAACTCCTGGGCCCAAGTGATCCTTCCATTGGCCGCATGAGTGCTGAGACTACTGGTGTGCGTCACCAGATCCAGCTTAATTTTTTTCTTAAAAACAAAATCCCAGTAATTTGGATCTGATTACCTTGAGTCCTTGCCATGGCAGGCTGGTTCTATTAAAATACATCAAAACATAACCTAATGATTCCATGTCATCTCGACGACTAGAAAAGAAAATATAATTTTATAAACTGGAGCTATAATGGGTAACACATGAAAAAAAGCCAAATATTAAACACAGAAAAAATTTTTCCTAACAAAGACAGAATTATTTGGTGTCTTATGCAAGAAAGTACCTAGTTCACAACATAAAGTTCATGACAGATTAAACAAATTTTTCTCACAAAATCTAAAATTTTAAGAGCACAGTACTAAAGAACAAAAAAGATTTAGCTAAACAACTCTCTAAACAAGGTTAATGAAAACAGAAAACTATGTAGCAAGATACTTTAGGGATACTGAAATTACATTTTAAAGCTAATTAAATATACGAATGTATATTCACATAAACATATATTCCAATAAATACACACATTTGTTTGTAGTGCTGGTAATCAGACAGACTCAGGGCCTTGTATATGCTAGGCAAGTGTTCTACCACTGTGTCACATCCATAAATACACATATTTAAATATAGGTTAATATTTTAGCATATGGAAAAGGTGAAATCTTAGTTTAACCTAAGATATTCAGATATCCAACTAGAAATTCTCATGAATTCCCAACACAAAGGCATATGATTTGTTATTTTTATCTTTTATGGGGAAAAAAAGTTAATGAAGGGAAATTGAAAAGCCAGAATTCAAGTGAAGATATGGGAAGAGACTAGAGATGATTTACTTTTAACTAGAACCTATTAATTTATATCAGTGAAAAAGTACAACAGGAGATAGTATACCAATCCCCCACTGGTTTATTAGTACTCTCCTAACATTTTCCCTGTAAAAATAACCAATTGTTACCCCAAACTCAACCTGCACCACTAAAATATAATCAGTACTATGTTCAGTTGCAAAAAGAAATGTAAAAATAGCGTTAATGCTTCTAATATTCCATCATGCAGTATTTTACCAGGAGACAACTGTCAACAACAACAAAAACGAAAGACCTCATATAATTAGCAACTCTGCAAAGGCTAAAAGCAGTAGGTAAAACAATTAATAAGCATCTTTTAAATCTTCAGCCAAGAGACATCCTTAGACATTCTAAAAAATCAATTAAAACATTTCAAAAACCCATTAATAGTTTTTGCTATAGATTTGATAAACACATTAAATTTTCAGACTCACCTCTGCTCAATACCAAGATGTGCATTGATGCTAGCATATCGGGCAGTGCCAGTGAGGTTTTTATCTTCTCTGTATGGTATGTGTTGCCTTGTCCTGTTGTCTCTGTACTTTTTGGCCAAACCAAAATCAATAAGGAATAACTTTAAAAGAGAAATAAAGAGACATTAGTTTTTCAATCTTACTCAATTAAACTGTTTCTTATTCATTAAATGCCATATGTTCTATGCATTCAAATATCAAAATAAAGTATAAGTTGGATAACAACCCCCCCTCCAGTAAATACTAGTCTTTAACAAACCAAATTAAAAAACAAAACAGAACCAAAAAACCTACTTAAAGTCTAGTAGTTTACCCTTGTTACATGCACAACTTCACAAGGTCCAGTTCAGGAGTTTGTCTTTATGAAATAAGTAAAGAAATGTACACACGCTTGATAGCAGAGTTGTCAGGTATGCTAACATAATGAAACCTGACATACTGTTACTACTGGTAAACAAGCATCATGTTTCAAATCTAGACATAAGCTATATCTGGAATTCTTCCCTCCTACAAAGGCCACTTGTCAGCATGCCAACAGAAGGCTCATTATCTAAAATAAGGCAACCTTGAAAGTCCAGTAGCCAGTAAGACCAAGTTTTTTGTTTTGTTTTGTTTTTTGCTAACAAAAAATAAGACTTTCATTAAGAAACATGTGTTACATTCCAGTACTGTGCATTCACATCATGTGATCAGCTTAAATTCCTGGAAAAGAGAACAAGTCAATTTAAAAAAATTTAAAAAAGCACATCAACATGTGCCTGCTAGTAAGTTTACATGAGTCAATGGAAAAACAAAATTTGTATTTTAGAATGTTTAGATTTATCTTATCTATATTGTACAGGCAAAGAGGGTCCTCATTTATAATATAGAATAATTTTTCTATATAATTAAACTTTATTCTCCAGAATTAGTAACTTTTAAAAGGAAAAAAACCCTATTTTTTTTTTTTGTACCTGGGATCAAACTTGGAAGCTTGCACTTGTGAGGCAGGTGGAGGAAAAAAACCCCCTATTTTTGATTTAAAAATTCATATTTACCGGCCGGGGATTTAGCTCAGTGGTTTCGCCGCCTGCTGCGCAAGCGCAAGGACCCGAGTTCGATCCCCGGTACCAAAAAATAAAAAATAAAATAAAATTTTAAAAAATAAAAATTCATATTTACCTACCATTAAAAGCAAAATAAACTTTACTTAAAATTGGGGTCTTTATCATATTACTCATTACACTATGCTATAATATTTATCTACAATAATTATCAAGCTCGTGCCCTTACAGTGTATAACTCTAGAGTACTGGTCTTTTCAGGTTATGCCTACAATTTATAATTCTTTTCATCAGGCTATTGGGTCCCTTCTGCTACAGTTTGTAATCTGTAGTGTGCTAGGCAACTTGCTCATCTACCCTGTTGAAGTTTGTGTCAAAAATACACAAGGCAAGATTTAGGTTAAAAATCTGACCAAGCATCTCCTGTAGGAAGATGAGTAACACTTATTTCATCCAGGCACTTTACACTCTCATTTATACTTTAGATAGTAAAGAAACTATTATTTGAATTTGTCACCATGTGAACAATGAGATCCTTGTTTTCACTTGCTCTACTATTAAAAAACAACAAAAAAAGGATTATTAGTAAAGTATAATTGTATAATGAAAGCTCTCTAAGAAGAATAAATTCTTTAAGCAATCAAATTATTGTATTTTTTTGGCACCGGGGATCAAACTCAGGACCTTGTGCTTGCAAGGCTGGCATGGGTGCCACTGAGCCAAATCCCAGGCCCTTATTATTTTAGGAATACGGAAAAGTCAGTGGTGTAAAACACTAAGAAAAAAATCTTACACTTTAATATTCAACTGAGTGAAATACACTTATGGTAATCGAAACAAAAATTACAATTAAGTTCTGCAAGATTCATAGAAAACAGGAGCTCCGTGTAGTGGTGCACACCTGTCATTCCAGCATTTTTAAAGTTGAGGCAGGAGGACTGCCATGAGTTTAAGGCCAGCCTGAATTGATATAGGCAAGACTGTCTCAAAACACCCTTTGGAAAAAATAACACAAAAGGACATATCCTTAAGTATATTTTATGAGGGTTTTGCATGAAAAGTGGGTAATCAGTACATGAAATTTCCTCTGTGGGAAAACTTCCCTTTAGTACTTCAAAAAAGAGGAGAAAAATGGACCACTATAACATGATTATGCCTGACAGATTTATTCAAGTCTAAATCTTTCAAAATCTCCATTTACAACTCAATAATCAGACACTGACTGTCTCACAACCAGACTGCTTTATAGAAATTCAGTATTCCCAAGAGTTCTTTCCTTCCACAAGGCTAAAGGCTGTATTAAAAAACACCCTCCTCAAACCCTAAAAAATTAGAAAATGCTAACTTTTAAGCGTCTCAATTCTTTAAAAAACTAAAAAGCAAATAAATCAATTTTAAATTTTCTTTTATAAAAACAAAAAGGAAATTTCATTATTGAAGAAAGGTATCCAATTTTCAAAGAACAATGGAAAGGAAAAACCACTCAAAGCTAGAAAAATCTCTTAGTAGTGCATTACCTTTGGTTACCTAGCAAGCTTCTTTAGTAGCTTTTTGTATGTTTTCAACTTAAAACCAATATAAATATATATCAGAAGTGTTTACATGAAACCATGTGCTATCAAAGATACAAATAGCTGTGAATATGTAAAGGCAGAACCAAATGAGCAAAGGCAGTATCGATAAGCATAAGACAACGTATTTATATATGGGACTGCATATGTATAGACAGGAAAATTTCTTTGGTGGACCAACTTGCTTTTCTGTGGACTTCAACTACTATGCTTCAAAGTTTATGCCTGTTTTAAAAAATGCAGCCTACATATTTATTGACGGCATGAAGAAATGAGTTAATGTTTGATAAACTGGGGTCATTTTCTTTGGAAACACTACCTCTAATTTTAGTTTTTAATACCTGGAGCAATTTTTCTCCTAACCAGGAGTGACATATTTTTGCCCTCTCAAAAATTTTACAAGGTCACTTTACTTCACAACCTATGTACAGGTTGTAACCTCTATGTACAGAATATTAATTTAATGTGACTTCACATGTAAATTAAAAAATGAGTAAATGAATGGATAAGAAAAAATGAAGCTCCACAGTTTTAAAATTTTCTATTACCTTATAATGTACTTATTTACCTATCATCTGCTCTCATTCCCCATAAAAGTAACTAAATTCCTGAGACCTTTGAAAAAGCAGGAGGTGGACCTGAAATAAGGCTGGGCAGTATGTAAAAGGATTAAATTATTATTCAGGTGATACACATATATAAAAAAGTACTACACCAAAGTACTGTTTTTTCTTTTTTGATTACTTACACTAATACTTCATTTTGGCCTATGCTAAACTGAAAAAGAATCATTTGTTCAAAAGCATCAAAATATATGTACTCAATTAAAAAAAAATTTTCCTTCATCTTAAAATTCATATAGATACCAGGTGTGGTGGTGCATACATTCTGGAGGCTGAGACAGAAGGATAGCAAGCTAAAGCCCGGTCTGGGAAACTTCCCAAGACTCTGTCTCAAAATTTTAAAATGTAGTAAAACAAGGGCTAGGAATGGAGCTCAATGTGAAGGCCCTGGGTTCAATTCCCAGTACAACAAAAACAATCAATCGTAAAGGGGAAAAAAGGGCAATCTAATGTCTATAAAAATAAAAGACAGACTGAAGAGAAAAGAACCTTGTGTTTTCTTTAGATAATTAGAAGCAAATTCCTGCAATGATTTTTGGCCTGCCCAAATCTAAATCATCAGGTTATGCATTCATGTATCTTCCACATTACTAATGATAAACTACCATTTATTCTGATAAGTGCTTAATTACTATTATATTGTTAATATCTTTTAGTTCCAAAGCATATAATGCTCTTTCAAGTATCCATTTGGTGGAAGTTGAGAATTTACAGGCTGTGAAAAATCAATTCTAGAAATATTAGATCTGAAATCTGACCTATACTTACCTGAAATTCTTTATAGAAGGAGAGGTAAGGCAGAATGAATTCATTTTACAACACTAATGCAACTGAATTTTTTTTGATTAAGTTCTACAACTCCAAAAAAAGTACTAGTCATTCTCAAGTTTACTATTACATAAAGAAACTACATCAACATAGTATTTCCACATATGAATATTAACAGATCTAAAAGATAATATCCTATTTTCATTTAGGTTTTCTCTAAAATTCACAAGTTTTAAGCAAAAGCCACAAAAGAGTATCTTAGTAATGTTATGTTTGCCAAGTATGTCTGAATAATGCCAACATAAGAGGTGCTTGAGCAAGATCTACATTCTCCAGAACTAAAACAAAGTAAAAATAACCAAAATAAAGCAATAAAAAAGAAAAGCACATGAATTTGGGATTGAGGTTGGAATAGGAGACAGTTTCAGACCTGGTTTAATCCTGAGAAAGATGGGTCCTGAGAAGTACTAACAGTCATGCTTCTTTTCCTCTTCCCCACTGGAGATTCTAAACACTAAACAGACAATAGAGGGTGGCAGTGCATCAAACAGTATTGCTTACATTGCAACAATGGCCGGCGCAGACAGGCAACACCGAGGCATTAGAGAAAGAACAGGGTAGCCAAATGCCATCCTTCTTCCACCAAGCACTGTAGCTTCTCAGTTTTCCAAATAAGAATCACATGCTTAGGAACATTTGAATTCTGGAGAATACTGGGGTTTTTAATGCCACTATTATTGTGTCACTGCCTGAAACAGGGATAGCAATGGTGACATTTGGCTCTTGAATTTTTAAATCAAAAATGGGGAATTTAGATCTGCAATCTTTGGCACCACGATCTGCCCTTTCCCCAAAAAAGATCATATGGGGGAAAAAAATCTTCAGTAAGGAAGAGGTAGAAGGCATTTAGTCACCTTAAAATTTATTTTCATAAGCATGCAGGGCTGATTACTGGAAGAGATGAGCAAATTCACTATGATTGGAGTGGTCACTCCTAAATATCAAATTCAGAACAATTTTCCAAGAAAGAAATTTAAAAATTGATCTCAAAAGCCCCCCCAAATCTTTTCCCCCATGAATAGAAAACTACTAGAACAAGCTGACCAAAAGATCCAGTCTCATAAAACTGGCATTTTTCAAACTACGATACAGAAAACACTAAAAACCAACTAACATAAACAGAACACTAAGCTAAAATATTCAAAACCAACATTTATTACTTGGATCTTAGGTGAAACACATTTCACTTCTACCCTAAGTTATCTTTGAAACTGTAACAATAAGCAGCTCCATAAAATTTTTTATCTGTAAGGAGGACACACCCTAAAAAAGCTTTCATCACCCAGATAACTTGGATTTCCCAACACAACTATGTGATTAACATGGACTTCTTAAAGGAGGGAAAAAAAGAAAAAAACAAATCAAAATAAGACTCCAAATTATCTAGGCCATCATTTAAATTTAAAGGCAAAAAACCATGTACTGCACTGCCAACATGCAGACATGTATCCTATCTATGAGAACAATGGGTCTTTAGGGGTAAGAAAATGTGAAGGGGGGAGGCTAGGGAATGGCTAAAAGAAGAGTTGCAGTGACAAAATTGTCCAAAAAATTGAATTAGTAATTTTTTTTCTATTAAACTCCAGGTTTTGTTGTAACAACATTAAGAACCTGGATTTCAAAGAGATAAGCTAAGTGTTTTTTAAAAAAGTACAATTTGAAAATAATCAGTTAATATATACTGAAACACTTCTCATTGATAAAAGCTCAATAAAAAATTTAAATTCCTGAAACTTGGTCAGACCAACATTAACATCTCACACATTAACAAATAACACCAATTCTAATGGTAATGGCTCCAAGTTGGCATTCATACAGGCAAACGAAGGTAAACATTTATAGCTGGATCTAAAAACACCAAACATTCCCTAAAATAGTTTAATAAAACAAATGTGACTCTTCCTTCCAAAAACAAAACAAAACAAAACAAAAAACCCCACAAAAACAAAAAGCCCCCAAGTTGTCCTGAAGTTGAGAATTTCTGTAAGATCATCAGATCATAACATGCTTAGGGCATTGCCAATGCTGCCTGTCTGCCCGAGCTCAACAGTGAATGGATAAAGAAAGCAATTCACTCAATAAAACTAATCATTGCAGAAAAAATTTCAACACAATTAGTTTCTATCTGCAATCATGCGTCACTAACCACAACCCAACCACCCAATAGGCTGGACCATACTCAGAGACCCCAATTAGCACTAGTTTTGCTGTATGAATTTCATTTCACTTGTCTACATTTTCCTTTAAGGGAAGTGGAGGGACTCACCCAACTTGGCACACAAGTAAAAAACTGTCAACTACTTTTGAAGCAGGCCCAAAAGTTATCCTTTTAAATACACAAATCCAAGGACTGAGGAATTCTCAGTATCAATCATGCTCAGTCAGCAAATGTTAACTCCATGGTGACAGATGGGTCAGGTTGCCACACTGGCACAAGCACATATATTACAAAAACCCACACTTTAGAGCCAAAGTTAAAATCTGTTCTTTTAGCATACAGGAGGAAAAGTATATATGGAGGTTTTCACTATTCAAGTGAGTGAAAAATAGATACAACTCTTCTACATTTAAATAACAGTTGATTGCACTTCATTATAAAGCCCTTGGAATTTTAAATATTTCCATATAGATATCTAATGTTGGTTGGGTAAGTTGGAGAGAATATATTTCAAGTTACTAAGTTAATAGAGTTAGCCAATTATCCTTCTAGCACAATCTTTTAAAGCAATTATCAACAGCAAATTCAATTTACTATGGCTTAAGATTGGAAAGTTTTCCAAAGCAACTCTTGTCAATATTTTTCTCTTTCATGCAAAGACCATTTGACTAACCTTATTACAGTGACGCCCAATACCCATTAGGAAGTTATCTGGCTTAATGTCTCTGTGTATAAAATTCTTTGTATGCACATATTCAATTCTACTGATCATCTGAAAAAAAAAGGGAGGAGATAAATGAGTTAAGTGATAAAAAGCAACACATTTCTTCCCCAAGCATTTCCACAGCTCACAATGACAGCACTAGAAAATATTAAATCAAAGAACAAAAATTTGTACTTATTTCTAGTTTGCTGGATATCTAAGCATAAAGTATGATAAAAAAAGTTAAAACTTTGAATATTTTATTATAGTAAAAGACGCTGCTATCAGACCTCAAAATACTTTCTTCTCTCTTTGAATACTTATCCCATTATTCTTGCCACTTTCTGAAGCAGTTCTGGAATTTGGTTTTCATGAGCATCTTCAAGAGTGCTCCCGCGTCTGACTCAATGTAATGAACTGACCCAAAACGATTAGCATTAATGGTCCCTTTCAGATGTTGGGCAACAGCCAGAAGCTGCAGTGCTGTATCTGGTGAATAAGGACACAATATAATGTTTTTACAAGTCTGCCTTTCTGTTCCATGGCACATGGGAGCAGCATTCACCATATTTTTTATCACATCTCACAAAGGCACCAAAGAGGACTTCCAGGACTGTTTCAAAAAGGGCAAGAACAATGGGATAAGTATATTTGAAGTATTCTGAGGGAGACTAATGACAATGTATCTTTTATTGTAAAGTTTTAAAAACATTTAAATATTCATCACATATTTCTATCACACCTCATATAATGCCCTTTGGCTTATTTTTCCAGTATTAGTGGTTAAAAACACAGGTCCAACTTGATAGACTTGTCTGTGACATTCAAATTATAAAAGCAATACATTAGGAATCATTTAAATTGTTATAATAATAAGTTAAATAAAGTAGGTAACCTGTGTTAAAATAGCTCAGTAGGGGCAATGGTACACCTCAGTGTGTTTAGCATGTGCAAGGCCCTGGGTTGGACTGCCAATACAAAAAAATCCAGCAATAACTAAGCCTATATTTCCATACTATTCTTTTGTTTTTTGTTTTTTTTGGTACCGGGGATCGAACTCGGGTCCTTGCGCTTGCAAGGCAGGCAGCAGAACCACTGAGCTAAATTCCTGGCCCTCCATACTATTCTTTTAATCATACACAGGTGTACTTAGGAGGGGTGTTGACCAACCAACAAATATAGGTGTTAGTAACTTGTCATCTCAAACTGAGAAGCATTCTATTTATTTTTCTTCCCCACTCCTACCCCCTATACTGGGGATTGAGCCCAGGGTCTTCATATTGTGCTATATTTGGTGCTCCTCCCAACCCTTTTATTGTGCATCTAATTTTTTTTTTGGAACTGGGGATAAAACTTGGGACCTTAAGTTTGTGAGGCAGGCAATGGCACCACTGAGCTAAATCCTCAGCCCCCAACCCTTTTATTGTGTTGAGATAGGGTCTCACTAAGTCACTAGTTGCCCAGGTTGGACTTTTGTGATATCCTCATGTTCTACTCCTCATTCCTGGAAGTTGGTAGCTATAACATAAACATGTTTTATACAGAGAAAGACACCTACCTACATGTCAGGTTTCTTTCCTTGTGCATAAAAACAAAACAAAACAAACTCTCCTGTTCTTCTCCATGCTCATATTAACATGTCATTCTAACAAGCATTCTTTTTTTTTTTTTTTTGGTACCAGGGATCAAACTCAGGACTTTGCGTTTGTGAGGCAGGCACTGGAACCTGTGAGCCAAATCCCTGCCTAACAAGCTTTCTTTATTGTCTTGGAAATTATGTCCAGACAAATATTCTAATCATTATTTTTCATGCTAGGGATATTTAAAAATGTATTCCACATCCATATGCAGGGCTTCATGCATGCTAAGAACACATTCTACTACTGAGTTACAGCCTCAGCTCTGTAATATTATTATTATTTTCTTTTGGTACCGGGGATTGAACTCGGGTCCTTGCGCTTGCACAGCAGGCGGCAAGGCCACTGAGCTAAATCCGCGGCCCTTGTGATATTATTTTCAATGGCTATAAATATTTTATAGTACAGAAGTTTTTTCAAGTTATTCTCCTACTCACAATATTGTTTCCAGTTTTTCCTCCCTATAATCAACAATACTAACAACACATATTTATATATTCTTAGCTACTAGTGTTTTTATTGCTATGGGTATAAATCTAATAAAATCACAGGGATTGAAGTACATAAATACTTTTCATTTTGATATAACATTCAAATGCCTTTCAATTTTTAGGAGCTCTTTGCATACAACAACCTTTGATCTAAATATCTTTTAGCATTTATAGAATCTTATATACAACAGAAGCTTTGACTTTTTTTTTTTTGGTACCAGGGATCAAACTCAGGTCCTTGCGCTTGCTTGCGAGGCAGGCGACGACACTACTGAGCTAAATTCCCGGCCCATCTTTGACTTTTAAATTATCAAGTATGTCTGTCTTTTCTGTAAGATATTAACTTGTATTTTAAAATGTATTCCATATCTAAAGACTGTTAACATTATCTTTCTATCCATATGTTATTATTCTTCTCAGTAGTACATTTGTCCCCATTTCCCTTGGATATACCGATTTTAAATCATTCTCTTCTACTGTGGCATCTTCTGAAGCCAAACTCCCAATCACTGCCTTAAACTATATCCTCAAAGCAGCAAATGTATACAATATACAAATGTTATCTTATCTTTTTGGTGTAACAACAAACTTTACAGAAAGTGAAACAAAATATTTAGGTCCCTTAATATACATACTTGTTTTTGTTTTGTTAATATCAACCATTACCTTGTAACTATTAAATCGCTGGGAAAAGGTCAACTAAAATTGCAAGGCTGAGGCAGGATGATTCTAAGTTTGAGGCTAGCCTGGGCAATTTAGTAACACCTTGTCTCAAACTAAAATAACAATAAAAAAAGAAGGGCTGGGAAAGCACCTCAGTGTTAGAATGCTGGCCTACCATATGCAAGGTCTTGCGTTCAGTCCCCAGTAAAACACACATGCACGCACACATGTGACAGAGAGAGAGAGAGAGAGAGAGAGAGAGAGAGAGAGAGAGAGAGAGAGAGAGAGAAAGAAAAAGTCAAGTGCAACATACAGACTACAGGTATTAGCTATTATCTATTGTGACAAGACATTAATTGGCTTAAACAAAGGCTTTCTTGCAAACCCCCTCCAGGAATTACATTCTTTCACAGAACCTCAAGTAACTTATTTTGCCATCTTTCTGTCCTAGAGGAAAGGGACTTCTTATTCTGTGTTCCCCAGTAGTTAAAAGAATGGTAGGCCCTCAATATATGTCCACTGTATAAATGCTTATGTATTAACTGCACCTGCAACAAATAAGCTATTAATCTTTTATCAGGATTCACTCACATGTTAGTTAAAACACACTGATAGGTTTTATTAAATTTATGAAGCTTGAATTTATAATATACTCCATAAAAGAACACTGCAATTTGCTACTACTATTTGTTTAAGCCACACAGTAGCTTTTATGTTAAAACTTGGAGAATCAGGGGATGAAAACAGGAAATGAACACTACTTTCTAATGTTCTGAATTTATAAACTTTCTAAAATTCTACCTCAAATGCCAGTTGTTTATTACCATTTTCCTTTATAACATCTAATCTATATTTAAGAAATGTTATTACTTCAACATTTTTATAAGAACAGATTTTAACTTGAATCATTCCCAGTATTTTCCTGCCCTTAAAAGGTGACAAATCTTGACCAAAATTAAAAGTTCCTTGATATTTACCCATTTCTTAATGTAGTATCTTTATTCATTAGGTTTGTTCCTGACACCCTAGTTCACTACATTGTAATTTTAAAAAACTATTTCTCATTTTCTTAAAATCAAAATAAAATCTAATGCATGAATCTAATGCATGCCAAGGCAAAAACGTTTTGAGTCCTGCTTCAGTAAGACTAGTGGTTAAGAATCCATTACTTCAAGAAACATACAGGGCCGGGGATTTAGCTCAGTGGCACTGTACCTGCCTTGCAAGTGCAAGGCCCTGAGTTCAATCCCCGGTACCGAGGGAAGAAAAAGAAAAAAAAAAAAAAAGAAAAAAAAATCTATTTAGTGAAAAAAAAATTCTTCCTTAAATTACTACTTTAGTACTTCTCAAAAATACAGTACAGCTTTTATAAGGATCCTACTCATAATACCTACAGAAAACATTTGTAAGTCATAGGAGAGTGGGACACAAATCTCTTTTGCTTTTAAACAGTGAAACATGGATTTAATGTTCTAATTCATGAAATGTTATATTTTCAGTTTTTATTTTTGCCAAAATTTCACATACCTGGTCAGCTAACATAAGTACAGTTTTCATTGTGAACCTTCTTGAACAGAAATTGAAGAGGTCTTCAAGGCTGGGTCCCAGAAGATCCATGACTAGCACATTATAATCTTTTTCCTGGCCATACCACCTAACAAAAGTGAAAAAGAAAAAGGAGTGTTATAATAAAAACCTAATTATCATTTAATATAAAATTTTTATTAAATTCTTAAAACTTCAAGATAAAGACAGTTTTTCTTCCCTGGTTAGGTTTTTATTTGGCACTGGGTTCAAACAACTCAGGACCTTCCACTTGCGAGGCAGGCGGTGGCACCACTAAGCTAAATCCCTGGCCCCCTGGTTAGGTTTTATTTAAAGTAACTTCTCTATTCAGAAGACAAACTCAACAATTAATGACACTGCCCAATACAAAATAAGAGAAGACTTCTTTTCTTTTCAAGTGACCCCAATGCCCTAAAAAGACATACATGACTGACTTAACTCTTCTTACCAAAGAGCAGCTGATATCTATACCCATCTGCCATTGAGTTCTGTGACTTTAGGCAAATTGCTTAATCTCACCTGGATCTGCTTTCTACCCGAAGAAAGTACTACAGCAGTCACTCCAAAATGTTTCAGAAGGTAAACCTCTTTTTATCACATTCCTGGTTCCCCTTTCCACCAAACTGTACTTAATGATTATTCTTTTTTAAAAAGGAGCCACATATTTACAGCAAGCATCCACTATTAAATTCAAATAGATGACAGTTATTTGCTTTTTGCCAAGAATGTTTTACTTATGCAGTGCTACATTATTATGGACAAATATATAACTTATCATCAATATCTCAAGGACTACTAGTGTTTATTTCATTTACCCCAATGACTAGGAATCATCACAATAAGTGATTTCAAATTTTGATGTTAATGAGCATCCATTTCTATTTCAAACTTATCTACACAGCAAATTCAGCTTGAAAGGAAAACTGGCCAGTATACAATGTTTTTTTTTTTTTTTTGGTACTGGGCTAGAACTCGGGACCTTGTGCTTGTGAGGCAGGCGGCAGAACCACTGAGCTAAATCCCTGGCCCTGGCCAGTATATAATGCTTTTAAAAAAAGTATTTGGAAAGCAGTTTTCAAGAATGGTTGAAGATGTCCTGTACAATGTGGCACATCTATAATCCCAACTACCTGGGAGGTTGAGGTAGAAGAACAAGTTTGAGGCTAGCCTGGGCAATTTAGCAAGACTTTGTCTCAAAAAGAACAAGTGCTTATAAAATTTAAACTGGACTCATTTCCTCTGTCAATTCCAGTAAATGGAACTGGTACCAAGATTTACCATAGTTGAAAGTCTGTTTTATTAGTATTTAAAAAAGAAAAGGCTTTTTTGAAATCCATGCCAAAAGCATAGCAAATGCCAGTCTTTACTGCTTGCTATATTGTTATTTCTTCTTGGAGGCAGGTACAAAAAAAAAAAGTATAAGAATTTAATATTTTACATTTAATTTTCTAGAAAATGTACTATACTTGATCTTAGCCAAAAGGCTGAGAAGAAATTAGAAAATTTAGTTAGCTACATGTGTGATATTCTGGTATCTCTTCTCTAAAAAAGTCATCTAGGGCTGACAATGTAGTTCAGGGGTAGAGTACCTGCCTAGCATTCATCAAGCCTTAACAGCACCACAAAAAACCAAACCAAACCAGATCAAAAGACAATCTATTCTAACTCATGGTTCTGGACACTCACCACCATTATTCCTTGATGGCATCTATCAGAACTCCAAGAACTTCAAGCACAGTACCCAAGATAAAAAATAAAAATAAACCTTTAATTCAGTCCTATTCCCTAGAATCTTATGTTGAAAATAAAAGATCCTAAGGGGAATAAGCTTAGACAGTTTAAATTCATTCCTGTCACTTTTGCTTCATCCGTTTTTCTTTGGTTTTCTTGTGTTATTTGGGATTGGACCCAGCGGCTGGCTCATGCTAGGCGAACATACACAGCTGAGCTACATCTCTAGATAATAAAAAAAAAAAAATTTTGTTTTTTAAAAATTTCAGAGTTTAAATTGCCTAGCCTGGTCTCAAATTTGGCTGTAGCTGGGATTACAGATGTGTGCCACTGTATTAGGCCACTTCAACCATTCTTAAGTACTTGCCAGACATAAAACATGGAAAACTGCCACTAAACACAGAACACAAGAAAGTTGCGTTCTCCTTTCCTTTTTCCTCTCTGTCTTACTTAACTGAAGCCACAAATCTATGACAGAGAGTTGTCAGTAACTTCTGTAATGTCCAACATTTATGTATATGTGTTCTGAGATGGAGTCTTGCTATGTATATACCCCAGGCTGGCCTTGAATTCACAATCCTCTTGGCCTCAACTAGCCGGGGTGCTAGAATTACAGGCGTGTGCCACTACACCCAGCATGAGTTACAGCAGATTTTTAAAACGAATCTAATTTACCTAGGTTTTTAAGAAAGTGAGAAGAAATTCAGAAAGTGCATTAAAAAAGTGATGGGAAGGCAGAAAAGTCAAATAGGCTGAAGGGAAAGCAAGCATAAGTCAACTCACAAAAGACCACATCTCATTTCTATGCAACTTAAAAATAAGTAGGACTTTTTGCTGTACAAAGACTGGTACTTTTATCTCTTTAAACTTAACCATGATTCCTTTCCCTTTCAAGGAACCTATAGCTTACTTCTTTCAAGTTAATACTCCATACTCTCCATTTGTGTTTTCTACCTGGGCTTATGTATTGAGAATATTATTGTACATGGAATAGGAACTAGGGATGATTTTCTTTTCAAATGCAAAATGATGTATGCTCAAGTCAAAAGAGGCAGCCAAAAATGCTAAGAGAATTCAGAAGAAGGATCAATGGGAATTAAACAAGTCTAAAAAAGTATTGTGAAAATGGTCTACTGCCAGGCATATACTCAAGAGTGGATAATATTTTGATTGAGAAGGCAGAAAAGGGCATGCTAACCAGGGGCAATAACAAATCACTGAGGCCAGGCATGGTGGCACATGGCTGTAAGTCCCAGCATTCGGGAGCCTGAGTGAGGCAGGGAAGATTACCGCAGTTCCAGGCCAGCATGAACTACATAGTGAGACCCTGTCTCAAAACCAACCCTGGGCCAGGGATTTAGCTCAGTGGTTCCACCACCTGCCCCGCAAGCACAAGGACCCAAGTTCGAGCACTGGTACCAAAACAACAACCACCACCACTACCACCACCACCCAAAAAAACCAACCCAAACCAAAACAACAAAAACCATTTTGAGCCATGAGCTCCCAAGAAGGAAGAGTCAAAGTGGTAGACAGTTTGAAACTAATGTTATAAACTCTCAAATGTAAGGCTAAAGAGATTTATATTCTGTACTACTAGTTTGTAGCTGGAATAAAAATCATGTTTTAGCATTATTTCTCAACACCAGTGTGTGATATGGAATTGAAGAGGAAGAAGTAACAATTACATGGAGACCAATGAAGAAGTAGTGTTTTATAGGGGTTAGGGGGTGCAGTTTAGTAGCACCTAGGTTGAACAACACAAAAAAGGGAGAGTTGTATTATAGCTGAAGATATCAAGTTATAGGTTTTTGTTTCTCTGAAAAATCTCCTTACGAAAACATCTGCTGGGTGTGGGGGCACACACCTGTAATCCTAGCACTCAGGAGGCTGATGCAGATGGATCACCATGAGTTTCAAGCTAGCCTGGGCTACATAGTGCATTCAAGGCCAGCCTACATTACATAGTGAGACCCTGTCTCAAAAAACCATAAAAAAAGAGAAATATCTTAGAAATTGAATGAATGAAATTATTTATTGCTATGAGACCTTGGACTTCCAATAACAATGAATCAGTGTAATTCTTACAATGTGCAGTTCAGATGGAAGTACTCAGACAGGTATAGTACTGGTTCAATCACTATAAGGACACAAGTAAGAGCAAAGAATAGTAATTATTTAATGTAGGCCCTCCATGTCAGATTATCAGCTTTATAGGCACAGCCATTGTGTTTGCCTTGTTCACAACCCTGTATTTCCAGCAGCCAATGCTTTACACACAGGAAATAATCATTATTTGCTGAATGAAAATTAGCTATTAGAGGTTTCAAAAGAATAGACAGTGGGCCAGGGATTTAGCTCAGCAGTTCCGCTGCCTGCCTCGCAAGCGCAAGGTCCCAAGTTCGATCCCCAGTACCAAAAAACAAAACAAAAAAACCCCCCAAAACCCCAAAAGAATAGGGAGTACCTGATTTGGTAGATGAATAATAAAAAAATAAGGAATGTAAAAACAATTCCTGCACTCAATGTATGGTGTAATGTCATAAGGAAGCAAACACTTGTCATTGAATCAAATGAGCCAAGTAATTATACAGCTTCAAAAGTGACAGTTTTAACTGGCTGCAGTGCCATGAGCCTAAGACCCAGCCATTTAGGAGGCTGAGGCATAAGAATCACTTGAAACCACAAGTTTCAGACGAGCCTGGGCAAGATTTCATTCAACACACACGCATGCACGCACAAAAGGGTAGAAGTGGTGCACGCCTGTAATCCCACCCCTCAGGAGGCTGAAGCAGGAGGGTCACTGCGAGTTCAAGGCCTGCCTGGATACAGAGTGATACTCCGTCTCAAAAAACCATGAAGGGGGCTGGGAATTTAGCTCAGCGGTTTTGCCACCTGTTGCACAAGCGCAAGGATCTGAGTTCCATCCCTGATTCCAAAAAAACAAAACAAAACAAAAACCACGAAGTCTTTTCCTATACTACTGGTGGTGAACCTGTATCATGCGTGCGAATAGCAGGCTGTTTGTTATCATTGAAAGCTCAAAAAAGTTCGCCATCATTGTCTTACACCATTTATCTTTTCCATCTTTAGGTTATTATTGTAAAGAATCTCCACTGAACAGCTAAAAAGCATAAACACTGAATCAGTGCTGAAACACATTTAATTTTCACAGCAGCCGTAAGACATTCTCCAGATCCATCTCTCAAACCTTAAAACTCTTAACATTCTATCATCATCCATCTTTTATGTTCCTTTTTACAGGGTAGTTCCAGTTCCCTCTCTTGAATGCTGCTAATTGTTCCAGACACCCTGTTCTCTTTCCCCTGAACTCCTTTTAATGTTCCTATACACTAGTATTTGTGTGGCATTAACAACACAACTTTGCCATTCATAATACAGAGCTATACCTCAAAAATCATATACCTTCTTCCCATCCTTAACACCCAAACTATCCAGGCCAAAGAAATTACCTATAGGCAATTCTTGTTTACATTTTCCTATATCCCCTTAATTCCTGTTGTTTACTGTAATCATGACATCATGTTGACTTTTTTTTTGAGTAGTACTCCAACTTCATCCTCCTAAATCAACAAGTTTCAGTATACTCTCTATTCTCAATTTAAATACTAGTTTCAAAGGTCACCTATCTTTCTGGTATTGCATTCATTTTTTGATTACTTCTGGAAGGTGCAGGTGTTTAGGCATTATATTAATGGCATTCATCCTGAAAAAGAGGAACCAAAAATGCAAGGCAGGTTCAACTACATTTTGATTCATGCTAACTCTTCAGTGCTCTTAAAGGAGAACTAGGCACCTGACTAAAGACGGTTAGTTTCTTCTGGTTTTTTGTTAAGTCTTCATAAACAAGGTTCCTTGTCCACATCTGTTCCTTCACTTCATGGCCTTCATTTTACTTTGAATATAAGACACCTAAAATTTTATGATCTGAGTTTGAACCCTCCTTCTACAGGAAAACTGAGCAAACAATTTTCTTCTTGCTTCCAATTTTACATTTAAAACACAATTTAGACTTTAAAAGGTCAGTAACTTAATTTTTTACTCATACTCCTTTGGATTAGTTTATTTTTTGGTACCAGAAATTGAACTTGGGACCTTGTGCTTTCAAAGCAGGTGGTGGCACCACTGAGCTAAGTCCCTGGCCCCTGGATTAGTTTTTAACACAATTTCTATAAGAATAAAACACTATCAAATTAAAAATTTGCAGAAATACCTTTGAAGTATTTGGGATTGAGACCATTTTCACTAGAGAGAATCCTATTTGGGGCTACTTGGCTACTGCAGGGAATTGGAAAATCAGGTTTAAAAGAGAAAGAAAACATGCTATCAAAGTAAAAAGAATTCTAATAATATGATTTCAAGAAACGTGAGATATCAATTCAATTTTTAAGTATCACTGAACCTTCCCCACAACTGTTCAAGCTCTTACCTCCTTTTTTTGCAGGGTTTGGGATGAAATCCAGGACCTTCACACTGACCTACATCCATAGCTCATTTTTAAAATTTTTATTTTGAGACAGGATCTCACTAAGATGCTAAGTTGCCCAGGATGGGCTCCAACTTACTATCTTTTTGCTTCATGTACCATCAGCCTGGCTACCCTGTCACCTTAAATTCAACATATTTCAAACCAACCATTCAAACCAAACCAACTTACAACACATCAAAATTGGACCCCTTTCACAACTTCCTCAGATTCTCAAGGGTCAAATGTTTTGCCTCCCTTCAAAATGAGAAAACATGACATGCCCATAAAAATCTTTGTTCCTGCAAGGCCCTGGGCTCAATCTCCAGCACAAACAAAGAGAGAAAAGAAAAAGTGTGAACATTCCCCTTGTCCTATATTAATTTGCTTATCAAATCCTTTTTAAATAGAGCTAAGCATCTGAAGTAAACAGTATCTGAAAAGCATACAAGATAAAATTAACTCAAATTCTCTATATTAGTGGAGAAAATTAATACAAAGAGAAAACAATGAACTATTCTAAAGCTTGATGTAATTTTTAAGTTGCAAGTACAGGAGAAAGGATACAAGGCCCAGACCAGTAAAGATATGGCAAATGGGAAAGTGAAAGAGCCAACAGAATCTATTAGAAAGGATCCACACAGTCTGACAGGACACATGAATATCTACAAATTCTACACAAACCTGGACTAATAAAGAACTAGGCATTATTCATGAAAATTTGTCCTTCAGTGATCAGAAAATTAAAAACAGTACAACAGCTAAGTTTAAGAATGGCAAGGTAGGGCTGGGCAAATAGCTCAATGGTAGAGCACTTACTTAGCATTCACACCCCCACCCCCAACAGAGAATGGGAAGCTGGTTAAACTGAAAGTATGTATATGTTACAATGTACCAAGAACACTGAACCACCAGCCAGAAACACAAGTTTTAGTCCTGGCTTTGCTATTTCCTTGTTCTGTGACTGAGTCATTTTTACTCACTGATCAAAGATTCATCTTTTTTCTCTTTCTTCTTCTGGCCATAATGGAGATCAAACCCAGAGTTTGTACATACTAGGTAAAAACACTCTGTCACTGATTTACATTCCTCTAGCTCCTTAAGATTCTCTATTCAGGGCTGGGGATTTAGCTCAGTGGTTTCACTGCCTGCTACTCGAGCGCAGGGACCTGAGTTCAATCCCAATTACAAAAAAAAAAAAAAAAAAAAAAAAAAGATTCTTTATTCAGCCCTATTTACCTACTAAGGGGTGTTATGGTAATTATGAGGTAGTTTATGTAAAAGTACTTGGGGTAAATTACAAAGTATTACACAAATAAGGGATTTTTATTTTATATAAAAAATAGCATATATAAAATGCTACCGACTAAGAGATGATATTTTCTACAATAACCACAGCTCTTAGCAAAATCTGCTATCTATTACCAACAGTTTAATACAATGGACTGCTAAACCTCAGTACAGAATTTCTCAAAGTGGTTCTCTGGTCATTGGCAGAAATTACTTGGGACTGTTATCAGAAATAAGAGACTCTTCCTCCCCATTCTAAAACTGGCCAAACAAACATGGATGTAAGGTGGAGAAACTTGCTTTCTTAACAAGCTCTGTCCATGGCTAAGGTCTGAGAAATGCTGACCTAGCAGGATTCACGTCAACAAAACCTTAAGAAGGCCCAATGACCTGGCCAATGAAGGCAATCTCTAAATGCTTCCAGGTACTGCTGAGGTTGATAATCAATATATTATCCCTTTGATATTAAGGAAACATCACACTCAACACACTATTCCCTTGATATTAAGGAAACATTCATGTCCTCACAGTTTGAGATTTAGTACCTTTCCTCCTAATTTTCATCAGGAGACAAATTTACCATTGCCGTATCTCAGACTCACGGCAGATGTTCAAAATTTAAGCCTCACAAAATTTCTGGCTCTTCACTGAAATATCAGTGCCCAGTATTTTAGAATGTGCTGGCAATGGTCGGCAAACTCATAAACATACATAATACATACAAAAGCTGAATGAAATACTTTTTACAAAGTGTTGTGAAGTATGTTATGTTCACTAAGACAGTCTCAACCATCAATCAGACCTTTCATTAAAGAGTAGAAGCTAACAGTTCAGTAAAAGGGATATGAAGTATTAATATTATAAAGGTTCAAAAATGTGCATATTAAGATTCTAGTAAATGGAACTTGGGGGTGAAAATAACTTCAATCACATGTAAACAGCCAAACACAAAATAACCCAATTAATCAATACTAAAGTGCACAATAAAGCAATGGAAAAAACAAAGTATTGTATTCATGCAAAAGTATGAACTCCAGTCAAATTATAAGACTTCCATTATTTCAACTGTTATCAAGGAAAATGTATTAGACACTTCTCTAATAAAAAATCTGAAACTTAAAAACAAAATCTGCAAAATTTCATGCTACTACTTTCCAACAAAGTAGCTCTAAATCAGACCTCACATTCCTCTTTCCATAAAAGCCACCATGAAGACAGAATGGTTTGTCACTGTAGAGAAGTGTTACAGAGGTTAAGAACTTAGAACAACTTCACATGAGCTGAAATACAGATTGAACACCTCTAATCCCAAAATCCAAAACTCATAATTATTTATAGTCAAATGGGCAACACATGCCTGTAATCCCAGCTACCCAGGAGGCTAATCAAGGCCAGCCTGGGCAAATGAAAGACCCTGTCTCAAAATTTTTAAAAAGGGAGGGAAGGGGTGGAATGCTGGAAATGTAGCTCAGTACCAGAGCACATGCTCAGCATGTGTGAGTCCTTGGGCTCAATTCCAAGTACCATAAAACCTTTTGAGTGCCAACATGATGCTCTAGAAGTTTCAGATTTTATAGCATTTCAGATTTTCAGATAGGGACATTCAACTACTATATGTGTTGCCAAAGCGAGTATAGAGAACATTCTACTACTAAAGTCCATGTAAATATTCTAAAATTTGAAACACTTCCGGTTCCAAGCATTTTTAGATAAAGGATACATATACAGGACAACCTCAATTTCAGAAGGTTTTGCAAACCTCTTTATTGTACACTTAAAAATGGCACAAATGAAATACATGGACGGTTTATACTATACTTATACATGCTCAGTCAGTCTCCTCTTTTTTTTCTTTTTTTGGTACCGGGGATCGAACTCGGGTCCTTGTGCTTGCACAGCAGGCAGTGAAACCACTGAGCTAAATCACCGGCCCTAGTCTCCTCTGTTTAAATAAAAATCATTCAGTAAAAAAGTTGCTGTAAGAAGCAATTTCTTTTTTTTAATGTATAACTTTATTATCGCTCACTAAACACACATATACAAAAATTAAAATTATTCAAAGAAAAACAATGCAAGGGAAAAAAACTATAATAATATTCAAATATAACAGAACTCAACCAAAGCAAAACTGAAAAGTACTTGAACATTTTTCCATATAATTTTAAAAAAACATCTCAAGCATTAACAAGACATCAGAAGATGTGATTTGTTTTAGAAAGATTTTCAAAACTAATATTGGACAAATAGTGATCTGGGGAAAAAATTCTAATTTACTAGTGGACTGCACATAGGCTAAATGTTTTTAAATTTAAATTTCAATAGTCATGTGACACGTGATGGAAATATAATCTGAGAAATATATTATTAGGCAATTTCATCCATGTGCATCGCAAAGTACCACAGAGTGCCAACTTCTAAGTGCAAACTGAAAAGGTATACATCAATCATCTGTGATGGCCACTTGACATTATCCAAATACGCAGTTAAACACGAGATACATGAGGCTACCACTGGCATAGTGGCACACTGTTTTACAGTAAACTTTTATTATATAAGTAGGATTACGGTCTAAAGGATGAAAAACACAGCATGTTATGGTGAATACCTAAAACAGTAACAGTCATTTTTATCACACTATCGAGTACTGTGTACTGTACATAGTTGTATGTGCTTCTTCTGGAAACATACCCTTGTCTCCTTTGATCCGTGACTCTTCCCAACCCACTGATGAGCTCCAGCCTAGTCTCTATCTATATCTCTTCCTATAGTTTTAAACACAATCTATATATGGATTCTTTCCAGATTCCAGCCTGTGCCTGATCTCTCCCGTTCCCCTCCTGGCACCCCTATCCCTTTGAACCTTTCCTTCGTATTTCAAATTATCCATCATTCATTTTAATCACTTTAATCCTTAAATACACTTTCAGTTTCTCACACTAGAGAAACTATTTGGTATTTACACATGTGTGTCCTATTTATTTCACTTAAGAGCATGGCCTCAACATGCATCCATTTAGCTATAAAAATGTCTCTAGTTTCTCGTATGGCTGAGTAGTACTCCATTTTATAAAAAACTACATCTTCTTTATCCAGTCTCCAGTTGATGGGCACTTGGGCTGTTTCCAAGCTTTAGCTATTACAAACTGTGTCGCTATAAACATGGGTGCACATATATCACTGTGGTATGATTCTTTTAATTCTTTTGTGAAGATAACCAGCAGGGGGACAGCTGGCTCAAATGGGACCTCTAAGCCTAGTTCTTTGAGATATCTCCATAGTGATTTCCAGTGGTTGCACCAGTCAGCATTCCCACCAATAATGGAGAAGGGTTCCTTTTTCCCCACAGCCCCGGCAGCATTTGTTATTGGATGATTTCTTTATAACAGCCAGTCTTTCTGGGGTGAGGGGAAATCTCAGTGCTGTTTTCATCTGTATCTCTCGAATAACCAGTGATGCTGAACATTTTTTCATATATTTATTTGCTGCTTTTACTTCTTTGTCTGAGAATGTCTGTTCATTTCAGATGCCCAGTTTTGAATTGGGTCTTTGAATTTGGGAGGTCTGATTTTTTTCCGTTTATATATTCTAGATTCTAGTCCTCTGTCTAAGGTGCAGCTGCTGAAAGTTTTTTCCCACATTGTAGGTTGTCTCTTAGCTCTGTTGGTGGTTTCTCTTGCAGTGCAGAAGCTTTTTAATAAGATGAGATCCCAGTTGTTGATTCTTTGTGCTAGTTCCTGTGCTACTGAGGTTTTATTCATAAAGTCTTTTCCCGTGCCAATGTCTTCAAGAGTACTAACTTATCTTCCAGCAAATTTAATGTTTCTGTCTTAATATTTAGATCTTTAATCCACTTCGATCTCAGTTTAGTGCATGGTGATAGATATGGGTCTAGTTTTAATCTTTGGTAGGTTGAAATCCAGTTTTTCCAACACCATTTATTACACAGGCTATCTTTCCTCCAGTGAGAATGGTTGGCTCCTTCGTCAAAGATGAGGTGGCTGAGTATAACTGTAGTTGTTTCTGCATCTTCTAATCTATTCCACTAATTCTTGGGTCTGTTTCTTTGCCAGTACCATGCTGTTTTTATCACAGTAGCTTTGTAGTACAGTTTCAAGTTGGGGATTGTAATACCCCCCGCCATGTCTCTGTTGCCTAGAATTTCTTTTGTTATTCTAGGTCTCTTCTTGTTCCAAATGAATTTCAATCGGCACTGTATTAAATCTATACAGTAGTTTTGGAAGTATGGCCATTTTCACTATATTGGTTCTTCCTACCCAGGAACAAGGGATGTCTTTCCATTTTCTTATATCCTCCTCAATTTCCTTTTTCAGAGTGCTATAGTTTTCAGTGTAGAGCTCTTTCGCTTCCTTTGTTAGACTGATTCCTAGATATTTCATTTTTTGGGATGCTATCATAAAAGGAATTGTTTCCCTAATTTCTCAGTGAGTCTATTATTTGTATATAAAAAGGCTATTGTTTTTGAATGTTGACCTTATATCCAGCTACTCTACTGAATCTGTCAATTTAAGTCTAGAAGTCTTTTGGCAGAGTTTTTTGGGTCGTCTATGTGAAGTAGCATATCATCAGCAAATAATGACAGTTTCACTTCTTCCTATCTTTATTCCTTTTATTTCTTTCTCTTTTCTAATTGCTGTGGCTAATGTTTCCAGAACAATATTGAACAAGAGTGGTGATAGTGGGCATCCTTGTCTTGTTCCTGATTTTAGCGTGAAAGTTTTCAGTTTTTGACCATTTAGTATGATGTTGGCTGTTGGTTTTTCATAGATAGCCTTAATCAAGTTGAGACAGACCTTCTATTCCAATTTTCTATAAGGTTTTTATCATGAATGGGTGTTGGATTTTGTCAAGTGCCTTTTCTGCATCTATTGAGATGATCATATGGTTTTTGTCCTTGACTGTTGATATAGTGTATTACATTTATTGATTTACGAATGTTGAACTATCCTTGCATCCCTGGGATAAATCCCACTTGGTCAGTGTATGATCTTCTTGATGATCCTTTGTATTCTATTTGCCCATATCTTATTAAGGATTTTTGCACCTATGTTCATTAGGGAGATTGGTCTGTAGTTTTTCTGGGTTGTGTCTTTATCTGGTTTGGGAATCAAAGTAATACTTGCTTCCTGGAATGAATATGGAAGCTTTGCTTCCCTTTCAATTTCCTTGATGAGTTTAAAGAGTAATGGTGTTAGTTCTTCTTTAAATGTCTTGTAAAATTCAGCAGTGAATCCATCCGGACCTGGGCTTTTCTTTGTTGGTAAATATTTTATTACATTTTCAATTTCACTCATTGTAATTGGGGTGTTTAGAATTTCCATATCTTCTTCATTTAACTTTGGCAATTCGTATGTATCTAGGAATCTTCCCATTTCTTCTGTTTTCCATTTTATTGAAGTAGAGGTTCTCGAAGTAGATATTGATGATCCTCTGGATTTCTGCTGGATCTGTTGTGACTTCACCTTTTTCATTCCTAATTGCAAGTATTTGTGCCTTTTCTTTCCTTTTTTTGATAAGGTTGGCTAACGGTTTATCGATTTTATTTATTATTTCAAAAATCCAACTCTTTGATTCATTGATTTTTTTTTGTATTGTTTTTTCAGTCTCCACTGCATTGATTTCTGCCCTGATCTTTATAATTTCCTCTCTTGTACAAGCTTTGGGTTTGTTATGCTCAAGAAGCAATTTCTTGATGTTGCTGACCTATAGCCAAAAGAAATTTCAAAGGGCCAACACTATTAGCTTACAGATGCTAACAGGTACTGAAGCCGATGATCATCCCCTATAATGTCTCTACTGTGAAGTTAAAGCACATTAGATTTTAATGATATAGAAGTACCTTTAATCAGTATTCAAAGCTAAAAGACCTAGTACAGCCACATTTCTATTTGTAAACTAGTGGTCAGACTAGTAGCTTTAGTTGAATACTTAGAAAATAGAAGTACCAAAGTTGCTGAACATTCCTTTTAGAAACTGAGGAACTGAACTGTACATTCATCATGTACTTCTAAAGTCAATAAATATGTGTAGCAGCTGTAACTTTCTACAGGGTTTCATTAAAGAATACAGCCTGGCAGTGGTACATGCCTGTAATCCCAGCTACTTGGAAACCTGAAGCAGGAAGATACTGAGTTTGAAGTCAATCTGGGCAACATACCAAGATCTGGTCTAATAAATAATAATAATTCTAATTCATAAAAGAGGTAAATTAAAAATCCAGACTTAGGGTGATGCAGTTCCCCAAAAGGATGAGGGTTAATATCCAAAATATGGTGAAGTAGTTCCCGAACTTTGCTGCCCAACAAAATCACCAAATAAGAATTTAAAAATGTGACACCTAGGTCACACCCCAAACCAATGAAATCAAAACATCAGAGTAAGAGTTCAGTGTCTTTTTATTTTCAAAGGTCTTCATGTGATTCCAATGTGCAGAAAAATGTGGGAAGCACTGTATAGCCGAGAGAATAAGACTTGTTTGATTCATACATTAATGATGTGACTTTAGCTAAATTAACCTCTCTGACACACTACACAATACCCTAACTTACAGGGCTTTTTGGTTTTGGGTTGGTTTTTAGTTTTGAGACAGAGTTTTGTTACATAGTTTAGTGTCCTGCCTCTCAGTTCCTGACTGCTGGCACTATCAACATGTGCCACCAAGCTCACAGGTGTTGTAATAATTAAAAGATACTATGTACAATGCCTGGATAATGTTTGAAGGAAAAAATACCCACAATGAATTCAACTAACTACTCCCTTATTTTAACAGTACTTATCAATGTTACGAATAAATCAAAGGCAATTATACCTGAAAGTGAGAACAAGTAACTGCATCACAGAATGGAAGAAGCATCTTTTATCCTACTGATTCTATCAATTTACATAATGCATTTAAAAGCTCCAAGACCTATTTGGTCTTAAATTTCTTTTCTAAGTGAAGGCTGACATTAAAAATTACAGAATTCATTCCAGGTTCAAATCTAGATAGAATAACAAACAGAACCCTAACTCTGACTCCCAATATAATACTTTTTCCATTTCCCATCAACAGAAGATCAGAATATACTCTCTTCAGCTAAACCTTTTTGTACAGCAATTGCAAAGTCCCTATTAGAAGAGCAATTGCAAAGTCCCTATTAAAGTCCCTTACAGCTCTTTCAAAGTGGAGGATAAGGTAAAAGATATTAATTACACTGAGTATTCAAACCCAACCACCTGATTATTTTGTCAGGTAAATCCTATAGTGTACTTCATGTTGATAAACAGACTACTAACCTGAAGACTGATATGAGCAAATCAATATCAAATCCATTTGTGTTAACTATGATCTAAAAAACTACCTTTAAAAAAGGTAGCTTACCAATGATTAGCTGTGTGTGCTGTGTGTGTATAGAGAAATTATTCCTTATGTCAACAGAGCCGTGGGTCATACCAGTGTATGCATTTGTCAAAACTGATCAGTCACACATTAAAATCAATAAATTTCACTGCATGTAAATTACACTTTAATTTTTAAAAAATTCCATTAGACCAGCATCTGTTAATATTGGTCATCCAAAATTGTTAAGAGCCACCTGAGACTGTGATAGGAACAGGAACAGAAAAGGGCATAATTTTATATCAGGTGTTCATTCATTAAAAGCTATGAAGTATTTATATAGCCCCAGAAAAATGTTTCTTAAATTCACAGACTGATTTATTTTGCAGTACTGGAGAACTCAAGGAGCACTGAGCTACACCACTAGCTCATTTTCTCTATTTTTATTCAGACAGGGTCTTGCTAAGTTGCCCAGGCTGGCCTCAAACTCAGGTGGGCACCATGACACCCTGATCAAGAATTGACTTTAAAGACTCAATTTGTAGCATTTGCTTCAAATTCTAGTTTTGTTTTTAGAGCCGGGGGCTGGGAGGGTTGCTGAGAACGGAACCCATGAATCCCACACACTAAGTATGTGTTCCACTACTGAGTCACAACCTAGCCTGGTTTTGTGTGTGTGTACATGGTGCTGGGAATCAGATTTCTGGATATTAAACATCCTTTCTGAATACTGACAACTCATGAGAAAATCTTAATTCTTCAGGTACCACTTAAACATACTTTGAAACAAAATGATTTAGTTCTAATAATGACTGAAACCAAGGAAGTAAAAACCCATACACTTTACATAGGTTCACAAGCCATTTATTACAAATAAGATACAAATTAATAATTTCCAACAAAAGCTATCCTACAATCCAAAAAGGATTCAGAAGGGAGAAGTATACCCTAAATCATAAACATCTAGTTAAACAATTCAAATTAATATGTCACTCCCATTTGGCTTTTGATTTAGTTTATTTTGCAGTCCTGAGGATGGATCCTAGGGCCTCCTGTATGGCAGGCAAGCACTTTACTGCTGAGCTACATCCCTGGCCTAGGTTACTTACATCTATGTAAGAGCTTTTCAGCTTCTCCATATGAGTCTATGTGCCACAGCATAAAGAAAATATGCCTCTCTCAGCACCAAATGAAAAGGTGTGGCATATGTGAAGAGGCAGGATGTGACTCTGACTTAAAAATTAATAATGGCTCTCAGAAGAACTGGTAGTTTAGAGGGAACTCTAGTAATACCTTTGGGACTCAAGAGTCTAATTTGTAATGTACGGTGATGAGGAGAAATTGGGCTACATACATCGCTCAGGTTTTGTCCAGCTCAAAAAAATGCTACTTCTTATTCTATAAGATAATAATACAAAGCATCTCTAGTACATCATGAAGTCAGTTATGCTTTGAGTCAAAAATAACATTTCTTATGCATCTAGTCCTCAGTAACACTGAATTCATATTTCAATGAATTCAACAGTTTTTGTTCTCTGGTAACAGTATTATAATCTTATCTGTGGGATGTTCAGTGCTAAAAAGACAATTTAAACTGCTCTTAACAGTGAAGATTAAGGATTAACTAGTACTTTATTAGTTAACTTATGGAATATCTGACATTCATTAGGGAAAGGACAAAAAACATGGTTAAGGCCACATGTGAGGATGCACCTGCAATCCAATTCCAGCACTTAGGAGGTTGAGGCAGAAGGATCATGAGTTCAAGGTCGATCTACATAACAAGCCCTGTCTCAAAAAAAACAAAACAAACTGCCCCGTTTTCTAGTCACTATCTCAACAAAATTAGGAAATCATTAAATCAGTACCTTTTTATTTTATAGATGAAGAAACTACAGGTTCAACGTAGCTAAGAGACTGAGTCTAGATCACTAGTAATACTTAGCAGATCTTGAGTTCAATCCTAACACCTAACTGCCTAGATAAACTTTTTACCATAATTGTTTCTTTAAAAAACATGTGAATTCAATTCAGTGTTACAGAAAAAAAAGAAAAAGAGTTGTAACAGAAACAGTAATTTTTTTGGTTCCGGGGATCAACCTCGCTCGGGACCTTGCGCTTCCCAGGCAGGCAGCAGAACCACTGAGCTAAATCCCCGGCCCTGACACAGTAATTTTAAGTGAGCTTCCAGATGACAATTCATAAGGTGCCAGGATTTAGTTCCTTAAAATACCAAGACACTGGATGCCACCATTGCTTTCACACTGGATACTAGGCTTCTGCCTAATAATAGGTACCTCAAATTACACAGGAAGAACCTGAATAGACAAGTCAGCTATGTAGGCCAGGTATTACTGAACCCTTGTTTTAGGATATCCCAAAGTACAGTACCTTAAAAATCCTATAAACAGAGTGTGTATGTGTGAGTGCGGTGGTGGAGTGTAAGAGGTAAATGTGGCAAAAAACGTACATTTTTGAAATTAGTGGGTTGGGTTTTTTTTGAAATTAGTGTTAATACTCCTAAAACTGGGTAATGCAGTCTGCCTGTTTAGTTAAACCTAAACAGCCAACTTAATTCAACATTAATAAATATTTACTTGGTAGTCTATTCTACATATAGTAAGAAGCTAGGAAGAGTTTGGCATTCAGATAATTTCAAGTAAATCTTTCTTGAAAACTGTCCATTCACACTTCATTTTAAAAGAAATGAACCACCTTTATTTCTATGTACCTGGTCCCTACTATTCCTGAAGTAATAGCATGCTTTCCCCACCCTTATCCAATTACATCCTTAGAGACTACTCCCAGAAGCCACACACTATTCTTGGATGTCCTCCCAAACCAGTTCACCAAGCTTTGTTCCTCAGAGCCAGATCCTGAAGTCCCATCTCCTCTCCCAAACAAGCCTTAAACTGAAAGCCAGGTTAATCTATTTAGCCCCACCCACAGAGAGTTTATAAAGTTTATAACTACCATAACTCTCTCTGCACTCACCATCTTATAATAAGCACCTATTAGTCTGCTTGCAAATCAATTTCATTTGTGTGCTTTTTTAGTATATTATTGCCCTCACTGGTCTGTATTGGTGTTGTCCTGAAATAAAAGCTACCAGATAAAAGAGGATGCTCTTAACATGGGGTTAGCCCTGAAAATGCCAGATGGGCAATGCTTCCTCCCCGCCCCCAACCCTGCAACCAGGGGATTGAACTTGGGTCCTTGAGCTTGCGAGGCAGGTGGTGGAACCACTGAGCTAAATCCCTGGCCCTGTTCAATGCTTTTTTGAAAATTATATCAAATACATTAAATCTCACACATTAAATCCAACTTAATGTGTGAAATTTATAAAATCTCCCAACATAGATGAATCTCAAAAGCATTATGAAAGGTGCCACATACAAATGACTTCATATTATACGTATGATTCTATTTGTAAGAAATTCTAGGAAAAACTACAGTGATGAAAAAGCAAATGGTGGTGGGGGGTGCTTGTTTCCCTACACAGTAAGTTTTTTTAAGGATGGGAATCATTAAAAGCTCAAATCTGGGCCATCTCAAATTAATCTTTGCTGCATCTAAGATAAATTTGGACTTTTCCAAATTATCATTTATAATCAGTAGTACACTTTATTATCCAATTTCTCCATTACAAATGTTTATTAAAAAATTTTAAAGTACACTGTCATTTTGCTTGTTTCCACTTCAGAATTATGGCAGGTAATACAATACTTAATTCGGAATGTGAAAAACAGAAATAGAAGAGGATACAATATCATTCTGCTTAATTCTTAACCATTCTATATCTTTTTGTAAATGTTGCTTTTGAATATTGCTGGAAAATGGTTAGGTTTTAAGATACATTTTAGACTATCCTGGGAAAGAGGTTCTTCAATCTTAAATCAAAAAAATTACTCAAAATAGTTTAACCGTTTGATTTTTTTTTTTAAGGCAGGGTCTCACTCTGTATAGTTCAGGCTGGCCTCGAACTCGCAGCAATCCTCCTGTCTCAGTCTCCCAAATGCTAGGATTGTAGGCATGTGCCACCAAATCTTGTTCAGTTTAACCATTTGCAAGGAAACAGTATCTTTTTATCTGATCACCTTTCATCGTGACTACGTTTCTATTTGCACTCACCAACATGCAATTCCCCAAAATGCCACAATTTCCCTGATGTGAAGTTTTGCGGATAAAACAACTCAACAGGTTACAATTACTTATTAAACTGTGTTTAAGTGGCGCTTTCTTGTAAAACAACTGGCCTGAGTACATTTCAACATAGATGGTGCTGCTCAAACGGCCTTTGCCATTCATTACCCATTAAGACTTAGTACAAATTAATATTACCAAGCATCACTGTTCAAGAAAGGGGTAATTATCACCTTTGAGAGAAATGGGAAGGACTTTTAACAATTTCGTGTTGCATCTGGTGCAGAGATCACAAACGTAACTGTCATCTCCTTCCTTGAACCCCACCGGCTGCTGAAGCTTTATTCTTGGTTTTCTAAAAGGTTAATCCACTCAGGGCTGCTAAAGGAAGACTCAAGGACACATAATTTGTAGCTGAGAAAAGGGCAGGAATATGGGACTGAGTCACGTCGTTCCGCCATTTTCTAAGCGGAGGAGGAAGACATGTTGGAACAAAAACACAACAAAAGAGCAGCCATTTCCCAAGCCAGCTCCAATAGCAACCCGAACTGGCTGAGCCCGGTCATTCGGGCACCTTTAAATCCACTTCTCTGGACAAACCTAAGAACATCAGGGGTGCCGCCGTGAAGAGAGCAGCAGCCAACTCTTCCGCGTAGGGATCGAAAATGACCTGCACACTCAGCTGCGAACCAAAGCCTCAGGGAGAGGAAAGACACCGCGAGCTGAAGACCGGAATGTAACACGCTGAAATTTTCAACTAAGTTGGAAACTCAAATTTACCCAGTGATTAGGATGACTAATGGTTGACAGAAAACCACCGGCCGTAGGGAAGCAAAGTACAGTAACTCGATATCAGGACCCGGATCTCGCTGGTCCCCATTTCCCCATTCCTGCCTCCCACGGCCACCTACGTGCGAGCGCGTCCTTACCTTATGTGGGGGATGCCGACCCCACCTTGAAGAATCTTATAGAGTTTGCTCTCGTACAGCAACTGGGGATGCCTGGCCTTCTGAGACTCTAGCTTCACTGCCACTTCCTGCAGGGTAAAGAGGGGATGATGGCATCAACATCCCTACAGATTCAATGTCACTTGGGGAAGGAGAGGGGTCGGTAGCAAAGCTCCAAGTTGTGACTACAAGGAGGGAGTGGAGGGCTGGGAAGAGAAAGCTCTCGTTGTAATTACAGAAGCAAGGCAGCCAGCCCCAAAGGCCTCTTCAGGGGGTAGTGACGAAATCCACACGTCCTCTAAATCTAAATGAAGGGAAACGATTCATCCAGAAACGTAAGGCGACATCTGGGGGGACCTAGGCGATCGGAAACTGTCCAAATTGGAATAAGAACCCCAGCAGGATTAAATATAAAGAAAAACACAGGCATCGCGGAGTTTCGCCCCTCTCGCCTTAACGGTTTAAACATTTTTTCTCTTTGACCAAAGGACATCAAAGAGACATTTTTAACAAGCTGGGAAACTTCACAGCTGACTCAACCTTCCCGCCGGGATCTTTGCCTTTTAGGGAAGGAGAGCGGGGGAGGATGGCTCTGGCCGCCCCGGTGCGTGCGCTCGGTGGGAAGAGGCCGAGCAGCTCGGGGGCTGGGAGGGGGCGAGGAAGGCGACGCGCTACCCCGGACCCTACCCCGGATGGTTACCTCGCCGTTGGTGATGTTAATCGCCAGGTAAATGTCCCCGAAGGAGCCAGACCCGATCTTCCGCACCAGTTTATATTTCCCTCCGACAATGAATTCGGCCTTGGAGCCGCTGCTGCTCGCCATCCTGGGAGACGAAGATGGAGCCTGGGGCCAAGCCCCGACGCCTGAGGGGAGGACGAAGGCCCTGGCGCTCGTCCACTGAGCACGGCTACGGAGGGCGCAGGAACTGAAAAACGGAGGCCTTTCCTGGCGTTACAGGGTCCAGAATCGGCCAAGGGAAAGCCGATTGCCGTCGCTCAAGTCAGATCTTTTTTTTTTTTGCCAGGCCGCAGTCTGTGAGGCGTTTCTCGCTGTTACTTGAGTGAGGCTACTTGTTTCCGGGCGGCAGCCGCTGCTTCGCTTTCACAGCAACCTAGCGGGCTGGAATAAGGGCGCGCGGTGAGTTAGGGCGGCGATATCGCGGCCACCACTGCCGCCGACTCCAGGCCGGTGAGACCCCTGTCACTCCGCCGACGCCGCCATCTTGTTACTCCGGCTCTAACTAACACAAAATGCCCCCAGTCCCCGGGAGTCGCTTCTTCACAGCGCAGGGCACTCTGGGAAAGGGATCGCGAGCGCTAGCCCCGAAGGGTCGGCAGCGAGAAAGAGGGCGGAACCGGACCCGTGAGAGTGGCGGCCTAAACTCCGAGCGTCACTCCGTCACCGCCCAGCTGCGCACGCGCTGCAACACCTGCTGACTGCGCAGGCGTGGTGTGGCCTAGTCTCACCCCCGCCCCGGGCTCTCTTCCACTTCCGGTCCTTGACTGTTACATTCTTGCTGCCTATTAGTCTCTTGGGTCCTACCCGGTCTCTGTAAAGGCTGAGTGGCTTGGGGCTTGGAGATCACGTTAGGCAGGGATCACCTTCATTTTTTTTGCGGTAGACAGATTCTTCAGGTCTGCTTCGGAATTGGGTACTGACCTTTAGTCTTTGAGAAGATTTTTAACCTTTGATCTTTCTCTGGGCCACTCCCCTGGGCCGGCCTGCTCCAGCCAGTTTCTGTTTGGAAAGAGGTTGTCGCCTCTCGTGGAGAGGCAGAGAAAAGCAGCCCTGGGCGAGCTGGGTTGAAAGGAAGGGACCTTGGTTTTAGCAGATCCTCGCCGATTACTAGTGGTTAGAATTCTAGTCTCTACAGAGTGTCAAAAACCCTCCTTTTTTATGACATGGGAAAAGCAGGGATTGCCTAGACGTCATATCTTGGCGTTCTCTGCACACTTTTCATTTGGTCTTCAAAGAAAAACCGTAACAACCACTTGCTTCATAAAAGATTTTAGTGATAAAAGCAACAGGAAAAGTTGACATCAGTAAAAAACCAAAAACAAAGAACTGCACGTAATAAAAGTTGTTATAGCCACCCCCCCCAAACCCCCCCCCGAAGACTTGTATCTTGGATATATTGAAAACAAATATTAACCCAAACAATGTAGAAGTAACTATTAGAAAATAAATGGTCAAGGGCCAGGGATTTAGCTCAGTGCTTTTGCCTCCTGCGGCGCAAGCACAAGGACCAGAGTTCGATCCCCGGTACCAAAAAAAAAAAAAAAGGAAAAGAAAAAAGAAAAAAAACAAGTGTACTGTTGGGTCAGAGTGATAATTCATTCCACCTGTTTTCCACTCTTTTCCAAAAACAGTAATTTCTGGGATTTGTTCTTATTTTTTGAGATGGGGGGTCTCATTATGCTTGTTATGTATCCCAGGCTGTTCTCAAACTCTCTATCCTTCTGCCTCAGCCTCCCAAGTGCCGAAATTACAGGTATGTACACCATGCTCAGCTCTGACGATAATTTCTAGGCCCCTTTCGTTTCTCAGTCTCTGTTCTGTCCCTCTGCATTGTTCATTGGCTTTTGTTAAAGTGGATTGTTGCACCTATGATAGCAATTTCAAATACATTTGAGACATTTTGCAGGCATTTCTTACTTTTAAGGGAGTCATTAACTATAATTTATTTCAACTAATTTCATTCTTTGAACTTATTATTCTTTTGACTCATGTGGTTTCTGATTCTAAAGATCTATAACTTCCATATATTTACTACCCAATGATCTTTTAAAAGTCATAGCTGGGTTTGGTGGCACACATCTATAGGCTGAGGCAAGAGGATTGCTGCGAGTTCAAAACCAGCCTGGACTACAGAATGAGACCTTTTTCTTAAAAAACCAAAAAAAAAAAAAGCCATAATATAGCTAGGCATGGTGGTGCACACCTATAATCCCAGCACTCAGAGGGCCAGGGCAGGAGGATTGCTGCAAGTTCAAGGCCAGCCTGGGATACATAGTTCAAGGCCAGCCTGACCTATGTAGTGAGACCCTGTCTCGAAAAAAAATCACACATAATCTTTGCTGTTCTTTTTCCTTATAAAAGTGACATTTGGGGGGGGGGATAACAGAAAACAAAACTATCTTAAAGATAATTACCAAAAGTAACATTTTGCTATGTACCTATCCTATCTTTTTCTTTGTATAAATGTATATACATGAGTATACATTGTTGCAAAATTGAAATTCTCCCTCAAGATTTGATATTTTAGTCTTCTAAAAGAAACTGGCATAAGATGAGATTCACAGGAGAAAGCTCTAACATGTATTTGATCATAGTTTTATGTGACACAGAAACTTTCCGGTTATGTCCCAAAAGATTCAGAGGAAGCTGTCTGATTTTGTGCTTATGTCTGATGAAGCAGGGGTAACCATGTTAGCGATGAGATTGGACAGAGAGGGTATGGACTAACGGGAGCAGACTGAGTGGGAAACTCAGAAGGCCTGTCTTTACAGATTCTTCTTAGTCCCTCAGATGTAGCATTTCTTCCTCCCAGGTATGGGGTAGGACTCTGTCTGGAATGGGGGTCTTAGGACCTACTATCAAAGTCAGAGAAGTTCTTTCTGGCCAGCTCCTCGTTGGGAAGGTGGGGCAAGGTGAGAGTAATAATTCTAGTTTTTATGGCTGGCTTTGGAGGCAAGGGGTTCTTGTTTCTACAACTCACCCTGGGGAAGAGGAGGTCTAGTTTCTGTGACTTGCTTCAGAGGAGAACAAGGGGCAAAACATAGGTGGGCAGGTAAAGGTCAGAGAGAAATGTTGCTTCTGAACCTTCGCTTTGGGTTATCATTTTCCAGGATAGTACATCTGTCAGTATATTTGTGACTATAATTTATTTCTTAAAATGAGCAAGTCATAGTGCATGTACTATTCAGAAATCTTTTTTTTTTACTTAATAATTTGTTGGAGATGTGTTTACATATAACTAATCTTTTAAAATATTTTTAACATCTGTATATTAAATTTGTATTATATTGATGGGATAATAGTTAAGCAATCCCAATTGAGTAGTCGGATTGTTTCCAGACTTTTGCTAGCACAAACAAACAATGCTATAATGAATATTACTATACCAAGTGTTTACTCATATCCAAAACTAATTGGTTAGGGCACATTTCTAGAAATACTATTCAACTTAAGACCCTTGGTATCATAAAGAATATCTTGCCATTCTGTTCCTAAAGAGATTTTGAGGGTTTTCTTTTCTGACAAACATAAGCTGACTTAATAAGCTTAATTTTTCAATCCTCCCCACTTTATTTTTGTTTGTTTGTTTTGTATTTTTGAGATAGTGTCTTGCTATGTAGTTCAGGCTGGCCTTGAACTCACTATGTAGCCCAGGCTGGCCTCGAACTCATGGTGATCCTCCTGCCTCAGCCTCCTGAATGCTGCGATTACAGGCATGTGCCATCACACTCAGCTCCCCCACTTTAAAATTTCAAGAATTTTACAAGTCTGTGGTTTTCAAGGATGTGTTCTTGCTATTGAAAATGTCCCTTTTATGACACAGATAGGAAGACATTTGCTGTTCCTTAGGAAGCAAATGAGATCTTGTAGATAATTTGACACAATTGAAGGAGAGGGGAAAATTAGTTTCCTAGGAAAGAATGACAGTCAAAGGGCCTCAGTCAAGAATACAGTTAATTAGGGGGTCAGGGGTTTAGCTCAGTGGTGCCACACCTGCCTTGCAAGCACAAGGTCCTGAGTTCAAATCCCCGTATCCCCCCATAAAAAGAATACAGTTAATGAAATATTGAGAAAAAAAAATCTCATGCAATCTCCCATTTTTTTTAATGAGCCCAAGTCTCCCCACAGAAATAAATATTTAAGGCCTTAAAGATAGGAAAGATTTCCATGTTACTGTTCCAAAATGAAATAAAACCAGACCTGAAGCAGAAACTTTCTAAATGCTTGAGTTAGGCATTTCAGTGAAGTGAGTTTGATGTTCAGTTGTTCTTATCAGCCTATAAGATGAGCAAAACATTGCCATCTATTTTTACAGTGTGTAGAGGACAGAGACATTTTTTCTAACTCTAAGCAAAAGCCCATGGAACTAATATTAGGCTAGTGGAAATTTATTTTATTGTTAAAAACTAATTGGGATAGGAGAAAAAACTCCAAATAACCCCTTTAGTTGGGTATGTAAGGGATAGGTCAAAAGGTGTAAGGAAATGTGTTCTGATATAAGAATTGAACATGTTGAAGGCCCTGGATTCCCAACAGAGAAAAAAATCTAAATTTCAGTTGTGACTCTACCTTAAGTATTTTCTAGTGGTGTAGTCTATTTTAAAAAAAGCAGTCAGGGGCTGGGGATTTAGCTCAGTGGTTTCGCCGCCTGCTGCACAAACACAAGGATCTGAGTTCGATCCCCAGTACCAAAAAAAAAAGAAGTCAGATTCTAAGGTTTTCTCTAGCTTTAAAAATGCTAAAGATGACCTGTAGACAGAAGAAACTAACATGCCATTTTCCTTTTACAGTGTCTTAAAGTTGGCTCAAAATGTAAAATTCTAAATGGGCAGATCTCATCCTGCTCCTCAATACTAAAATGTCAGGAAAATCAGATCCTCTGATAGTGAAATATTGTAGTAGATAGATAAATGGAAATTAGAACAAACTGCCAAATTGGAAGAGATAGGGAAATATCTTCCCTTTTAAAATATTTCGGAAAAGTAGTAATTTTATTTTAGTTTTCAGTATATCTTTCCTTGGAGGTAGAAGGACATCATTTAAATGATCGCAGTAGGTCTCTTTATGTCTAAAAAAAAATCCTTGCTAATATTTTCATAGAGGGAAAGTAGAAAAAGACCTTAATTCTCCAGCACAGTAGAGGAATGAGAATCAACAGTAAAAATCCAGCAGTTTGTTTCATGGACTGTTAGAATACTGTTTCTACTTTCTCCTTCCTCTCAGAGGTACTCTCAAACAATGCATGTGACTTCAACTCATTTGTCTGAAATGAACATTGTGCAGTGTGATATAGAAAATGATAGAGATAGGTCCTGATAAGAAGGAAATACACATCACTGATGTTTTCTTTTTCATCATTGAAAACCTTACAAAGACCAGGACTTGAGAGGCAAACACTCACACAAACACACACACAATGAAATACTGCAATTGGCCTGCATCCCATACCCTACTCCTATTGTTTTGGTCAAACTGACCTGGCGATATTGAGATAATTAAATTATTTTTAAAAATTTCTATTTTAATTATATGAACCACTAATTCATGAATATGTGCAGTCCATTCATAGCATTTTGGAACATTTGTGTTAGCTATTTTTTAATTTGGAAGACTTTTAAGTGTTTTGGAGTTTCTACAATTTCTATGTCCCTTTCTTTTTGCATCCTGTTCTCTTCCTCTGCATTGTTCATCACCAAGGGCATGAAACTGTGCTCGCTGTGACTGATTACTGCTCACTATAGTAATCTACTCTTTTTTGTGTGACTAAATTTGGAAGATGTTTGAGTTGCTGCTCCTGAGGAGAACTGGTTCTAAGAACACATCCTGTTAACTCCCAAGTCTCCGTTAAAGGCCAGGAGGCACTGATATTTATCATAGAAAATAGAGCAACCATTCCATTTGATCCTAGCTGAAGCCAACTCTGCTGCAGACTTTCTGCAGTCAGTGAACAGAGTCAGGGTCAAGTGTGAACAGAAGGAGAACTTGGGATTGAAGGGCACTAATCTATAAGGCATAAAACTTCAAACTGATCTGGGCATGGTGGCAAACACCTGTAATCCCAGCTACTCATGTATTGAGGCAGGAAGATCACAAATTTAAGAGTGGGCTGGGTAACTTAGTGAAACCCTGTTCCAAAATAAAAATAGGGCTGGGATATAGCTCAGTGGTAGATCACCCTTGGGTTCAATCTCTGATTGAAAAAAAAAATTCAAATTATATTGACATTGCCCTTTACAGTTCATTGAGTATTTTATGGTGTAATAACTTGTGCCTTTCCTAACCAGTATAAGAACTAGGTGAGCAGTATTGCTGTATGCATGTCATGTATAAGGATGCTGACGCTTTGACAGGCATAAAGACTCACCCAAGAACACCAGCTTTTCAGAATTCCCCGCATTCCACACCACTCCTCTATGACACAGGCCTGTTCACCTTCACAGTAGAATGTCCTATCCAGTCCTCATTGCCTCTCCTGGCCTCTCTGGATCTGGAT
Source organism: Heterocephalus glaber (assembly GCF_053883595.1). Classification (NCBI taxonomy): domain Eukaryota; kingdom Metazoa; phylum Chordata; class Mammalia; order Rodentia; family Bathyergidae; genus Heterocephalus; species Heterocephalus glaber. The sequence continues at coordinate 10,921,754 of NW_028258310.1, read as the reverse complement.
CTGGAAAATTACCAGTTACTACCTAGTAGACCTACATTTGACTGAAACCACCCTCTTTTCAGCTTGTTTTGCCAGCCCATCTGCAGCTAAGTTGACTCTCAAAATCTAAGTTCTGCAACTTGGTGTTTCATCAGGGTCTGGATGCTGATATCTAGCTGTGAATCTTTGAGAGCTAACACCCATCTTTTCCATGTATAAGTTTCAAACCTAGCAGTCTCCGGCTCTTTGGTTCCCAGTCCTGGCTACCTATCTTGTTTACCTCCATCTGTTTCTCTCCACTAGCCAACCTTCCTAGACAATGCAGCTTAATTTTGCTTCATGAGTATTGATTTCTCCTCTTGTCCACTTATCTATTTAAATCTTAGTCACTTACCAGACTTTCCAGATCCTCCTCACTTCCCATCAGACTCTCAACCTGACCTGAACTTCTAAAACTACTTTCAGTTTGTATTCATAGGCAAATGATAGGTTTAAGACCTTTTCCTATCTTCTAGCTCCTCTAACCTACACAGATCTCGTATTTTGATATCTGCTTATGTTGTTTAGAATTTCAAGTTGTTATCCTTCCTATACTTTATTGTCCCCCACTACATCATTGGTTGTCATGGCCTCTGCCCTAGTTGAAATAGGATATGTGAGAGCACTTTGTTTAAGTCATAAACCTCACAGAAATATACCTTGCTGCTGTTATTATTATGCAATTCAAGCCCAGGGTGACTTTCTCTAACCTTCCTGGTGGAAGGAGATAGGGTGTCAGCTGAAATAAGAACTTCACAATTATTGTCCAAAGCTCAAAATAATAAAAGTATGACAACTATGACACTATCATAACTGATTTTTTATGCAGACAGTTCTTTTGATGAGGCCATAACAGGCTTTTAAATGTGTCACTGGAAATAGCAATCAAAATTTCTAGACTGTTCTAAAGGCTGCAGAACCTTTCTTCTAAACAAGTAAAGATACTGAGTTTTCACATAGTATATGCCCTGAGTGATCTTCCCATGCTAAGGCAATAATCATTTTCACTATTTACTGTCTACAACACATTATACAATACTATTTATACCTGTACTATCATATATCATTAAAAAGATTTAATAACATAATTTCATTGTTTTAAAGTTTTAGATAGGACAGCTGGGGTCCAAAGATCTTACTTGTCCAAGTGCACTAAAATGAGTCAGGGTGTCATTTTATACTTGAACTTAGATTTTTTTTTAACTCCAAAGAAATTGCTTTTTCAGTTCTCAAATGCATGCATCTCAGGGCTGCAAGATAACCTTCAAACTAAACTGCTCATTTATTTTAAGATCAAGAGAAGATACAAAAATATGCATCCACCTAATAGATTGCAAAATATCTCAGGAGAGGTTACCTTCAAGAACCTGTGTGGGATTGTTGTTGTCAATGATTATACAACACTGCCATCTTGTGGATATGATAACTCATTATTCCCCTGGCTGCCTCTGGCATCATGTGTGGCCAGAATTACCTAGATGTAGGTGAACAATCAAATGTCAAATGCCCAGGAGACGGCTATAGTCAGGGTGCTTGAATTAACTCTTGAAAAGCTAGCAAATTTCAGGAGATGGATAAAACCTGTAGGATCTTTAGAACAAGGTAAATGAAAAGGACCAAATCAGGACATACTCAAATAATGTATGAAGGATAAAGAGAAGAGGCCTTTGATGTATTCCCAGTGCACCTGTTCTTCTTCTTAGCATAGCAATATCACTCTGGAATTCTCTCTGCCAGTATACTGTGAGCTATGAGAGCAGAGATAAGGTCCTGTTTATAGTTAAACTGCACTGTACACCTAGCATTAGCACACTGGGTAATAAATATGCAGCAAATATTTTGTGAGTTAATGAATGATGGGCACAGAAAACAGGACAAATTCAAAGTCATGACAGAATCAGTTTTTCAGATTCCAAGATCAGTGCTACATTTATTATTATAATATATAATATATAATGTAGTATATATAATATCACATATATATGGAAAAGCATACTGGCTCCTAAGAGAGATTGAAATACACCTAATCTTCAGGTGGCCACCAAGAAGGAGAACAAATAGGTATGTCTCTGAGGCTGTGAGCACAGGGCTGGCTAATTTATTGTACACCACTTTGGACCAGTCATATAGTTCTGGGCTACAGTCTGGGGAGGTTGACTGTACTACTACTACTCCAATAGGGCCTCTGGAGGTAGCCATTACTTAGTCTGGACATCTTACTCCAAGATCTAGTCTTAGTTTTACTGTGTAAGAAATTGTATTTTGTCTGTGGTTTCAGAATTAGTATAAATCTACTGAGCTAGGGGGTTGGTATTATTATTATTATCACCCCATTTTGCAACATTTTAAAGTTAACACTTTTTTCTCATAGATTATTTCATTTTTGCCAATCATCCCTGAGTCTCAGGCTAGTTAATTTGTACAAAGTCACAAAGACTGTGAGTAGAGGGTCCACTTTATGAACTTTGAAGTTCAGTGTTCTTCTATTAAGTGATAAGGACCAGTTTATTCACTACTAGATTCCTACAGGTTTATCAATTAAACAGGGCCATTATCTCTTAGGAACTGTATCTCCTTCCACTTCTAATTTTATGTGTGTGTGTATATGTATATACATGTTATATTGTATACATACATGTCTTCTAATTATATATAACCATATTCCCTTATCCTTAAATATTAGTGTGTAACCCTAAGAAGGACATTCTCTTTAAAACCATAGTAGTTTATAAAAATCAGGAAATTTAATGTTGATACAATACCTCAGTTCGTATTCAAACTTCATCAATTGTCCCAATAATTACATATTTTTTCTGAGTCCAGGGTGCCAATTCAGGGTCAAGCATTGCACTGTTTCTTTTTTTTATATTAATTTTATTGGTACATTTTAGGTATACAATATAATGACATTCATCATTGGAAATTTGCATCTTTACATAATCTGTCTTGGTTCTTATTTTTTCCCCATTCCCCTGCCCTCCCTTCAACCCCTCCACCCCTCCCTATTTACAAAGACTTTGTTTCTGTTTTTTTTTTTTTGGTGCCAGGGATCAAAATCGGGATCTTACGCTTTTGAGGCAGGCAGCAGAACAACTGAGCTAAATCCCCGGCCCACAAAGACTTTATTTCTGTTTTTTCATTTTCTCATTAATTTCATTCCCTTTTTTCCTTTCCCCTACCCCTCCCACTTCCCCTTCCCCTTTGCCCCTTTTATTCCTATTTCACCTTGTCTATTATACCTTTTAGTCCTTATTTACACTTTCAGTTTGCACACCAGAGAAACTATTTGGTATATACACATGTATGTCCTATTTATTTCACTTAAGAGTATTGCCTCAGTGTGCATCCATTTAGCTGTAAATGTCTCTAATTTCTCTCTCTCTCTCTCTTTTTTTTGTACCAAGATCAAACTCGGGATCTTGTGCTTGTGAGGCAGTTGACAGCACCACTAAGCTAGATCCCTGGCCCTAATTTCTTATTCTTTATGGCTGAGTAGTACTCCATTTTATTAAAAAACTACATTTTCTTTATCCAGTCTCCAGTTGATGGGCAATTGAGCTGTTTCCAAGTTTTAGCTATTACAAACGGTGCTGCTATGACCATGGGTGCACATATATCACTGTGGTATGATTCTTTTAATCCTTTTGGAAGATATCCAGCAGGGGAATAGCTGAATCAAATGAGACTTCCAATCCTAGTTTTTTGAGGTATCTCCATACTGATTTCCATAGTGGTCACACCAGTCTGCAGTCCCACCAGCAGTGGAGTAGGGTTCCTTTTTCCCCACAGCCCCGCCAGCATTTGTTATTGGTTGATTTCATGAGAGCAGCCTTCTTTCTGGAGTGAGGTGGAATCTCAGTGTTGTTTTCATTAGCATCTCTCGAATGACCAGTAATGTTGAACATTTTTTCATGTGTTTATTTGCTATTTCTACTTCTTTGTCTGAGAAATGTCTGTTCTATTTCAGATGCCCATTTTTGTATTGGTCTTTAAATTTGGGAGGTCTGATTTTTTGAAGTTCTTTATGTACTTTAGATAGTAGACCTTTGAGGAACAGCTGGTGAAAAATTTTTCCCACATTGTGGGTTGTCTCTTCACACTGCTGGTGGTTTCTCTTGCAGTATAGAAGCTTTTTAATAAGAAGAGATCCCATTTATTGATTGTTTGTGCTAGTTCATGTGCAACTACTGAGGTTTTGTTCATAAGATCTTTTCCTACACCAATGTCTTCAAGAGTTCTACCTAACCTCTCTTCCAGCTGGTTTAGTGTTTCTGTTCTAATATTTAGATCTTTAATCCATTTTGATTTTAGTTTAGTGCATGGTGAGAGATATAGGTCTAGTTTTAATCTTTGGCAAGTTGAAACCCAGTTTTTCCAGCACCATTTATTAAAGAGGCTATCTTTCCTCCAGTGAGGGTGTTTGCCTCCTTTGTCGAAGATGAGGTGGCTGAGTTTGTCTGGAGTTGTATCTGCATCTTCTAATCTCTTCCGTTGATCCTAAGATCTGGGTTTTTTTTTTGCCAGTACCATGCTGTTTTTATCACAGTAGCTTTGCAGTATAGTTTCAAGTTGGCAGTTGTGATACCCCCTACCTTGTCTTTATTGGCTAGAATTGCTTTTGCTATTCTAGGTCTCTTCTTGTTCCAAACGAATTTTTGGATTGTTTTCTCAAGGTCTATGAAGTATGCTGCTGGAATTTCAATTGGGATTGCATTGAATCTATATAGCAGTTTTGGAAGTGTGACCATTTTCACTATGTTGGTTCTTCCTACCCAGGAGCAAGGGATGTCTTTTCATTTTCTCATATCCTCTTTGATCTGCTTTTTCAGAGTGCTAAAGTTTTCAGAGTAGAGGTCTTTGATTTCTTTTGTTAGGTTGATTCCTAGGTATTTCAATTTTTTGGATGCTATTGTGAATGGAATTTTTTCCCCATTTTTTCTCTCAGTGAGTCTGTCATTCAGGCAGAGGAAAGCTATTGATTTTTGTGTGTTGACCTTGTATCCAGCCACTTTACTGAACTTGGTTATTAAGTCCAGACTTTTGGTGGAGCTCTTGGGGTCTTCTACATAGAGTATCATGTCATCTGCAATAATGACAATATGACTTCTTTGTTTCCTATCTTTATTCCTTTTATTTCTTTCTCTTGTCGAATTGCAATGGCTAATGTTTCCAAAACTATATTGAACAGGAGTGGTGATAGTGGACATCCATATCTTGTTCCTGATTTTAGTGTGAAGGATTTTAGTTTTTGACCATTTAGTATGATATTGGCTGTTGGTTTTTCATAGATGGCTTTTATCAGATTGTGGTAGAGACCATCTATTCCAATTACACTGTTTCTTGTTATCTCAGTTTTCTTTAATCTGGAATCATTAGCCTTTCTTTATGTTTCTACACCTTAATAATTTTGAAAACTATTGGCCAGTTATTCTGTAAAATGTCCTTTAATTGGCATTTGTTCTAAGGCTCCACATGATTGGATTCAAGTTATATATTTTTGGCAAGAATATCTGTGAAGCAGCATTGTGTCCTTTTCTTTGCAGTATATTGTAAAACACATAATGCCAGTGTATCTCTACATTGGTGATTCTAGCTTTCAACTTTTGTACACAAGTAGTCCACTGCAAAGTTGCCATTTTGCTTTTGTAATGAATAAGTAATGCATGGCAAGATATTTTGAGACTGTATGAAGATCCTGTTGTACATCAAACTTTCATTGTCATATCTATTAAGGTTTTTCTAAATGGACCATTATTTTTATATTTATTAGTTACCTTTTTACTGTAAGGAAGAGCTTCCTAGTCTCTACTTATTTCTTTATTCACCTAGTTATTTATATCAGCATAGATTTGTGAATGATTATTTTTACTCAATAGATTATGACCTGTTAGTGTTTACTTTGGCATTTGAGGTATCTCAGATTTGGCTAGTTGAAGACTCTTGAAGCCAACTCCTTTGTCTCTCTGGCTACTACTCTTTTAACATGTCCCCTTGGTTCTCTGACACTTTCTTTCTGGCCTAAAAAGTTGTTCCAGGCTCATCAGTCACTTCTTCAAGGAGCCCTGGCTCTTTTTAGTAGAAAATGATATTTAGAAATCAAGATCTGGGTGGTAGGTATGTTCATTACTACTGGTCTGTCATTACTTCTAGGACCTCCTAGTTGGACAGATGACTATTCCCCTCTCCCTCTTACGTGTTTCTCCTCATCAGTTTATATATTTCTAATTCCAACATCATAAATGTGATTGTGTCCTCTCCACATGTATGATTTTCTTTCTCAGTGGAAATCTGGTTCTCCTTTATCTTCAATAAAATCGATCATTTGCTTAACCCTTTAAATGGTACAGAAGGTACTTTCAGAATTACTAACGTATACTATTAAGAAAAGCAAGCCTGGGGCCAGGGATTTAGCTCAGTGGTTTCGTCGCCTGCTGCGCAAGCTCAAGGACCTGAGTTCAATCCCCAGTACCAAAAAAAAAAAAAAGAAAAAGAAATTAGGGAAGAAAAGCAAGCCTATCAATTAGAATTCAATACTTAATGACAATATTTTGAAGTAAAATTTACCTACAGAGAAATACACAAACTTAGGTGCACAATTCTGAGTTTTTAAAAATCCGTACATACTTGTTTCCCACAAATCTACCAAGATGCAGCACATTACCATCATTCCAGAAGGTCCCTGTGTGCGTTTCCCAGTCCATCCATATCCAGAGACACTGTTCTGACTTTTCAAAAAAGATTCTGTAGGGAGCAATGTTACATAATTTTAGGGAAAAATCATTTGATTAGGCCTAGTTCTCCTGCCTACAGGCCAGCTATGGCATTCTGAGACATAATTCCATTTTGGCCCCCGGTTACAACTGAGACCTCAGTGATATGGTGATGCTGTGATGCTCCAGGACAAGATTACACCAGCTGAAGACATCCTGGGAGGAACAAAATCTTTTTTTTTTTTTGGTACCGGGGATCGAACTCAGGACCTTGCGCTTTCGAGACAGGCGCCAGAACCACTGAGCTAAATCCCCAGCCCAGAACAAAATCTTCATCTACTCAGTGCCTCATTGTTCTTGGATTGTTACACTTTGTTTACGCTGACGTACTGAACTCTCTGAAAGTCATTTGTTATATTTGTTTCTCCTGATGTACTGAATAAAAGGTTGGGTAAGCTGGGGGCTTTCGTCTTTGCTGCCCAGAGCAGCACTGATCAGACCCAAAGCTCAGCTTCTTCTCAAAGTCTTATTTTTTCTACCTTTCCTGTATAATAAGTTAATTCACCTTGTGCTGCAGTGGCTTGCAGGAGACTAGGACTTACTGCAGAGGTTCTAGTAACATCCCCTTTCCCTGTTCCCTACAAGATTCATTCTAGAAATTATATATATATATATATATATATATATATATATATATGCATTATGAACTTTCATGTCCATTTTCTTTTGCTCAGATTTTTATGAGATTTTTTTATACTGTTGCATGTACTGGTAGTTGTTCTTTTCATTGTAGAGTAGTGCTCTGTTGTATGAATATAACAAAATTTATACATTCTATAAATGCATATTTAGATTTTAAGATTTGGACTATTATTAATAAAGAGGCTATAAACTCTTTTGTATATGACTTTTTGTGGACATATGTTTTCATTTCTTTGGGAGAAAAGCCCTAAGATTTCCTCTGTCTTAATAAAGTAAGTATATGTTTAAATTTATTAGAACCTGCCAACATTTTTTTCAAAGTGAAAATATTATATTATACCAAATATTTTCAATATTTTTGATGTTTTGTTATATATTTGTATATATAAAACTCCCAGGCAATGAAATAAGGAAGTATATAAAAGGCATTAAAATTAGAAAGAAGTAAAACTGTCTTTATTTACAGATGAGAGGGCTAGAAAATCATAAGTAATTTATTTTTAAAGATTTAGTAAAATAACTGAATTTAGCAGGTTTTCCAGACATGAGGTCAACATATAAAAATTAGTTATATTTCTATACACCAGCCACAAACAATTAGAAAAGTAAACTTTAAAAAACTAACAAGGCCCAGGGATTTAGCTCAGTGGTTCTGCCACCTGCCTCGCAACCGTAAGGTCCTGAGTTCAATCCCCGGTACCAAAAAAAAAAAAAAAGAGAGAGAAAACGAACAAAATGGCATAAACATTTTAAGGAGCTAACTTTACAAAAGATAAGTGTGACCTCTATACTGAATACTATAAAACTTTGCTGAGAGAAATTAAAGAAGACATATAAATGGACATTTATACCATGTCATGGGTTAAAAAATTTACTAGTCTTAAGATGTCAGTTATCATCAACTTTAGCTACAGATTCAACTCACTCTTAAAATTACAGCAGGCTTTTAAAAAATGGATATTGAAAAGCTGATTCTTAAAATTATATAGAAGTGTAAAGAACCTAGAATAGCCAAAACAATCTTGTAAAAGAAGAGTAAACTTAGAGGTCTTATATTACCTGACTTCAGACTTACTACAAAGCCTATATAATCAAGATAGGGTAGTATTGGCATAAGAACAGATTAACTGATAAAAGGAACTGAATAGAATCCAGAAATAGACTCACATGTTCTATTTTATGTGACCTTATATGGTCAGTTGATTAGCAGCCAAAGCATAAAAGCAATTCAATGAGAGGAAGAAAGATCTTTTCAATCAGTGATACTGGAGCAACTGTTTATCTATACGGAGAATATATATTATATATAATTTTTTGTTCTTTCCCATTCCCATATAACATAAAATTTATTGAATTTATAACATATTTATGTATTATTAATTATCATAGTATTTAATTACTGGTTAACAAGAAGAGTAAACATCACCCAAGGACTTTTGCATATTCTTCTTGGGAAAGGGTTAGTACATTTTTGGGTGTCTATAGGATAGTTATATGATGTTATGTGGACATATGCCCTTGGTATTCTTTACCCGGAAATTAAGCATATTTTAAAGAGACATATATGGAGATGGACATGAGTTAACTAGAGACCAACTTGCAATAGGTAATGTGTCAGTTTGGCTGCACCAGCTTCCAGCTATTTGGTCAAAAGTGATTCTGAGTATCTTGTGAAAGTAGTTTTTAGATGAGATTAACATTTACACCAGGGGTCTTTAGGTAAAGCAGATTACCCTCTGTACTACGGGAGGGCCTCATTCAATAAATTAAAGGTCTTAACAGAACAAAACTCTCTCCCAAGGAGGAAGGAATTCTGTCAGCTAAGTGCCTTTGAACTCAAATTATAACTCTTCCTCGAGTTTCCAGCCCCAGGATGGATGGTGATAACGCTAAATCTGAATACTGAGCTTTTAGTTTAGAAAAAAACAACTCATATATTAACATCTTCTGTCTTAACACAATAACACGAATGCCATAGGTTCACCACTCCTGCTCTAGCCTATTGGCCTATGCTACAGATTTTGGATTTACTGTTTCCACAATTACATGAGCCAATTTCTTAAAATAAATCTGCATGTGTATGTATACATCTTTATCTGGACAACTCTAATATGTTCCCTTAATTCAGGTTACTGCTAAAATGTTTTTTCCTTAGTAATACTTTTTCTGACCAAATATTTATATAATATTTATATATTATTGTACTATTTATATAGAGTACATATGTGAGTATGTGAGATAGATGGAACTTTTTCTTTTTCAGTAATGTATCCCCAGACCAGTGTTTACTTCAATAAAATCTGTTGCATGCCTGATCTCATATATATTTCCATTTACACATATTAAGCATAAGGTTCTACAACTTGCTTTCTTCAAGTAACAGTATTTCATATCTCTGACATGGACATCTTTACAAGTCAATATCCATAGATTAGTCTTGTTCTTATTGATCTCATAATATCCTATTGTGTGGACATATTAGAATTTATTTACCAGTGCCCTTCTGATAGTTATTTGAGCTATTTTTTTACCTAGATTTTTTTAATTTTTTATTTATTTATTTATTTATTTATTTTTGTGGTACTGGGGATCGAACTCGGGTCCTTGAACTTGTGCAGCAAGTAGCAAAACCCTAGATTTTTTTAAAGGTCATAGAAAGCATTCTTCTGCATATACTTTTATGTGCTTGTGTGTAGATTTTTATAGGATACATTAATAGAAGTGAAATTCTGAGCCCAAAAAGTTCTGCAAACTTACACTCATATAAAATTATTTGTACCCTTGACCAATTGCAGATCATGAAATCTGTAGCAACAAATCCTTGAGGTCATATTCCAGGGCACTGCGTGCATGTTGCAGGACAGGAAGTTTCCCTTTCTGACAAGATGTTTTCTCATGCAGTTTCCAGGAAAGTATTGCATTTAAGAACCAATGAATAAAAATAAAATATTATAATCCTTCAAACAATACTTGAAAAGGTATTGGACAAATATCTTAACTTGGTGGCATGGGACAGAATGAAACACAACAGTTGAGGTGCAGAGGAGGCTTCCGGGCTGCCATAGCACCACTCCCAGTGCAGAGGAGGTGAGCCAAGTGGGCACCAGTAGCACAAAACCACCCCCCACCCCCATCGAAATGAGAAGGCACAAAAACAAGTCACAATACCAGCCTTCCAGATCACCTACAGCAACCCCAAAGGGAAATGAGATGAAACATGCTGATGCTCAACCATCTGGACTCCCTGAACTGGGAACAAAAGAGGATCTGGAAAAAATGAAATCAGAAATAATTTCTCAGATAACAGCAGAGATTGTGCTCATAGTGCAAGATATGATTAATAAATCTAGAGAGGAGCTGAGGAACATGATGGAATCCCAACATAGGAAACAAATGGAATGCATGAAACAGATGCAAACAGATTTCCAGGAGATTAAAAACTCCACTGAAAGTTTACACAGCAGAATGAGCCAATGTGAGGACAGAATTTCAGATATAGAAGATAAGACTGCAATTAGTGACCAGGAAAAGAAAAATTGCTTTAAAATAGTAAGAGACCATGGGAAATCAATCCAGCAGCTGCTAGATGATGTAAAGAAGAATAACATAAGTCTGATCAGAGCCAATGAAGAAACAGGAGAGAGTGCAGACAACATGAAAAAACTGTTCACAGAAGTGAAGGCAGACAGCTTCCCAAGCAGGAGAAAAGAACTTGATATACAGATAAGTGAGGTATATAGGACTCCAAGTAGCTGTGATAAAAAAAAATCTACACATAGGCATATAATAGTTAAGATTCCAGAAACCCAACAGAAGAACAAAATTCTACATTCAGTTAGAGAAAAGAAACAAATCACATACAAAGGAAAGTCCATCAGAATCACAGCAGACTTCTCAACACAAACCCTCAAGGCAAGAAGAGCTTGGAGTGATGTATTCCAAGCCCTAAAGGAAAACAGCCACCAACTTAGAATGATGTACCCAGCAAAACTATCTTTCAAAATGGATGGAAAATAAGATACTTTAATGACAAAGAGCACTTTAGGAACCAGCACTCCAAAAATTTTAGACAATATCCTAGGAAAAGACAACAAGGATCACAACCCCAGGAAGCTCAGCAGAATGAATCCGTCAGGCATGACAAGAAATTAAATGCAAAGGGGGAGAATCCAACAAAAAGAAAAAGTCATGACAATGATAAGCCAATACATATCAGTTATAACAATGAATGTTAATGGTCTCAATTCGCCAATCAAAAGAAATAGATTGGCAGAGTGGGCCAAGAAGCAAGATCCAACAATATGCTGAATACAAGAAACACACTTAATTAAAAAACAAACTCACAGACTGAAAGTTAAAGGGTGGAAAACAATATTGCATGCAACATGAACCCCCAAAAAAGCAGGAGTAGCTATCCTCTTGGCAGATCAAGTGGATTTTAAACCAACACTGATTAAGAGAGACAAAGAAGAAGACTACATCCTTGTAAAGGGAACAATCCAACAGGAAGAGATGACAATCATAAATATATATGCACCAAACGCTGATGTACTCAATTATATAAAACAAATACTAATGGACATGAAAAATCATATATGCACTAATACAATAGTAATGGGGGACCTCAATACCCCACTGTCACAAAGAGATAGATCAACTAGACAAAAAATAAGTAATGAAATACTAGAACTCAATCAAACTCTTGAACAAATGAACTTAATAGATGTTTACAGAGTCTTCCACCCCACAAAATCAGAATACACATTCTTTTCAGCTGCACATGGGTCATTCTCCAAAATAGATCACATACCCACTCAGAAAACATGTTTAAGTAAGAGCAAAGGAATTGAAGTTATCCCCTGTATATTATCAGACCATAGTGGAATGAAATTGGAGATCAACAGCAAAAGAAATTGCAAAAATTTCATAAACCCATGGAAATTGAACAACATACTTCTGAATAACCAATAGGTCACAGAGGAAATTAAAGAAGAAATCAGACAGTTCCTTCAATTAAATGACAGTGACAATAAAACATATTGGAATCTATGGGACACAATGAAAGCAGTCTTACTAGGGAAATTCAGAACAGTGAATACTCATATTAGGAAAACAGAGCGAACCCAATTAAACAACCTGATGCTGAACCTCAAGCTTCTAGAAAAAGAAGAGTAGGACAAACCCAAAGCTCATACAAGGGAGGAAATTATAAAGATAAGAGCAGAAATGAATTCAATGGAGACTAAGAGAATGACACAAAAAAAATCAATGAAGCCAAGAGTTGGTTCTTCAAAAGAATCAACAAAATTGACAAACCCTTATCCAACCTTGTCAGAAAAAGGAAAGAAAAGGCCCAGATCCATGCAATTAGGAATGAAAAGGGTGAAATTACAATGGACCCAGCAGAAATCCAGAGGATCATCAATACCTACTTCAAGAACCTATACAACAATAAGATGGAAAACACAGAAGAAATGGACAGATTCCTAGATACATATGAATTACCAAAATTGAACGAAGAAGACCTAAAAATTCTAAACAACCCAATATCAATCAATGAAATTGAAAATGTAATTAAAAACTTACCAACTAAGAAAAGCTCAGGTCCTGATGGTTTCACCACTGAATTCTACAAGACATTTAGAGAAGAACTCCTGCCACTACTGTTTAAATTCTTCAATGAAATTGAAAGGGAAGCTAGGGGAAAGGAAAGAAGGGAATGGAATTAATATGAGAAAATGGAAAAATGGAAACAAAATCTTTGTAAATAGGGAGAGATGGAGGGATTGAAGGGAGGGCTGGACAAGGGTGAAAAATAACCAAGAGAGATTATGTAAAGGTGCAAATTTCCAATGATGAATGTCATTATATTGTATACCTAAAATGTACCAATGGTTAGAATGAATAATTTATAATGCAAAATAGGAAGAAAAGGTCCAAAGGGGTAGGGGTAGTGGGAGGGGCAAGGGAAAGGAAAGAAGGGAAAGGAAAAATGATGAGAAATGAAAAAAATGGAAACAAAGTTTTTGTAAATAGGGAAGGGTGGAGGGGGTGAAGGGAGGGCTAGGAATGGGGAAAAAATAAGAACCAATATGCATCATGTAAAGGTACAAGTTCTCAATGAGAAATGTAAATGTGTTGTATACCTAAAATGCACCAATAAAAGAATTTAAGTAATAAAAAGAAGAAATTGAAAGGGAAGCAATACTCCCGAATTCATTCCTGGAAGCAAGCATCACCTTGATGCCCAAAGCAGAGAAAGACCCAACTGAAAAAGAGAACTACAGGCCAATCTCACTAATGAACATAGATGCAAAAATCCTTAATAAGATACTGGCGATTAGAATGCAGAAGATCATCAAGAAGATCATACACCCTGACCAAGTGGGATTCATCCCAGGGATGCCGGGATGGTTCAACATATGAAATCAATCAATGTAATACACTATATCAATAGAGCCAAGGACAAAAACAACATGATCATCTCAATAGAGCATTTGACAAAATCCAACAGCAAAATCCAGCAGAAAAAGCATTTGACAAAATCCAACATGCATTTATGATAAAAACCCTGCAAAAAATTGGAATAGATGGTCTCTACCTCAATCTGATAAAAGCCATCTATGAAAAACCAACAGCTAATATCGTACTAAATGGTCAAAAACTGAAATCCTTCACACTAAAATCAGGAACAAGATATGGATGTCCACTATCACCACTCCTGTTCAATATAGTTTTGGAAACATTAGCCATTGCAATTAGACAAGAGAAAGGAAAGGAATAAAGATAGGAAATGAAAAAGTCAAATTTCATTATTTGCAGATGGCATGGTGCTCTATATAGAAGACCCCAATAACTCCACCAAAAGTCTTCTAGACTTAATAACCAAATTCAGTACAGTAGCTGGATACAAGGTCAAAACACAAAGATCAATAGATTTCCTCTATATGAACAACAGACTCACTGAGACAGAAATAGGGCAAACAACTCCTTTCACAATAGCATCCAAAAACTGAAATACCTAGGAACCAACCTAACAAAAGAAATCAAAGACCTCTTCTCTGAAAACTATAGCACTCTGAAAAGAGAGGTTGAAGAGGATATCAGAAAATGGAAAGACATCCCCTGCTCCTGGGTAGGAAGGATCAACATAGTGAAAATGGCCATAATTCCAAAACTGCTAAATAGATTCAATGCAATCCCAATTGAAATCTGAGCAGCATACTTCATGGACCTTGAGAAAACAATCCAAAAATTCATTTGGAACAAGAAGAGACCCAGAATAGAAAAAGCAATTCTAGGTAACAGAGACATGGCAGGGGGTATCACAATCTCCAATTTGAAACTATACTACACAGCTACTGTGATAAAAACAGCATGGTACTGGCAAAGAAACAGACCTGAGAACCAGTGGAACAGATTAGAAGATACAGAAACAACTGCAGACACATTCAGCCATCTCATCTTCGATAAAGGAGCCAAACACCCTCACTGGAGGAAAGATAGCCTCTTTAATAAATGGTGCTGGAGAAATTGGGTTTCAATTTGTCAAAGATTAAAACTAGACTTATATTTCTCACTATGAACTAAACTAAAATCAAAATGGATTAAAGATGTAAATATTAAAACAGAAATGCTGAACCAGCTGGAACAGAGAACTCTTGAAGACATTGGTGTAGGAAAAGATCTTATGAACAAAACCTCAGTTGCCCGTGAACTAGCACAATCAACAAGTGGGATCTCTTCTTATTAAAAAGCTTCTGCACAGCAAGAGAAACTACCAGCAGTGTGAAGAGATAACCCACAATGTGGGAAAAAATTTTCATCTGCTGTTCCTCAGACAAAGGTCTACTATCTAGAATCTATAAAGAACTTTAAAAAATCACACCTCCCAAATTTAAAGACCCAATACAAAAATGGGCATCTGAAATGAACAGACATTTCTCAGACAGAGAAGTAGAAATAGGAAAGAAACACATGAAAAAATGCTCAACATCACTGGTCATTTGAGAGATGCAAATGAAAACAACACTGAGATTCCACCTCACTCCAGAAAGAATGGCTGCCATCATGAAATCAACCAATAACAAATGCTGACGGGGCTGTGGGGAAAGAGGAACCCTGCTCCACTGCTGGTGGGAGTGTAGACTGGTGCAATCAGTGTAGAAATCAGTATGGAGATACCTCAAAGAACTAGGACTGGAAGTCCCATTTGACGTAGCTAATCCCCTGCTGGGTATCTTCCCCAAAGAATTAAAAGAATCATACCACAGTGACACATGTGCACCCAAGTTCATAGCAGCACAATTTGCAATTGCTAAAACTTGGAAGCAGCCCAATTGCCCATCAACTGGAGACTGGATAAAGAAAATGTGGGTTTTTTATAAAATGGAGTACTACTCAGCCATAAAAATGATAAATTAGAGACATTTATAGCTAAATCGATGCACATTGAGGCCATACTCTTAAGTGAAATAAATAGGACACAGATGTGTAAATACTGAATAGTTTCTCTAGTGTGAGAAACTGAAAGTGTCAATAAGGACTAAAAGGTATAATAGATAATGTGGAATAGGAAGAAAAGGGGCAAAGGGGAAGGGGAAGGGGAAGTGGGAGGGGTAGGGGAAAGGAAAAAAAGGGAATGAAATTAATATGAGAAAATGAAAAAATGGAAACAAAGTCTTTGTAAATAGGGAGGGATGGAGGGGTTGAAGGGAGGGCAGGGGAAGGGGGAAAAATAAGAACCAAGAGAGATTATGTAAAGATGCAAATTTCCACTGATGAATGTCATTATATTGTATATCTAAAATGTACCAATAAAATTAATTACAAAAAACCCCACAACAGTTGAAGGAGATTGTTTATTAGAAAGTTTATAAAAGCCTGGGTCTTCCTCACAGTTGTATCTGACTCCTTTACCATGACACCACAGTGGAAAATTCCACAGGACCTCATGTGACAAGTCACAGTCAAAATGCAGGTTCATTAATGGTACTGTAAAAACAACCTTCAGGCCATGTGTATAAAGTATATATGAAAAATAAATGAATTTCGTACTTAGATTTGTGGCTTATCTTCAAGTTATCTTATTATATATATGCAAATATTCCAAAATCTTTTAAAAAATCAGAAATCTAAAACACTTTGTGGTTCCAAATATTTTGAATAAGGCAAGTTCAACCTGTATTACCACAGCCTTAACTTAAGGCCTTACTATCTCTCCCT
The DNA here is from genome assembly GCF_053883595.1 of Heterocephalus glaber. Classification (NCBI taxonomy): domain Eukaryota; kingdom Metazoa; phylum Chordata; class Mammalia; order Rodentia; family Bathyergidae; genus Heterocephalus; species Heterocephalus glaber. Next base: position 10,905,099 of record NW_028258310.1, on the reverse strand, counting down.
TGGCTGAATACCACAGCATCCTACCTGGTGCCTCAGGCTTACCCTTATAGCTTTCTGGAATCCAGTTTGCACTCTGTAGACAGACGATCTTTCTAAAGTTTAGTGTTATGCTGTCCCCGTTCCTCAATGAATCCCTGTTGCCTACAGATACAATTGACTTTTCATCCTTTAGAGCATAATCCTACTTATATAAGAGAGTTTACTGTAGAACACAATCCAGAATGGTTAACATGGTGGCGGCCATGAGATGCCTCGGCAGGGCCTTGACACATAACCAAAGGCATAGCTTTTCCAGGATGATTCATCAGACATCTCTTTATCCTTGTTCTGTAAACATTCAGGTGCCTATCAGACATTTTGCTGCTGCTGCTACAAAGCCTGCAAAGAAAGCCAAAAAAGGTGCCAAAGAAAAAACATCAGATGAAAAGATAGATGAGAAAGAAAAAATAAAGTCATACCCAGTTATGGAAGGTGAACCTGAGGATGATGTCTATTTAAAGCACTTATATCCAAGGCAGATTTATGAGGTGGAGAAAGCTATTCACTTACTTAAGAAGTTTCAAATTTTGGACTTTACTAATCCAAAACAAAGGGTTTTTCTTAATTTGACACTGGATATGGCACTGGGGAAAAAGAAAAGAGTGGAACCATTTGCCAGCATTATTAGTTTTCCATATCCATTTTCTTCAGAAGTCAATAAAGCTGCTGTATTAACGGGGAATGCATCAGAGATTGAAATAGCAGAAGGACAAGGAGCTGCATTTACAGGAGGAGCTGATCTGATTCAGAAGATTTTAGATGCTGAAATTCATGCAGACTTTTATGTAGCTGTTCCAGAAATAATGCCTGACCTTAATCCATTAAAGAAGAAACTGAAAAAAAAATTTCCAAAGCTCAGTAGAAATTCCATTGGCCATGACATTCCTTAAATGCTTGCGTTATTTAAAAATGGACATGAAATTAAGGTAGATGAAGAATGGGAGAACTTTCTTACCACCAAAATAGTAACATTGGATATGTCAAGTAACCAGATAGCTGCTAATCTCCAGACAGTTATTAATGAAGTCTGCAGGCACAGACCATTGAATCTGGGTCCCTTTGCGGTACGTGCTTTCCTTCGTAGTTCAACAAGTGAAGGTTTACTATTAAAGACTGATCCATTATTGCCTAAAGTAGAAACTGAAGAAAATGAAGAAGCTGCCTAAAAGTGATGAATTGTGAAATTAATTTGAATGGATTAAGAAGCAGCAGAGAAAATTATAAAACGGCATAATTTCTAAAAAAAAAAAAAAAGAGTTTACTGTAAAACAGTGTGCTCCTATGCCAGTGGTAGCCTCATGTATCTCTGTTTAACTGTGTATTTGGATAATATCAAGTGGCCATCATGGATGATTGGCATATACATTTTCAGTTTGCACTTAGAAGTTGGCACTCTGTGTGGTACTTTGCAATACACACGGATGAAATTGCTTAATAACACATTTATCAGATTATATTTCCATCACGTGTCACATGACTGTATTGAAATTTAAATTTAAAAAATTTGGCCTATGTGGAGTCTACTAGCTAATTAGAATTTTTTCTCCAGACCACTATTTGCTCAATATTAGTTTTGAAAATCTTTCTAAAACAAATCACATCTTCTGATGTCTTGTTAATGCTTGAGATTTTAAAAAAATTATATGGAAAAATGTTTAAGTACTTTTCAGTTTTGCTTTGGTTCAGTTCTATTATATTTGAATATTATTACAGTTTTTTCCCTTGCATTGCTTTTCTTTGAATAATTTTAATTTTTGTATATGTGTGTGTTTAGTGAACGATAATAAAGTTATACATTAATAAAAAAAATAAACTTGGTTTCCAATCCCTGTGAGCCATGTAATTGTGGACAAATTACTTAATCTCTCTGAGCCTCAGTTTCTTCATCTATGAGGCACAAATAATACCTATCATATAGAGTAGTTGGAAAAATCTATAAAACACTACTGACATGTATTAGGCACTCAATATCTTTTATTTATTATTACTGTAGAAATTAGAGTGGTAAAGTTCACCAAGTTGAACAAAAAGATAGAAATGGACCCGAGACTGAGGCTTTCAAAGAAGTAGACCAGTTTAAAGAAAATTTATCAGAAAAATAAATTGTATTTACTCATGGTAATGCACCAATTGGGACGCTAAGCACACATCTGCCATAACTTACCTTTTTTCTCATCCTTCCCTCTGCTTAATTCTGTAATTGCAAATGACTCCAATGAGAAAGAAAAGGAAAGGCGTGGGTGGAAAGTATCTGGACTGTAAAGAAGTTCTCTCATTAGCTGAATTTTTGTGTGTGTGCTGAGTCTTGAACCCAGGACGTTTTGTACTTGCACTCTACCACTGAGCTGCACCTAGAGCAAATTAGCTAACATTTAAAAGGTTGAGTGACAAGTAACAGCCACCTCTTCAGGTTTTGACAGTACAGCTCATTTGCTGTGGTATGTAGACTACACAGATTATATTCTTTCACTTTTTCAGCTTTTGGCCTACAAATTATTAGAAGATGATTGCACAGTGGACATATGCCTGTTATCCTGACTGCCCAACTTCCAAAGCCTTTGCACATCTGGAAACAAACCCCTGTGTGAAGAAGCATTCTGAATCTCATCCATGAATGCCAAAATGCCCTGCTATCAGTTCTCCCTGACTGTTGACTGCTTGGGACCCAAGCATGGCTGACCTGTCTTAGATTGTGACCCTGGAGAGGGGTGAGAAGAAACGCGAGCAATGTGTAAAGTTAATCAATTGTAGTGAATTACACTCAGTATCTGGTTCAGTGGCAGTGGGGTCAGCTAAGGTACTCCGCTCTCCAGGCCAGAGTCCCGGTGGCAGGGCAAGCGACACTGCCTCAGTCCAGAGAAGCATCCTTCCCGTGCTGTGCTTTCTTCTGTAAACCTGACATCTGGCCTCTTTATCTACAGCATCCCAGTAACCATCTCCGCCTGAAGGATCCCTTCTAATGCCAGGATACACATCCTCTCCAGGCTGATGGCATCTTTAAGTACCCAGTTACAAACGTTCCTCCTTACATACTGAATTGTAACGTTCTTTCTCCCTATAACTTTTCCCATCCTGGTAACCTCCATGGCCATTCAGGTTAAGTTTAATCTTTAAAAGGCTCTCAGCTTCCCTTGCATTTTTCTTCTACGGACTAACCCAGATGCACAGAAATCCAGTGACGCTAGGATCCGCGTTCCCACCAGGTGGCCTCAGCGCGGGCCCCTGTTTTCGGGGTGACTAGCCCGGGCGAGCAGAGGGCGCCCCCAGGAGCAGCCGCTGGTGGGCGAGTCCGGGGCGCGGCGCTGAACCCCGCCCGCGCGGGCAGCCGGCCAGGGCGCGGCTGTAGCTGGGACGGCCGGGCCCTCAGGGGCCTGGGCGGACTCTAGGAGCCGGGAGCGGAAAACAGCTCGGCTCCCGAAAGATAAGTAACAAAGGCAGCAGGCCAGCCGCCCCTCGCCGCTCACGCACTCACGCACGCAGCGGCGTGGGCAGAGCCAAAGGCGCCGGGTCAGCGCTGTCACCTGGCTGCCGAGCTCGGCGGGAGCCAGCGGCACTGGCACCTTGCGCGTGCGCGGTGAGTCCCAGCCGGGCGGCAGGAGGGGCCCGGGAGGGTGAGGGAAATAGCTGGGGTTCAGGAGGGGGGCCAGAGCCAGGGAGCGCCCGCCCCCAGGTCCCAGGTCGCGCCCACCTAACTTGGATCTTGAGTCTGACAGCAGAGCAAGCCACTCAATCAGTGCGGTCCTTCCGATCCTGTTTACAGGTGGGAAACTGAGGCCCAGGGAGGTGAGCTGGGGCAGAACAAAATAACAGTTGTTTGTGTCTTTTTAGCTCCTCTGCTGCTGTGTAGGATGTGAGGCGGCTTTTAGTAAGAATCCATACATTGAAACAATGGAAAAATACAATGATAAGAATCCTTGTCAAGAAAGTAATTATGACTAGAGAGTCAAGGACAAGGGAAGGAGGATAGAAATCTGCGACCTGTGGGGTGGGTCAGGGGCCAGGGGCCCTCGGAAAAGTAGAGCCCAAAGTTGGACCGGATCTAGAACATGCGGCCCCTGCCTGCCAGAAGCCGAGAGGGGAGAGAAGATGACTGAAGCTCAGGCCCTGCCCCCGGCCTTCTGCGGGTCGCTGACCCCGTAGAAGCAGGTGTCCGCACCTCACAGAGGGAGCACAGACCCGGCGCACAGTTCCAGGGGCGGCCGGAATCCGGGGCACCTTGTTTGCTCCTTTAAAGAAGGGCGGCCGGTCGAGGGCTGGCTGCTGCGAGCTGCTACCTGTGCGGTCTGGGCACTCGCTTTAATCTCTTCAAGGCCCACTTTTATTTAAAAGCTGGAGATGAGGTGGTCTGCTTTGTCCTCTTGCTTCTTGTTAGACTTAAGAATGAATTTAAGTCCCGGTGCCGGGCGTGTAGATGCACGGTAGAGGAGCTGAGACACTACCCAAATGGTCACAGCGGTGCCAGTTAGGAAAGGGGAGAAATTGGGCTGTATACAGAATAAAATAAAATGAAAATCTAAAAATCATAGATATGAAAATATAAAGCCAATCTTGCTATGACTGCAGCCCTACTATGCAACATTATCCTAGTGATGAGACCCTAAACAAGGCTGCGGTGAAGCACTGTACTGGACTCAGTGTTCGACCCAAGGTCAAGTGCTAAAAGTAGAAGCTACAAAATACTCTAAGAAGAACTGTTACTGTTTTACTGTTTTACTCTGTGTGTGTGTGTGTGTGTGTGTGTGTGTGTGTGTGTGTGTGTGTGAGAGAGAGAGAGAGAGAGAGAGAGACTCATTGTTGCCCAGGCTGGTCTTCCATTCCTAGGCTCCTGTGATCCTCCCACCTCTGCCTCTCCGTGGCTGAGGCTACAGGTGGGCCTAGCTCACTTGGGTCCTACATCAACCTTGCACAATATGGCTTTAAAGTTTTTTTTCATTAAATTTATTGGTACATTTTAGGTATACAATACAGTTACATTCATCATTGGGATCTTGTACCTGTACATGATATATCCTGGTCCTTATTTTTTCCCCTTTCCCTGCCCTCCCTTCACCCCCTCCACCCCTCCCTATTTACAAAGACTTTGTTTCCATTTTTTCCTTTAACATGGTTTGTTTTTAAAGGGAGGAAAGGGCATAAACCGGGACCTGAGCAACACCCAGTCTTGCCCAGTAATGGAGCTTTGCTGTGTTTCTGCCACAGTAGAGGAGCTGCCAACAGCTGGCTCACATCCTGCTTGGATCAGCAGCTGACCGTGGTAAACACTGTCTTGGTTGATTCTGCTGTAGATCAAATCAATGGCTTTTTATTTAACTAATGAGGAGGGGGAGAGCCTTTAAGGGCTGTCACAGAAACAGAATGGCATTTGTCAAGCTTATTGTCCAAAGACTGTTGCTTGTTTCTTGTTAGGCTTAGAAACTTTAAATCTGTGGAGCTAAACTGTGAGGACAGGGCCTGGTTAGATCCATTTATCTATGAAAAGAATTGCCTTTTATTTTTGGTACCAGGGATTAAACTTGGGTCCTTGCGCTTTCGAGGCAGGCAACAGAACCACTGAGCTAAATCCCCGGCCCCAAGAATTGCTCTTAAAAAGCACTGGGTTGTCTTCTTTCTCCACCTTTTTAGGCCTTTCAAAAAGAGCCAAGGAACTAGGCTAAGGGCAAAGAGCTGCTGTTTAATTTGAGTTAAGACGTGTCCCACCTGTCTGGTAGGTTACATTCCTCTCCATGTGTTTATAAAGGGAAGATGTTGCCCATGGAGAGATAGAATGTACGCATGTGTGTGTGTGCCTGTGTGTGTGTGTGTGTGTGTGTGTGTGTATTATTTCTTACCCTTCCACCTCCCTCCCAAACTGTCATTTCTCAATCCAGAAGACTCTTTCCTTGTCAACATGGTGACTTTGGCATGTTCCTCCCTTCCTGGCTCTGTGGTCTGATTTTGTTTCATAGTAATTTCTTAAAAATTAGAATTTTTGGCTGGGTGTGGTGGCATACACCTGTAAGCCCAGCACTCAGGAGGCTGAAGCAGGTATATGGCTGTGAGTTCGAGGCTAGCCTGGGTGTACAGAGTGAGTTCAAGGCTAGCCTGAACCACAAGGCGAGACCCCGTCTCAAAAAAACAAAACAAAAACTGGGATTTTTTTTCCTAATTTGACCGTAGGTGCTCTATAGGTCAGTACAGAGACATCATCCTATTTCAGGCAGAGGCTGTTCCTTATTTAAAGCCACCTGTGCACCCCTCTGTGTGTTTCCCCTTCCACACTCACCCCTTCATTCCTTATAGGACAAGATTAAGAGCAGAATTTCTCAAGAAATTATGTCTAGCACTATTGCATCAGAATCACAGGGAGGTGATACAATGCCCCACCCAAACCACTGAATCAGAATCTTCAAGAGTGGGGGTGATAATTTGCAACTTAGTAAGTGGTGCCCCTGGTGACTCTTCCTCACCTCTGATTACATGTGTGTTGTGGGTGGGGACGAGTTGGGTGGACTATGAACTGTTCTTTATACCTTTCTGTATTGTTTGTCTAGTTGTATATTGAGCAAGAGCCTCCTTCATTATTGAAACAAATGCTTTAAAATGTTGCCCCAAATAGGTAGATGAGTGGCCAATAAGTACTGTATTTGAAAAGATATTCAAGATCGTTATTAGGGAAATGCACATTAAATCCACAATGAAATATTTCTTCATACTTTTAGGGTGTCTTCAATTTTAAAAAACTGACAATATGAAGTGTTGTCAGTAGGCATAAAAACTGAAACTCTTTGTTTATATTGTTGGCAGGAGTATAAAATCATACATACAACCACTTTTTTTGGCTTTGCTGAGGAGTGAACCCAGTGTCTCACTATGGCAGCTAAGGACCCTACCACTGAGCTGTACCCTATCTCTTTATTTTGAGATGGGATCTTGCTAAGTCACCTAAGCTGGTCTTAAACCTGCAATCCTCCTCCCTCAGCCTCCTGCATAGTTGGCATTCTACGTGTGTGTTTCACTATACCTATCTTATATATTCACTTTTTAAAAACCTAGTATTCTCTTACAAAGTTAAATACACACCTGTCATGTGACCCAGACATTCTAGCACTAGGTCCAGCTTTATTGTAATAGTGAAACAGGAAACAGCCAGATATTTATCTAATGTGTGGATAAATAAATTGTAGTGTATGCATAACAGAATACTGCTCAGCAATAAAAAAATGAAGTATTGATATATTCTACCATCGTGGATCTCAAAATTTTTTGAAAGAAAGAGTGTAGATTATATCTTTCATTTTACATAAAATTAAAGGGCAGTTGCTATCTTTCTCCTGATCTCAAACTTTTTGGTAGCTTCTGAGAACCAATGAGCTGTGTATGATCATATTAGTTTAAGTCCACTTGCAGTGCTATCATTGGCAATTTGACCATTATTCTGTTGGTGTGCATCCACATAGTTTATTCATTAATTCAGTTAATTGAGCACCTTTTAGGTACTATATCTAGCTCCTAGGTAATTACTGATGGATAAAAGAGCATGATTCCTGTCTTCTCAGAGTTCACATTCTATTGAATGAACCACTGAGTAATAAAACAAAGAGACTAAACAATAATTATTCAGTGGAAAGGATAAAGAGTAGTTCTTGGGAAGGAGGCTGGGAATCAGGGAAGACTTGTCTGGTTTTAAAATTTTATTTTAAATTTTTATTAGTACATGCAGTACACAATGATTCCATTCATTGTGGGGAGTTGGTGAGTGCACATAACACATCTTCATTCTTTTTACATCTCTTTGTCTGGGTTTTGAGCAGGGAAGTCAGTGAGCAATTTTGTGAGTTTCCTTCTTCCTTTCCTTCTCCACTCGTGGCCCCCAGTGCTGAGATCAAACGCAGGGCCTTGAATGGTTAGCATGTGCTTTACTCCTGAGCTGTACCCCAGCCCCATGTTTTTAAAGGACTTCTCCACTCTGGGGCTGCACATCCAGTCCAGATGCTGTTTCTTCTATTGGTGCAGGAGAAAGGCAGCAGAAGTTTAGTGGTCTTTGAGATGGGACACACTGGAAGGATTAATGGAATGAGTTAATTAATAAAACAGGGCAGAGCGTAGAGGTTAGCACTAATCAACATCCTTTGAATTTAGCAGTATTTTGGTTTATTTATCCTCCCCCTTCTTTTAATAGTATTGTGGTTTACATCTGGATAGCGGGGCTTGTGGAAGGGGATTGAGTTGTGGGGGCTGACTTGCTGTTGGGAGGCAGGAGGCAGGCTGGGGCAAGTGACCTGGAGGGGTACTGTATAGTTCCCTCCCGGTGACTCCCTTCCTCCTTCCCTCTGTTTACTCTCTGCTTCCTGAGCCTCTGTGACCTGAGCAGCTTTCCTCCATCCAGGCCCTTCTGCCAGACAATTTTGATGTTTGAGCCTGCTAAACACGAGCAAAGCCTCTAAAAAACATGAACCAGAATAACCTCTCCTTGACTTGGTTGGTGTCAGGTATTGAGTCCCCGCGATGAGGAAAGGGACTCAGAGAAGCAATTTTATTAGTTTTTAGCGTATGGTGATGCCCGATCCCTGACCACTGCCCCCAGCCTCAGCCACTGGGTGTCAGGAGAGAATGACAATGCCCAGCAATGTATATTATGTTGGTGGGACAACATTCTAGAGCACAGCATTCTTTTGATTTATGATGTAGTTGACTTCTGGTAAGGGAATGAGGGTATGCTGGCATGACCTGCTTGCTGTTTCTCTCAACCTGTGCTGACTCCAAGTGATCTGTTTCCCCTTCCAAGGGCCAACAAACCATTTGCTTTAATAAAGCTGAGGTACATCCCCATCCCTTTTTATCTTTTTTTTTTTTAATCTGGGAATCAAACTCAGGGACTCTTGCTTGTCAGGCAGACACTGCACCACTGAGCTACATTCCTGGCCCTATCTTTTATTTTTGAGACAGGGTCTTGCTAAATTGCCCAAGCTTGAACTTGCTTCCCTTATACTTCAGCCTCCTGAGTAGCTGGGAGTACAGGTATGTGGCACAGTGCTCAGCTTCTCAGTTCTGTTCCTGGGGTAATTAGTCATATTTGTAGACAGGTTCTGTGGCATAGTTCTTATTGCTTATAATTATTATCATGATTATCTGCTTGTGTGTGGGTGCATCTAGGTCAGCTAAGTGTCCTTAGACAATTTCATCCACCTGATCAATGATAATGTTATTCTTTGTAGTTTAACAAAAATCGTAACAAAAAACAACTACTATTGTTATTGAAAGCTCACCATGTATGAGGGACTCTGTTACCATTTTACATGGATTATCTTATGAAATCTTCTAACAAACTGTAAGGAATGCTTATATAAATATCCTGTGAAGCCAGCCACTTGATCAAAGTCAGGATTTGAAATCAGGTTTCTCTGGCTCTAGGGCCTGGGCTCCTAAACTACACAGTGCGTCTCTCAAGCTTTCTTTAGGGCCAAGAAGAGGAAAGGAAAGACATCAGATAGTGTGCTCACCTATTACTTTTTCTGAACACAAATTTAAAAATACACGTAGTAGTCATGGTAGGGGGAGGGCTTGGGAGGTGATTCTTATAGTTTTGTCAATCCTGGATCCTTCTGGGCTTTAGAATTCTAGAAGTTCTTTTACAGTACCCTCCCTCTGTTGTTGGCATCTTAAAACCAGGCTCATTTCCAGGGCCCTGTTTGGCCACTCTTCTTTCTAAGGAGCAGGGTCTTTGCTGTCATGGTGCTCAAACCTTACCTGGGAAAGCCTTCTTTGAATCATCCTAGAGTCCTGGACCAGAGGTCTTACTTCCTTTACTGCCCTTTTTTCTTTTTTATCTTATATATTTAAATTGGTCTCTCTCTAGGGCTTGGCCGGGGTAGAAAGCCAATAGAGGCTCGCCTTCCCTGCCAAGACAATTTACCTTCTGGAAGATTTGTTCTTTTTTCCCTTTCAGGGATGAGGACTAAACCCAGGGTCTTTGCACAGAGCTATCTCCCCAGCCCTTTTAAAAATTTGAGATAGTGTCTTACTGTGTCACTAAGTTGCCCAGGCTAAGCTCAAACTTGCTGTCCTCCTGCCTCAGCCACCCAGAGTGCTGGCTGAAAGAACTTTAAGACAAGGGTTTCACACTTATCAGACATCTTCTTAGTTCTAACGTCCAGTTCCTCTGATTGATCAGGATTAGGTGCAGAGGATCATTTCCCCTTGTTACTCCAGTCTTGAAAGGGAGGAAATAATCAGGATGTCCATCACATTTTAGTTAGCTCCTTTGCTTAGTGGAATGGTTCTTGGAACAAATAACCAGATGTTTTGAGTGATCTTTCCTTATTGCAGAAGCAACTTTTCTTAACCCTTGTATTCTCAGAATCCAGCAAAATGCTTGGCATGCAGTCGTTTGCTCCCAGTATTTGTTAATGAATGTGTGAATGCCCAAATCCCTCTGTGCCAGTGTGGATGGAGGAGAAGAGAGAGATGGCTCAAATCAATTCAGTTTTATCCAATCTAAAAGTCAAAAGCATGATATAGAAGCATTAACTGCAGCACATGCAATATTTTCTTTTTAGCACCAGCCAAGTGTCTGATTAAGTTCTTTTGAGAGGAGGATGCTAGGATTGAATCCAGAGGCTCACAAAAACTGAGCACACACTCTACCACTGACCTACCTCCTTGTCCCCTGATTTTAGTTATTAATCACCTGTCACAAGGCATTAAGGAGATCTCAGGACTGATCACAGACCAGACTGTGTAGATTCTTTCACTAGTGCTGTCCACGCACGCCGTCCACACTTACCTTCTGAAGACCCATGTTTCTGGGGCGGGTTCTCCTTATCAGGTATCAGGCCAGGTCAGGAAATGGAACAAGGGCACTCAGCCTGCTCTCTCAGGCTGTTAAGCTACCTAGGAGTGGGGCAAAGATAATGGACAACTTAAGCTGTATGATATTTTGTTTGTTGTGAAGTTTTTATTTTGAAATAATGATAGTGAACATAGAGTACCAGGAGGTCTTGGACACCCTCCTCTCTGGTTTCTCCAATGGTTACATGTTATTTAAATATAGCACAATATCCAAACTAGGAAACTGGCAGTGGTTGTTTTATAGGCCATTTTGTCCCATGTGAAGACTTTTGTAACAACCACCTCAATTAAGAGAACTCTCCCATCACCACAGAATTCTCCCTGGTGCTCTTCCTTTTTAGTGACACCTACCTGGCCTCCATACCCATCCCCAGCCAGGCAACCGCTAATCTGTCCTCCAGCTCTGTAACTTTCTTTCTTTTTTTTTTATTTATTTTTTTGGTACCGGGGATTGAACCCAGGTCCTTGTGCATGCAAGGCAGATGGTGGCACCACTGAGCTAAATCCCCAGCCCTCTGTAACTTTCTATGTGGAATCACACAGTATGTAACCTTTTCGATTGCATTTTTCACTTAGCATCATCTCCTCAAGACATCCAATTTGTTGCTGTGTATTAGTAGTTCACCCTTTTTTTTCCTGAGTATTCAGTGGTATGGATGCACGACAGTTTGTCTAACCATTCATCTGCTAAAGGACATTTTTGTTGTTTCCAGTTATTAGATATTACAAATAAAGCTTCTCTGAATATTTGTATACAGGTTTCTGTGTGGATCTAAGTTTCCTTTCTCTGGGTTAGATGTCCAGGGTGTGATGTGTATTTTATTTTTACAGAAACTGACAAATTATTTTGCACAGAGGCTGTACCATTTTACATTCCCACTAGTAGTGTATGAGAGATTTAGTTTCTCCTCATCCTTGTTAGCATTTGATATTCTATAATTTTGTAGCAGCTTTATTGAGATATAATTCACTCATTTAAAGTGAACAAATTAGAATGTTTAATATCTGTCTATGTCTATATCTTATATATACCTATGTATATCCATCACCGCAATCAATTTAGAACATTTTCATCATCCCCAAAAGAAACTCTGTACCCTTCAGCCACACCCAATCTCCTACCCCTTGAGCCCTAGGAAATCATTACTATTGTTTCTACGTCTGTGGAGTTGTCTATTCTGGACGTTTCATGTAAATGGAATAAAATATGTGACTTTTTGTGGCTGCCTTCTTTCACTTAGTATGATGTTTTCTAGGTTTATTTGTGTTATAGTACACATCACTACTTCATTCCTTTTTATTGCCAAATATATGATCTTTTAAAGAAATAAAAGCATGTTTCATTCTTGTACAAGTGTTTTATAGCCTTGTAATTTGTATCACACAGGCTATAAACTAAAGAATAATAAAATTCTGCTATAGGGCTGGGGATTTACCTCAGTGGCACTACGCCTGCCTTGCAAGTGCAAGGTCCTGAGTTTGATCCCTGGTACAAAAAAAAATGCTGCTGTAGAGATTTTGCCAGGCCTGCTTGGAGGTCTAGATTGCATTTAACCTAGGTATAAGTCAGTGCTATTTTAAATATTTAGCAGTTGTCTGTAAAGTATAATTTATGCTTTTAACAACAGTTCTGAGTTGTGAGACCTGAATAGCTCTCCTGGTATTTTATCAGGATCTTTCCAGAGAAGCTGTATACAAAGTAATGAATGTAGGATTCAGGCCAAGGACAGCTCAGCAGACTACAGGCAGCGTTCAGTTGCTAGAACAGAGCCATGCATCCAACTGACCCATTCCAGGATCTTTCTGGGCCTTTTGCCCTCTGAACAACCTGGCCTACCTCAGATATTCAATTTATGTACTGTGTGATCTGCTGGCCAGTACTTATGCCCAACACAGAACAATGGAACTACTATTGCAAATACCATTTATTTAGCAAATATGTAGTATTACATGTTAGTATTGTGAGACACAGAAGAGGACACAAGATGAGTGGTGCTTACCTTGCCTCTAGGATCTTCACGTCTAGCCAGGAAGATCAGCCTAGTCCTGAACTTCTCATGTCCAAAGTTGGATGGGATGCACGCCACCATAAGTATTATGAAATATAACCATCTATAAAATTTGTTACAGAGAACAATAGAACAAGTACTCATATATTTATCTTCTAGCTTTGTTTAATTTTAACATTTTGTCATTTTTTGCCTTTTTTTTTAAAACAAATAGAACATCTCAGCAATAAAAGAAAAGAAAGGATGCATTTACACATATAACTTATATGAATCCCCAGGGAATTATGCTAACTGAATAAAGCCAGGCCTATAAGGTTACATACTATATGGTTCTATTTACATGACATCATTGAAATGACATGATTATAGAAAGGAAGAACAGCTTCCTGGTTGCCAAAGGCTTTAAAGAAAACAGAGCCAAGAGGATGAAAAACAACATGAATGATACCTGCAATGGTGTTACACCTTTCTACCTATGTATGTATCTTTAAACAATATCCAGTATCATTTTACATATTATAAAGGTGAAAAAATAATATACTGTATGGACCCTTCTGGGACTTGCTCACCCTCCTTCATATCTATCTATCTATCTATCTATCTATCTATCTATCTATCTTTCTAGCTAGCTAGCTATTTTTTTTTTTGGTGCCAGAGATTGAACTCAGGACCCTGTGTTTGCAAGGCAGGTGGCGGAACTGCAGAGCCAAACCCCACCCCTGTATCAATATATTGATACATGAATACACAGTTTAATCATTTTTTGCTGTTCAGAATCCTATTAGTATAATTGCATAATTATACTACATGTTATTTATCCACGCTCTTGCTGAATATCAGCCGTTTCTAATTTCTTGTTATTACTAATAGTACTACTACAAAAATCTTGCCCACATTCCTTATATATATGTGGAGAAATCCTTTTCAATCAAGGTGTATCTAGGAGCAGAACTGCTTGGCTTGACAATGTGTGCATTTTCAACTTTTCCAGCTCTTTAGAGTGGTTGCAACATTTTACATGATTATATCAGTATTTGAAACTTATCACCATTCTACATTCATCTACATTTTCATGGACACTTTTAAAAATATTTTGCCAGTCTAACATGCAATAAATGGTATTTCACTGTGATTTTAACTATTCGCATTTGCCTTGTTACTAGTGAGTTTATCATCTTTTCATTTGGTTATTAGCTATTTAAATTTCTTCTTTTGTTAATTACCTGTTCATCTCTGTATGAACCAGGGTTTAGTTGGTTGTATCACAAACCATTCTAGTTTAAGAAGAAAGAGATTTAAGAAGATATTGAAATATTAGATTATTTATTGGGGAGTCTGGAGAAGTGGGCCACAGAACAGCTTCCAGGGATAGGTCCCAAAGCAATAGCAAGGAAAGGCCCTTCAAAGGAACTGTTGCCTTCTGCAACAATGAGGAAACTGCTGACCCAGGATTCCATGGGTCAGGATTTCATGACTTCAGCCATAATCTTTTGCATTGCCAGAACTATTGACTTCAGAACAGTGCTGTACTTGCCCGGTTAAACAAATGCCTGAAGCCTTTCTTCCTAGCTTAGTTCTAAATTCCAGGTTCAAACAAAACCATCTGATTAGTGGAGCTGAAAGTACACCTTAGAATCTTAGCAGTCAGGGAGTTGGGAAGTTGGTTTTTAACTCCAATTTCAGTATAACAGCAAGACCCAATAGAAAGAGGTTGGACCTCATGATGAGTGAACCAAAATACTGTATTCTCAACAGTTGCCATTGTCTATTTTTCTGGTAGATCACCTTGTTTTAATGATTCATGAAGGTTCCATAGGTAGTCTAGGTAGTAAACTTTTGCATATTACTTTCAAAAGCAGTATCTTCTGACCTGAGTCCAGTCTTTTCCTTTAATATATAATTGTTAGATAAGCAGAATATTTCAATATTAATGTAGTCAGGTTTACCTTTCTTTATCAATCTTTTCCTTTGGGGTCTATACATTGTTTTGTTGGAGAAATCCTATGTAGAGAGCATACAAACATTTTCTTAGTTTTCTTCTAAAAATTTTAGTTTTACATTTAACTTTTAGGTTTTAAAACCATCTTGAACTTACTCTGGGTGTGATATGTGATTTATTTATTTTCCTATATGGGAAGCTAATTATTCCATTACCCCATAGACCATCCTTTTACTAGTGACTAATTATGAGACTTCTGTCATATTTCAACTTTTCCTACTTGTTACAGTCTGTTCCTGGGCTCTAATCTGTTCCACTGATCTTTTTGTCAATACTACATGCTTAATTACTATGATTTTATAATGAGTCTTGATACCTGGCAGAACAAATCCTTCAACATTTTTCTTCAGAATTTCCTTGGCCATTCCTAGCTTTTACTTTACGTTACTTTTCTTTTTCTTTTCCCCTAGTAGTTATAGGGGTAGAATCCAGGGCCTTCACACTGTGTTTGTACCCCAATCCTTTAAAATTGCTAAATTTCCAGTTGAGCTTCAATTTATGATCCTTCTGCCTCAGCTGCCCAGAGTGCTGGGATTACAGGTGTGTGTAATGGCTCTAAGGTGTGTACCTGCCTCTAAGATATTTTTGTTTTGTTTTGTTTTTCAATCTGCTGGGAGTTTTATTGGAAACATATTGAATCAGTCTGGGGGAATTTTCATCTTTCTGATACAGAGTCTTCCTCTCCATGATCATGTTATATCTCTACTTGAAATTAGTTAAGTGTAAGAAGTATAAGATGTTTATGAAGAAAATTATAAAATTTTAGTATAATTTTTAGAATGTATTATAGCTAAATTCTAATACAAACTACTATAATTTTCTTCATAAGCATCTCATACATATTTTAATTAAAATACTTAAGGAATAGACATTATTATTACTACATTATTACAACTTTTTATAATTATGCTTTTTATGTTCCTTTAAATTATACTTATTAATGTTATTGCTATATATAGGAATATAATTTCTTTTTGAATAGTAATCTCTAGCAAAATTGAAAAATTCTCATTGTTTTTCTTCCTTTTAGTGTTTAATTCTTGTTAATTATTATTATTTTTTTTCTTTTCTTTTTTTGGTACTGGGGATTGAACTCGGGACCTTGTGCTTGTGAGGCAGGCGCCGGAACCACTGAGCTAAATCCCCAGCCCCTCTTGTTAATTATTAAAGGATACAATTTAAAGAAATAAGTCTTGCTGTTTATTATGAAAAAACTGCGACAGATAATTCCAGAATGTTTGTTATGAAAAATAACAAACATTTCCCCCATCCCCTCCCTTTTTGCCCCAGCCATTACCAGGCAATCGCTTCTATCTTTTTTAGCTCGTTGTTTCAGAATTTACCTGTATCTTAAAGTAGCACATATAGGGAGTTTCAAACTTTCTTTCTGAAGCCTTGATATTTGAGTTTTCTGACTAAAATGCCAACAGACAGATTCATAGGAGGAAAGCTATACAAATGTATTTACCCATGGTCTCACCTGACACCAAGCCTTCAGATTGGAAACCCAAAGGGGTTTCCAATAGGGGAAGCTATTTGATTTTCTGCTTAGGTTTGATGAAGCAATAGCATCCACGTGGAAGTATAACTGGACAAAAAGGGTTGATGGACATAGACTGAGGAGAGAAACCCAACAAGGCCTATCTCTTCAGGTTTCTCTTGATCCCTTGGTTGTAGCATTTCTTTCTTCAGGAAATAAGACAGGGCCCTTTATCTTTTCTGCACAGCAGTTGCTATAGCAATTGTTTTCTTTTTGTTGGTTGATTGATTTCTTAGTTTTCTATGTATTATCTCTGTAATGATCCCCAATTAAGCACCAAATTCTGTACTAGTTTAATAAATCAATGCTTAAGACATTCTAGAACCTCCTGGAGTTCTCTAGACCAGACTCCCCTCTGCTTGGAGCCTGCAGTCAATCCTAGATTCTCTCTTCACCTGTCTAGGACTCTTTTGGCCCTTCCAGTGTTCCATCACCAGATCTCTGTATCTTCCTCTTTGCTTTTGTTTGTTGTCATTTTGTTGTTTGTTTCTTTGTTATTTCTTTGTTTTGGAGTGTATGAAGTAAATTCTTTAGGCCTTCAGGATTCTACAGATTCTTTTCAACATGTTTAGATGTGATTTAAAAAAAAAACTTATTCTGCTTTGGAATTACATTTCCTAAATCTAAGTATTCCTATCTTTTATAAGTTCTGAGCAGTTCTGTTATGGTTTACATCTAAAATGTCCCTCAAAATTTCATATATTTGGAGGTAGGCTTCTGAAAGCTGATTGGATTATGGAGGTATTATACTCACCCATAGATTAATTCATTGGTGAGTTCATAGCTAAGTGTGGTGTGAGGAGACAGGGCCTGCTAGGAAGAGGCGTGGCCTTGGAGGCGGGCCTTTAAAGGGGTGTATCTCCCTCTTGGTTTCTCCTTTCTCTCTGTTCCTGGGTGCAGGAGGTGAGCAGCTGTCCTCTGCTATGCCCTTCCAGCCATGCTGTTTCTGCATTGGAGCCTGCTCACCACAAACTGAATCCCCTGATCCATGAGCCAGATTAAACTTCTCCTCCTTTGGAAAACTGACTAATACAAATTATTCATCTTTTCAACTCTTGCCTCTTATCACTCTATTTTTGCCATCTAGAACTTCTATTTGTTACCTGACGTTTTTCCCATCAGTTTCCATATCCTTTAATCTTCTCCACTATTTTCCAAACTTTTCTCTCTGTTTAGTAGTCTGGATAATTTCTTCTGACATCTGCCCTTTTTTCCCCTAAATGTCCTCATAATCTGTCAAATCTTTTTTTTTTTTTTTTTTTTTTTGGTACTGGGGATTGAACTCGGGTCCTTGTGCAGCAGGCGGCAAAACCACTGAGCTAAGTCCCCGGCCCTGTCAAATCTGTTTTTAATTTCAAAGACTAAATTTTTAAATTTCTATTAGTTCCATTTGCCACTGTAAAAATCATATGTGTCGTTTTTTGGTAATGTCTTTCCTTTTCTCCCCTTTATTTTAGTTTTTATCTGATAGTTTAGGGTCTAATCCTGTTGTTTGTTGTTTCTGCCTATGCTTGCTCACTGTGGCGTTCTTTTAATTTTGTATTCTTAACTCACTTACAGGACAGTTATCTGTGGCCTAGGTTAAAGCCATAATCTTTCTTGAGACATTTTATTTGTCCTATGGCCACTCAGAGTATAAGCTAACATTTTTTGTGTGTGAATGGCTCATGTCTGGGCTACTGGGACACCTGTGGTATAAATCTGAACCTAAAACTCAGTAGGCTTATGTTGGAGGTCAGAGAATGGTACCCCAAAGTGCAGGCCTCAGAAGCAAGATTTCTCTCTGCCTTCCTGTCTTTCTTCCTCTCTCCCATTATTCCCCCTCAGACAAACCATAGAAACTAGAACTTCTCTTCCTCAGAGTAGGTCTCAGAAAACACAGTCCCTTCCCTCGAAGCCACCCAGAAAACCTAGAAATATTAATCACTTTTTCCGATCCTGCTTCTCTGCCAAGGAGCTGGCCCAAAGAAGTTCTCTGACCTACCTTGTTTGATAGTAGGTGCTAACACCTCCATTCCAGAAAGGGTCCTGCCCCGCACCCAGGAGGAAGGAATGCTGCACAATGAAGCCCAGAAGGACCTAAACAGGCAGGCCTCACGGAGGCGCTCCACTCAGTCTATTAGCAGCATTAGCTTAGACCTTTTGTTTTAATCCTATTTCAACATAACTGTCCTTGTTACTTGAATCTAAGCATAAAAATGGATAGTTCAGAGCCTGAGATGCAGCTCAGTGGTGTAATGCCTGCCTGGCAAGCACAAGGTCCTGAGTTTGATTCCTGGTACAAGAAAAAAAAATTTTTTTTAAATGGATAGTTCAAGGGCTGGGGATTTAGCTCAGTGGTTCCAGTGCCTGCCTCGCAAGCGCGAGGTCCCGAGTTCAATGCCCAACATCAAAAAAAAAAAAAAAAAAATGGATAGTTCAGTCTGAGTCTGGGTCTTTAATCTGAAGGCTCCCATGTCACATAAAACCATGAGCAAATAGCTCCAGCTAGCCAAGTGTGGTGGTGCATGCCTGTAATCCCAGCACTCTGTGGGGCTGAGGCAGGATGATCACAAGTTCAAGCCCAGCCTGGGCAACTTATAACTCAGAAAGACACTATCTCAAAATAAAGAAATAAAATAAAATATAAAGATCAGGGGATATAATTCAGTGTGAAGGCCCTGGGTTCAATCCCCATTAAAAAGCAAACAACCCTCCCCCCACAAAACTATGACCAAATACATTTGTTATGCTTCCCGTTTGTTTGTTTTTGGTACCGAGGATCGAACTCAGGACCTTGTGCTTGCGAGGCAGGTGCGGTGGCACTGAGCTAAATCCCCAGCCCATGCTTCCCTTTTGTTAACTTGTCTTTGTTATAGGGATGCTGGTCATTACTGTCATGATGAGCAGGAAAGGAGTCACCTGTTTTCTACCCTTATACTTGTTAAAATTTCCAGAGATTTTTTTGTTTTGTTTTGTTTTGGGTACTGGGGAATCAAACTCGGGACCTTGCGCTTGTGAGGCAGGCATCGGAACCACTGAGCTAAATCCCTGGCCCCTTCAGAGATGTTTTTTCCAAAAAGGAGAAATATTTTTGTCACTTTCTGTGAAGGCGGGTGGATTTTTTTCTGACCCCTGCCCACCCCTTCACTCTAGGCCATAGCTACATGAGCTCAGCTGCTCCCTGCTGAAGAACTGGCTCAAGTTCCACCTGGTTTGGTACTCAAGATTTCCTTTAGTCTCTTGCAAGTTCTGCCATGCATTAAGAGGAAAGTGTGTGATAGCTGATGTGGCATTTCTAACTATTTGGAAGTAAGAAAGTTTTCCAGGTCATGTTGTTCACACTACTGCACTTTATGTTTTTTAAATCTAGAAATAAAGGGATAGTGAGAGTTTCAGAGAAGAAAAGTACAGCTAGAAGAGTGAGAACGGGGAGGATCAGGAAAGGATGAATGTTGGAGGATAGAGACATGGAGGGGCACAGCAGGTGCAAAAGTAACGAGGCATGAAAGGACTTTCCAGGTGTGGACAAAAGCTCTGCACTCTGGCTGGAGGGGAAATGAGGTTTAATGGACCACTGAGCAGCAGGGAGCTATTAAAGTCTTACAGCAGGGAATGCTGTGATCACAGGCTTTGTTTCAGGGAGTTTAAACTGGAAGCAAGTCCAAGGTGAATGTGTATGGGTGGCAGTGGGAGAGAGAGGCTTGGATTTGGAAGGAGGATCCTGGGGCCTGTGGAAATAGCCCAGGTGATAGGTTATATATCTTCATGGGGTAATGGGAGGGAGGAGCCACTGGGAGAGAGGGTTCGAGGGCTGAGCTGAACCAGATAAAGAAATCTGGGCCCAGAGCTGGGGAGAAAATAGCAGAAAAGCCAGGAAAGCACATTGTCTGAATCCCAGGAAGTGAATTTAAAATGTCAGCAATGTTCTGAGCTGTTGTTTGCCCTCTCATTCTGTCCAAATGGTGCTGACAAATGCTAAACAGTCCATTCAACTCTGTTTGGAGCTAAAGATGTTTTCAGGCGCATTGAGGAATTATTGTCTTCAAATGAAGGACATTTCCTCGTAGACCTCCCTGGCAGTGAATCGGGATGGTTTTGTTTCTCCAGCAACTGCAGACATGGCCCATTGTGGGACAGACGAGCCCTCCTCGGGGAGTCTGGATGGCGAAGGTCAGAGCCTGGAGGACAGATCCTTGCTCCAGCAGAGTCTGGCCATCAGGGAGCTCATGGACACCGAGGACTCCTATTTGCACATGCTTCGACTCTGTGCCTCAGACGTCAGGAGCCGTCTCCAGCAGGTACTTGAGAGGAGCCACCCACAACCTGTCTTTATAGGAGCATATGTGGGTCTGCTTCTGAGCTTTCACTTCTGCTCCTGGGGGAAACTTAATGGCAGGAAGCTCAAGGAGCATGAAGTCTGCCAGATCCAGATGTCACCCTCAGGACTACAGTTTATTGGTCATGCTGCCTTCAGCAGGGCCTTGTATGGCACAGTGTTAGTGTATTCATCTGCTAAATGGGGAGAGGAACAACCAAAATTAAGTGTGCTAATGCCAAGCCCTTTTCCAGTTTAGAACAGATTATTTCAACTGACATACATTCTATATGTTTCATTTTTGGGGTGGTGATGTGAGAGTTTACCACTCTCAAGCGTTTTTATTAGTGTTCACTTTTTATATTTTTTTCTGGTTTTAGAAAAAATAAAGGCTCACACTATAAAATTCTAAGGATGTGAGTTCCAGTCAGGCAGACTCTGTTTGACATAGTCCCAGTCTTGACATACAAACACTGGACTTCCTTCTTTTTTTTTTGTACCGGGGATCGAACTTGGGACCTTGTGCTTGCGAGGCAGGCAGTGGAACCACTGAGCTAAATCACCAGCCCTGGACTTTCAATGAGTGATTCTTGAGTGAATGAAATACCAAAGTAAGTAATGTAGAAGGTAAAATACCTCCTTCACCCTTCAGGAATTAGGATTTTTCTCCAAGGGCAACAAAAATATATAAACATATGCTGTTATTTATTTTAGCAAAACTGAGAACATATTCTAGACATTATTCTGCATATACCTTTCCCATCTGATTGTGCTGCTGGCAATACTTCCATGCCTGTGTGTGTGTATATAGACGTCTTACCTCTATTTTCACAGTGGGGTAGCCTGGCTCACAGGGTGTGGAGTTTGGAATGCATCTTCAGGGAGTGGGAGTAGATGCCAAGTATGTCAGAGCTGGAAAGAAACCAAGTTTCCCACTGTCAGATGACAGATAAGGAAATTGGGAGAAGAAAAATGACAGTTGGCAACAGGTTTAAGATGAAAGCCCAATTCACTTTTCCTTCCATGGTGAATATCCATGTCTTCCTCCCTTTTTATAGAGTAATGAAAATACCTAACTTGTAAGATTTTAAATCCTCACAAACATTCCCCTGGGTCTGTCATTCTTCCCGAATGGTGGGACTGTGATGGGATGTTTGGAACTACTCTTTGAAGCCTGCAAATAAAGTTCCCCTAACCAGACATCATCTACCTCTGTGACTTCTTTGTTCCTTTCAGCTGCCACAGGGAGATCTGGATGTCCTGTTCTCCAACATCGATGAGATCATCCAGGTGAGCAGCAGATTTCTGCATGGTCTGCAGGAGACAGCCTCCAAGGAAGAGAAGCAAGTGCTCCTAATTGGTGAGCAAAGGACCTAGGGGGTTGTTGGTCTTCACTTCCTGTGGAGTTGTCTTCAGCTCCTGGTCACTGTGGAACTATCCAGCATTCCATGGAAGTGTAGCTCAAAGGGAATCTGTTTTTGGAATCCTTGAAACACAACATGTCAGAGGCAGCTGGAGCCCACAGATACCTGGTTCCCATGACCACATCACCTCTTAAAGGTCCCACCTCTCAATATTGTTGCATGGGCAATTAAGTTTCCAACACATCATCTTTGCAGTACATATTCAAACCATAGACTGTCCTCGTCCTTTGTCCCTGTGGTTAGCCAAAAAGGCACAAAGAGCCCATATGATGTTTCTTCTCTCTCGTGCAACTGCGTGCTGGGTCGGCTACTCTGGCTCCTGCTGGCTCTTGCTATGCAAGGGAAGCCCTTTTCCTAAGGAATAGCAAGAATATTTAAAAAGATTTTTAGACCTCAGTCAATCCTGTTTGAACAATCTTAGCAGACTTTCCCTTTCCCAAAAATGAAAGGACAAGAGAGGAGGAAAAGTCTTTACTGTGGTGTCTTGGACGTTCTACCTCTCACTCTCTGAGCATTCATTCACCTTCCCTGCCCTTCAGTTACTAAAGTACTCCCACCCCAGCCACATTGGTCATACTCCTGAGGACATCCCTCAGGACATTCAGGAGAATGTGGGGACTACCCTGTGTTTCATGGCCAGGCCCACATTAGCTCTCAGCAGGGTCACCTGTGCAGGAACTCTAGCAGCTGACCTCCTCTAATCATACAGACCCCTCCCTAGCTGTAGCTTTGGGATGATCTTTCCTGGTCATGCCCTTCTTGGCTCTGGGAGCTTCTCTTGGGAGTCATTCCTGAGGATTGGCTGGACTTACACAAGGGAAGGGGTACAGTCCCAAGGCGTTAACCCTACTGTGGGGACTTTTAACTGGACTGTGCTCCTCTGGGCACCATCTGCTGTGCACCAAGGGAGGCTGGTCCAGGTCAGAGGCCCAGCCAGTGTCTTTGGCAGGCAGTAGGGTAGGCTGGACTTCTTGTGGTCTCTGATTCCTCTCTGCCCTGTGTGGGCAATACCCTGTATTCACCAATACATTTCCCTTTACCTTCACTGCTTCCTGCCTGCCAAGCCACCAAATTCTCTTGTCTGGATATTTCTAATATCTTCCTCATAACTATTTTTGTTACCCTTTGTTTGTTTGTGGTGCTGAGGATTGAACCCAGGGCCTTATGAATGCTAGGCGAGAGCTATATCACTGAGCTACATCCCCAGCCCCCCTCTCTTTAAAAATTTTTTAAAATTTTAAGACAGGGTCTCACTAAGTTGCCTAGGCTGGCCTCAAACTCAAGATCCTCCTGTTTCAGCCTCCTGGACAGCTGGAATTACAATCCTGCACCACCACACCTTGCCCTGTCACCACTTTTGACCCCTAGCTTAATCTCAAGATAAGATTGATCTTTTTTCTTTTTAATTAATAGACTTTATTTTTTAGAGTATTTCCAGGTTTATAGAAAAACTACTATGATCTCAAGAGTCAGAGCTGTACAGAAGGTGTTTTCAGTGGAGCGTTGCTGCTTCTCTTTGATTCCTACTGAAGACCCCGTTCCCCCATTCTTCCCACCTATTCCATCCTCCCCTTTTTGGTAACCAACCTCTTTCATTTCTGATTTTAAAATATGGAGCGCTTCATGAGTTTGCACACCATTCTTACCCTGGGGCTATTCAAATCTTCCCTATGTTTTTCCAACTCTACCATACACGGTGCTGAAATTGAACAGAAATCAGATCCCAGTGCCCTCCTCAAAGCCCTAGCACTGCTTTCCACTACCCTTAGAAGAAATCAGAACACCCTGCTGCACCTCACTTTGAGGCCCTGTGTGATCTGACTTCGATTTACCATCTCTTTCTTCTCCTTTGTACCCTTGCCCACTTTTCTTCAGCTGCCCTTACCTCTTGCTGTTACTCCCATACCCAAGCTCCCCTCTCTGGGTGTCTCCCTGTGAAATCTACTTCCCCAAGAATTCCCAGAATTCCCAGGGTTGGTTACTTCTGATCTGACAGACACCTACATGCAGACTACCCCCAAATAGAGGGCCCAGCACTCTCTCATCTGTTTGCTTTGCCTTAATTCATGTTACTCAAGACATATGTAGTGCACAATCATCCCTCAGCATCTGCAGGAGACTAGTTTTAGGATCCTCTTAGACACCAAAATCCATTGATGTTTAAGTTCTTTATATTCATGGCATAATATTTGCATAACATATGATCATCCTCCTGCATACTTCAAATCATCTCTAATTTAAAAATTTTTTAACAGTACATGTTTGCAATATATGATTACATTCATCATGGGGAGTTGGTACAAATCTCTAGATTGCTTATATGACTAAAAATATTAATATTATGCAGATAGCCATTATATTATAATGTTTAGGAAATAATGACAGGGAAAAAAAAGCCTGTGCATGGTTAGTACAGAGACATTTTCCCTTTGAATATTTTTGATCCCTGGTTGGTTGAATCTCTGCATGCAAGACCATGGATAAGGAGGACCAATTGTATTTATTTATTGTCTGTCTTCCCTGTTAGACTATAAACCCCATGAGACAGAGGCTTTGTTTTGTTCCTAGAACTTAGCAGAGTGCCTGGCACATAATCAATTAATAAGCAATTGGCAAATCTTTGGTGAATGAATTTACAACAGGTGAATTGCATATATTGTTTTATTTAATCCACACACAAACATACACACACAGACAAACAACTCTTGGAGGTGAGTACTAATCACATCCCCATTTTGTGGATGAAAAAGTAGAGGATTAGAAGGGTCAAATACCTCCCCAGGTTACACAACTAGGGAAGGGCTACCCCAAGATCTGGCCATCATTCTTTCTGATGCCAACACCCTTATTCACTCATAACTACCTGTGCTGTGCTACATGTGTCTTTGGAAACTGGGGGTTCCTGACTCTACTTACCACATATAGTTAATCATAAAGATAACATGAGTTAATGGCCATGAGTGTGTTTTTAGGCTATAAAGCACTGTTCAAATGTGAGCATCACTGCTACCATTACTGCAGTCATAGCTGATGTTCATTAAGTAGGTTAATCATCCTTAGCCCTAAAATCCAAAATCTGCAATGCTCCAAAATCCAAAACTTTTTGAGTGCTGATTTGATGCCATAAGTGGAAAATTCCACAGCAGACCTCATGTGATGGTTCACAGTAAAAACACAGGTACACTAAATATGTGGTATAAAATTACTTTCAGACTATGGGCAGGAGGAATATATAAGGCATAAATGACTTCCAAGTTTAGTCTTGGGTCCTATTCCCAAGATATCTCATTATACAAATGTAAATCTTCTAAAATCTGAAAAATCCAAATTCCAAACAGTTCTGGTCCTAACCGTAGGGATACTCAACTTGTATTCATAGGTCAGCAGCCTGAGGTCTACACCATTCTGCTGCTGAGTTCCTCAGCAATTTATAAAACTGAGATGAAGAACAGAAACTCAGGGAGATGAGACAACTTGCCTATGGTGAGGCTGGCGAAGCCTAGTGGTCTCACTACAGAGCAGGGTGGCTCACTTACTGCCTACCTGTCCCAAGCAAGAGGACACCTAGACACACCCTTGGAAGCCCCTTGTTGCTTGTTTGCCATCAGGTAACTTATTCCTGGAATTCCAAGAGGATTTTGAGCAAGTCTATAAGGTCTACTGTGCCAACTATGACCAGGCCCTGTTGCTGTTGAAAGCATACCAGAAGGAGCCAGAGCTACAGCAGGAGATCCAGAGCATCATTCAGGCCGTGGTGTGAGTAGTGTGATGACTGAGCCTTTGCTCATTGACCCTGACAGTCGTTTATCTCAGTCCTGCTCAGGGCTGGTCCATGCTGCTTCAGAGCATGTCAGTTATCAGTCAGGATGGGCCAGGCCATGCTGCTGAGACAAGCAGCTCCCACATCTCAGTGGTCTCTGACCTGGGTTTCTAGCTTCCTTGTGCTCCATTGTGGGCTCTCCCCTTCATCATCCTCACTCCAGAAGGATGCATCCGCTCACAGCAGTCAGTGTCTGGAGGATTGCCAGTAACTCATCAAGGACAAGGGAGCTACAGAGGCCTAGTGCTGGTTTTATTTTTTTGGGAACCAGGGATCGAACTCAGGACCTTGTGCTTGCAAGGCAGGCACTTTGCCACTGAGCTAAATCCCTGGCCCTAGTGCTGGTTTTAAATGCTCTAGTTTAGAGTTGCATCTCTTCTCACAGTTCATTGGCCTGCACTAATCACTGCTTTATCCATCTGCCAGGAGGCAGGCACAGCATCCTATCCTATATCCAGAGGCAGAGAACCAGAAACATTTAATGAATGGCACTTAGGCAACTATAGGAAGGTTAGTGACGTGGTAGGACCCAGGGGTTGTCAGAACCAGAGATGGGAAGCAGGTGTGTGTCACCTCGGCTCCTCTCTGTACAGAAGGCTGAAGTTCTGCCACATGGAAAAAGGTCAGAACTATTCCCAGTAGCCTCACAACCCAGAATTGGCACCTGCAGGTGGGAGTCCAGGTAGAAAAATGCAGGGGACACATTTTTTAAATGTAAAAGTTTGAATGAGTAACATAGTTACATGATTCAAAAACTATAAAACATAAACATTATATAGTGAAAAAACCCTTCCCAATCCTGCCCTTCATCTACCCAATCAAAGCCCCAAAGTTAAGGTAACCATTTTGAATTTCTTATGTATCTTTGTGTAGTTCCTTTTTGTATATACAAGCAAATTCTAAATACTCTAATTTTTTTTACTTTTAAATGAAAGTTTGTATCTTTTAAAAATCTCACGATGCTTATATCTCTCTGGGAGGTCTTTGCATTTCAGCGCATGACATCCATGTCCTTTGAATTTATCCATATTCTTCCACCAGGTGGCTGGACCACAGTTTATCTAACTGGTCTCTGTGGGTAGACATCTGGTTTGTTCCTGTCCTTTTGCTATTATAGACAATGCTACAATGTTTATTTGTTATTCACTAGTATAAATTCTCTCCTTCTGGTGCAAGTTTAGCTGTGAGATACTTTTCCAGAAGTGGAATTGCTAGGTCAAAGGAAGTGTGTATTGATAATTTTGATAAACTATAAAATCATTCCTGTATCGGCCATGTCACTTTATATTCCCATCAGCAACAGATGAGCCTGCCTGTTTCCCCACAGCCTCTCCACCAGGATGTCTTCTCAAACTTGGGGTATTTGCACTGGGGGAGAGGTGAAAATGGTGTCTTGATATGGTTCTACTTGCATTCATCGTATAACTTAAGGTGGTCATCTTTTTGTATATATGAGTCATTTCTCTATCCTTTCCTACAAATTGTTGTACTTCTTATTAAAAAAAAGAGAGAGAGGGAATTTGTGTACAGTGGTATCCTCTGCTGCATTCCGGAAATCAGTGTCTAGTATTTGTTCTCTCATTGCCAAATGATGGATCCTGGGCATTTCAGGCCTAGCAAATGGACACAGTAATGAAGAATATTATTCCAGTGGAGAAGCCTCTATGTGGAAATGCCAAGACCTGGGGGAGAAAGAAACGAAAAGAACAGAGCAGTATAAAATATTTAAACAATCTACTTCAAGATACACTGGAGATATAAAGACATGGAAGATTCGAGAACTGAGATGTCTGATGGGAAGAAAGTACAAAGTGGGATTTTGCTATTACAATAGAAAAGGGACTACGTAAAGGATGTCATCCAGACATTAAGTCCAGAGGAAATTCATGGGAAAAGAGAACGTCCTAGAACCAAGGAGGAGATGAATAAAACCAAGATTTACTCTAAAGGAAGAACAAATATGAGCCAATAACAGGTCTAAAATTACTGAAATATGGAGACAATCATTGATACTCATCAGCAGAGAAGAAAATCCCAAAGAAAATATAATGACCAAATCATTTCCAAAAAAAAAAAAAAAACAGAGAGAGAGAGAGAGTTCCTTTTGACAACCTCACCACATGGAAGTAGACCAAGATCATTTTCTGGAAATCAGAGTAGTGGAGGAAAACAAAGGTGTTTATTAGTATTAATTTATCTTATTCTGACCTCCCTTTTACACTCAGAGAATAGCAGGTGGTGTAAATTCAGAGGAGATGCTCCCATGTAGACCCTCCTACCATCTCTCCTTTGTCTTTGTTTCACTCCTCAATCTCCCTCTTTCCACCAAAGTCTTTTTTATAAGTGCCCATTTTCTAGCTTCTCCTTGCCTCATAAATAACTATGCTCATTTCCCACTTGTGGGTCTCACAAATGTAGGCTTTGTAAGGGTCTCCAAATCCATTCCCGTAGGAGTGAGCCAGAAGACAGAAATCAGGGAAGCAAGGTGCTCAGGGTAGGAGAAAAAAGAGGAGTGGAGACTGAGGCAACAGACTGCATGGAGCACAGCTGCAGAACAGCCTTAGGGGTTGTTCCTGTATCAGGTAGCCCTTGCCAGAGAACAAACCACCCCCAAAACATAGTGTCCTAAAGCAGGTATTTATTTAGCTCACACTTCTGCATGTTAGCAATTTAACTGGGATCAGGAAAAGATTCTTCTGGTCATGGCTGAGCACCCAATGGATCTGGGATCCCTGGGTAGGTCAGCTTTGGTGATCTTGGCCAAGCTCTTTCATGATCTGGAACACAGGAGTTGGCTCAGCTCTGGCCACAAGTTCTCTATTCTTCCTTCAGGCTGGCTTGTTCACATGGCAGTCACAGGCTCCCAGGGCAGTGGTGACAGCAAGACCTTCAGGAGCCTCGATGTCACCTAAATCAAGTGGTACAGCTAAGCCGAGATCTAGGGGAGGGAAACAGATTCCTCTCTTGGTGAGAGGGCCCCCAAAGACCTGTGGAGATAGGGAGGGGAATAATTACAGTCATGTTTTGCAAACGATCTGCATGAAGTGCCGTGTAGAAAGTGAGTCCCCTGTAGCCGGCATGGTGGCACAATGCCTGTGGTCTCTGCACTCAGGAGGATGAGGCAAAAGGATCACCATGAGTTCAAAGCCAGCCTGAAATAATAGTGAGACCCTGTCTAAAAAACGAAAAGAAAAGAGGGCTGGGGATTTAGCTCAGTGGTTCTGCCGCCTGCCTCGTGAGCACAAGGTCCTGAGTTCGATCCCCAATACCAAAAAGAAAAGAAAAAAAAGAAAGTGAGTCCCCTGTAGGCAGATCCGTTGATTTCTTAAGAGAAGCTAGAGACTTGGGTATAACATGTCCCAGGTGCTTGGTGTTGACATCTAGTAGAAACATATTAAAAGTGCTGTGGGAGAGCCCTAGTTGGCACCAAGCTGCTGTTTGTCACATCCTCTGCAACCTGAACTTCTCTTATAGGCCCTGGAGCCAGGCAGCAGATCTGGCTCAGCCCCTCCCTGGGAGGGAGCCACTTCTCATCTAGTTTTGTTCTGGGTAAAGCACCTTGTGGAGTGCAGCCACATGGCCCATAATGACACTCAGTGAATTCTTGCTATTCTAGTTATCTTAGCCAGGCAGGGATTATATTTTCTCTGAGACCATGCTATAGTTCCCAACTCTGTCAGTCCCAATGTCCCCTTTTTATAACAAATATTAAATACATTTATTACCCTGAGATAGGGCTTGAAAAAGTCCTACCTAATATTCATAACTGACTAATCAATTTGATGACTTAACTGTAATATAAAGGAGAAATAAAAAGAAAATTTCTAATAAAATAATGTGTATTTCATTGTGCAAATGCTTGGGTCACATGACATTAAAAGACGTAATGACCCATTCAGATGCTAGCATCTATAACAAGTTTGGATTTAAGAAAAGACTGATGTCTTCTGTGCAGGAAGTACTGGAAAAGGAAGGAGCAGAAGATGTGTGTACTGTAGAATAACTCCTGGAAAACATATCTGACTTCCTTGTATATGATAAGAGAAAGAAGAAAATAGCATGATTGAAGTAGGGATAATATTACCCCCTGGGAAGGCAGAGAACACAAGGAAGGGTGGTGCTCCTGCACATGACTTGAGTGTTATGTATAAAAGATGATGTCATGGTAATTTCCAGTGTTATGCCATGTGATGACTAGAGTTCAAGTGTCAACTGTTATGGTTCTCAAAATCACAGCACATTTGAGGCCTTTGTTTAGCCTTTGAACATTCAGAGGGATGTGTGAAATGTAGAACTCCTCGCTGCAATGTGGAATGGTGTGTGCAAGGCCTCCAGGTGCCTGACCCCTGCCTGCTCCATGCCTGTATCCCCAAGGTCTGCAGGTTGGCAGGATCCCTGAGCGAGAGTGTCTGGTCTCAGGCTATGCCAGGGGGAATATCCTGTCAGCCTGCATTTTGATCTCCTCCTTCCTGAAACAATGATCTTGGCTTTCTTGTGCTTATGACCATAGGATACTTCCCTGAGCCGGGCCAACTGGAATTACTGTGCCACCATAGATGATCCTTTCTCAGACATCAGCATAAATGGTACTTCTAATGAGATTTTCTGTTGGTTCCAAAATGCATACTCCCTCTTTATTTGGGAAGGTGTTCATTTTATCCTGTCTTTCAAGGGAACACTTGCCT
Source organism: Heterocephalus glaber (assembly GCF_053883595.1). NCBI lineage: Eukaryota > Metazoa > Chordata > Mammalia > Rodentia > Bathyergidae > Heterocephalus > Heterocephalus glaber. The sequence continues at coordinate 10,874,459 of NW_028258310.1, read as the reverse complement.
CTGAGAGCCAAGAGAATCAAAGATGTCCTTCTGCAGCGAGCAGGGAGCTCTGGTTAGATATAGGGTGGAGGCAGACTTGCATCAGTCAGCACAAACTCCCACGTTCCAGAATGATGGTTGATGCAGCTCAGTTTGGAGAAGGTGCAGAGCCTTTTTTCTTTTGCTTTATCAGTTCATTATTTGTTTTAAATATAAAAGCAATATGTGCTTATCAAAAAAGAGAAAACTATACAAAAATATATAAAGTAAAAGTCCATCCTCCCTTGGTCTCCCATTACTTCATCCCTGTCCATCCAAATGTTCTTCTCTATATTTTCAGACAGACAGATTGATATGTAAGCAGGCAACAAGCAGGGAGAATATTTTTAAGGGGCTTCTAGTATACATGCTGTTCTAGAACTTGCTTTCTCACTGAATCAGTAGAGTTATGAATATGTTTTCACAACAGTGTGAATAGTTCTGTGTTATTTTTATGCCTATACAGAGTTCCTTCCAGGACAGCTATGGACTCTGGTTTACTTGACCTCTTGTCCATGGATTTTTGGATTGTTTTCAGGTTTTTTTGCAATCATAAATACAGTTGCTGAATAACTTCTACCCTTATCTTTGTTTGCTTAATCCAGTATTTCTCTGGGTAGATTTCTAGAGTAGGGTCAGTGGAGCAAAGGGTTCGTGCATTTCATGAATTGCCCAACTGCTCTCAAAGAAGTCCTTGCCAAGTGGTACTCCCACCAAGAGACTGGAAGAAGTCCTGTTTCTTCACACTCACCCAGATCTGCATATTCTCATTCTGTTTCTCGTGCCTATCTAAAGACTGCGTAAAAAGTTTTCTTCAGACTACCTTGGAAAGGCAATAAATGTGAACAGCCACCATTGTTCGTTAGTGACTCCTTGATGGTTTTTAAGACAGCATGTCATCCCTCTGAGGGACTGTCTCCCTTGTCCTTTGATTTGTAAGGTGACAGTGCTTCCCAGGAGGCAGTTGGCTCTTTCCCAGGGAAAGTAAGCCCAGAGGATGGAGTTTTGCAAATATCTACCAACTGTTTCCACCCCCACTACCCACTATCAGCCAAGCTCCAGGACACCTTTGGTGAGAACAGATGGACAGCGGAGGCGGGTCCTATTGGGTAATCCCACCCTGCCTCCCCACACACGCTGCCTCCGAGGGGGTCCCACCTGCTCTGTCTATTCTTGGCCTCATGGCTGATCTTTCTTGGACATTTGGTCTGGAGATTTTTCCTTAGGAAGAAGAAGAGGCAAGGGAGCCACCAAGGAGGGGCCAAAGGACAGACCTGAGCAGCACTTGTGAGGCTTCTTAGAGGCGGCACACTTGGATAGCTGCAGGTTGAAATTCTCTGGGTTTCTCGGAAACCAGTCAAAATCAAGAAATGCTTGTTAGGGCCTGTCTGCAGTTGCCCTTGACTCGGAACTCCTGATGAAACTCCAGTCATCAAAAAGGGGCCTGGAGGGTCGGGGATTTAGCTCAGTAGCAGCGCGCCTGCCTGGCAAGCTCAAGGTCCTGAGTTTGATCCCCAGTACCAAAATAAAGGGACTTGGAAGAGGTCATCCATGCATCAAGGGTGAGTCTGGAATGGACCTCAACACCATTTGTTCCCGTGCTCTGTTTTCTTCTTTAATAAAAATTTCAAACTTTTAAAAAGTAGGATAATGCAACAGACATTCCCATACTCCCACCTAAAATGAGCAAGAGTTAACATTTTGCTGTTTGCTTCAACTATTTAAGTGCTAAAATAGTTAAAAGAAGTTATAGGAATTGACTTTTTCTATAAGACAGCTATTTATAACTTTATACTAAAGTATACAGTATTTATACCTTAAATGCATCTTGAAAAATTAAGTTTTTGTGATTTTAAAAAGCAGCACAGGCCAGGAGTGGTGGTACATGCCTGTAATCCCAGCACTCGGGAGGCTGAGGCAGGAGGATCACCATGAGTTTGAGGCCAACCTGGGATATATAGTGAGTTCAAGGCTAGTCTGGACTATATATCAAGACCTTGTCTCAAAATAAATAGATAAATAAATAAATAGCAGCAGAACAGGATGTGAGGGCAATCTGGCTATGACATTTGTCACCTATGAATCACCAGGGTTGATTCAGGTGATTTGACTAGCCAGGCAGGTATCCCCTTCCTCCCTCACTGCTCTATGTGCGTCCCTCCCACAGGTACACACTTGGTCAGAGAGGGTGACCCCCCCACACCCATAGAAGAGGACTGTTTCCTTTCACTGTACTCTCCTGCTAGAACTTCAAACAAGCTCTCAAAAGTAGGCCATTTTATTAAGTGAAATATGGTGAGAACGCCCAACACAGAGTTGTGCTTGGGACATATTGGAGTAGAGATGTCAAGTAGGGAGTTGAATGTGTGAGTCTGGAGCCCTGGACAGAAGTTGGGGGTAGAAATGTGAGCTTAAAACCATAGGACCGAATGAGGTCACTAAGAGAGTCAGTGGGTGGAGAGGACACCCCAGGTCGATCCAGCGTTGGAGAGGGGACAGCAGAGAAGGCTGAGAGAGTGGCATGTGGAGGGAAGAGAAGCAGAGAACAGGGTCTGGGGCTAAAGAAGAATGTGTCTCAACGGGAAGTGGTCAGCTGTGTTTACCCAGAGAGCAGTAAGCTGAGAGCAGAGAATGGACCATTGGATTTGGTACAGATGGGGAAGCAGGCCTGGGACTGACACTCCCCATCAAGCATCTGGACTCACAGATTATTCATGAGGATGGTGAGGACCACAGGGGCGAGGCAACTTGCCTGAGATTATACAAACATCGCCCAGGACCCCTGATGCCCTGAAGGGTGGGCTTTCCCTGCCTAATACCAGCCTTCTCCCTTAGGCCCCAAGCTGGACCCTCAGGCCTCAGCTTCATACTGGTAATTCCTCTGCAGAGGGTCACCAAGTACCCACTGCTGCTGCAGAAAATCCTGGAGAACACTCTCCCCGATGCCAGTGCCTACCCGGTCCTTCTGAGGGCTACCTCTGCCCTCCAGGATGTGAATGCCAACATCAATGAATACAAGATGCGCAAGGAAGTGGGTAAGGACTTGGGGTATTTAGGGAATACATTGATGAGAATGCTTCCGGTTACAAAAACCTTAGAGCAAACTGGCTTCACTGATAAAGAAGATGCTGTGGCTTTTGTAATTATACATCCAGAGGTAATGTAGGCTTTAGGTTCAATTTGATCAAGATCTTACCTTCATATTCCTGTAATTCTCTTGTCCCTGCTCTTTATATTAGCTTCATCTTCAAGCTGGTTTCCCTCAAGGAAAGAAGTGGCTATTGTTATTCTGAAACTCACATCTATACACCAGACTCTCTAGGGTAAGATAGGATTTCTCTCCCTTTAGCCATAAAAGTTTACTTGAAGCTTCATCCTGTTAAGACCCACATGGGCTCACCATGGACCCATCCCCATGGTTAGGAAAATACCGTGAACTGGTTATATGCCACTCACTACAGAACCAACCACCAGTGCCAGGAGGGTGGGTTTCTATGGACTGGCTTATGTGAGTCAAAGTGAGATCAACCCTATCCGAACTGTGGCTGCTACACTGTGGAGGAAAAATGAATACTGCAGGGGGGCAGGAGGGAACCCTGTCTTTTAGGTTGCTGCAGTAAAAAGATTTGGAAAATGGAGCAATGTCCCAAGTATAGAGAAACTTAGTTGCACACAGAATCGATATGATCATAAATTTAGCTGATGTTTCCTTTTTAAATTATTATTTCGATTGTACAAGTATTTAGGTGGCACAGTGTGATAATTCAACACATGTATACAGTGTGTAATGATCAAACAGGGTAATGATCAATGTTGTTTTTTTAAGAACTGAGCAATATTTTTTCTTTCATTATCTTAGTTGACCATGGTGCTAAGCCTCTGAGGTTGGCCCTGTTAACCCCATTTCACAGTTGGGTAAAAGGAGAGCCTGCATCATTTGTTACTAGTCACAGAACTGGTAAGGGACAGAGCCAGGTTTCACACTCAGGCCTGGGGTCTTCATCACCATGCCACACTGTATTTGGTGCCTTTGGATTCCTCCCCACTCATTTCTGCACCCATGGCGAGAGGTAACAGAGGAGTAGGAAACTCTGAGCCAGGGCTGGAAGTGTGGTTTTGAGCTGGCCTGGCTAGACCTGGCCAAGGAATCACAGCCAGATAGATCACTACTTTCTGGGTCCTCCTTTACAATGCCCTTCACACCTGCAGTCTTATGTGATCTTCCCAGCAGCTCTGCAAGTGGCCAGCCTCATTTTACAGATGAGGCACCTGAGGTCCCAAGGAATGGTGACGTGCCAGAATCGGGCAGGTGGGAAGCTCACACCTGGGATGGAGGGCCCTGAGCTGTAAACTTCCCTCCGAGACTCCCCATTCCAATGACGGATCCTGATGGCCCTTAGGACTCAGCCAGGTACATCAGGGATGCTGGCTTTCCTAGGCCAGCCTTGGTCACTGAAGCCCCCCCCCCGCCCCGCCCCGCCCCGCCCCGCCCCGCCTATGTTGGTGCAGCCTCCAAGTACACCAAGGTGGAGCAGCTGACCCTCCGGGAGCGGCTGGCCCGAATCAACACGCACACCCTCTCCAAGAAAACCACCCGGCTAAGCCAGATGCTGAAGCAGGAGGCGGGGCTGGTGCCCAGGGTGAGCATGGCTTGGGTGGGGAGGCAATCCAGCTCCTCCCAAGGGGCCACAGGGTGGGGCAGGAGGCTGAGGGTCCTTTCTGAAGTGAGGCAGCTGAGGCTGAGATAATGAGGTACCCAGAAGAGGCACCCCCTGTTTCTGAAGAGCCAGTGTCTGCCCATCTTTTTCTGGGGCTTCTCTACAGATAAGAGAACTGGTCTCCGGGATTGTGCAAACAGCCTCAAAGAGCTGTTAGTAGCAGCTCAGGTTGAGTTCTTCCTATGAACCAGGACTATTGGATCCATACGGTGAAATTGGTGTTCTTATTATCCTCATGTTGCAGACAGATGAGAAAATGGAGTCTCAGAGAGGATAAAATACATGTCCATGGTGACATAGCTAGGAAGCAGATGAACCCTGACTTACACGCTCATGAGCCTGATTCCATATGGTCCAAATGAAAAAAACCACTGAGCCACACTGCCTTTTTAAGTGTCCCACTTGGCTTTGGGGCTGGAGGAATGAGCTCTAGTGGACAAGTCTGTGGAAAACTTGTCCCCAGTGAGGACTTGGGAAGTGGGAGCTGGTTGTACACTGGCCCCTTGTGGACACTCTCAGCCCTCACATGCAACACTTCACTTTCAGACAGAAGACAAGGAATTTGATGATTTAGAGGAGAAATTCCAGTGGGTGTCTCTGTGTGTGACAGAGCTGAAGAATAATGTGGCAACTTACTTGGATAACCTGGAGGTAAGGACCCTGCAGAGTTCGTAAGGGGCAGGTCTGGGCTGGTGGCCAAGTTCTCATGTTGCAGAGGTATCAACCACAGGCCATGTGGATGAGGTTACCCAGTCAGTTGTGCTGCCAGCACCCTCCCCCCAGGGCCACCATACAAGAGGAGCTCTGCTGGGCTGGGTCACAATCCACAGGGTTCAGCACCCTCTTCTCCAGGGACCAGCTCCTAGAGCCAAGGAGACAAACTCAGGTGCCAGAAGTTGCCAGGCAGGTAACTTCGCTACGGAGGGGGGTGTGCAGGGAATAGGCAATGTGACAAAATAGGAGCCTCACCTCTGACAAGCTGTTTATGAAACATGTTCAGCAGGCTTCCATATATTTGAAATTCAGGTGGCTGAATGAATGATTGAAAGGAGCCACTATTACTTGACTTTGGGAGATTGTTGCTGTGTGGGAATGTGGGCCTGGCATGGCCGGTACTTCTGACTGACAACAAGATCCTGGAAATTCAGATTTTTAGGCGAAATATCCTGATGTGTCAATGTGAGCAACTAGTTCAATAAAAATTTAAATGCTATTCAGGCCCAAGAAGATACAACTCTTCAACTGAATTCAGCCCACAGGGCCACCCGTTTGTATCCCCACTTAGAATGTCACTTTCCTGGGCCAGAATGCCCCCTTCCTTCTTGGCACTGTGCCAACTCATTCCATCCACTCTTTCCTGGGTGGTGAGATGTCAGTCGCATCCGTTTGGACAGGCCAGCTCAGTCAGGGAAGATAACGGCTCTATGGATAATGGAAGGTGGGTGCCATTACTGGAAGCGTGCAAGAGGAAGATGATCTTGGTTCCACATTCCTCCGTGTGTCACAGTCAGTGCCCCTGCTTATTCATGCTCCATCCAGGGTCCCCAGTGGAAGGATCTGAACAGCCAGGATCCCATTTTAGCACAGTGAGCACAGGGGAGGGGAAGGCATTCTGAGCCAGGTCATGAAAAAGGAGCGAGAGACCTGCAGGTATCAGGCCTTGACAGAGAGAAGTGAGGACATTTGTAGGCAGGTGAATATTTGGAGGCATTGAGGCTGTATTTCCTTAGATGCAGATACGTTGTTAACACAGAATCCCAGGGTGAGAAAGAAATTTGTTTTCAACCTTCTGATGAAGTCCAAGAAAAGCCTCTGAGCTACTTTGTCTTTTTTTTTTGGTGCCGGGGATCGAACTTGGGACCTTGCACTTGCAAGGCAGGCAGTAGAACCACTGCGCTAAATCCCTGGCCCTACTTTGTCTTTAATACCTGCAGAACAAGTGGCAGGATGGGGATCTTTAGTGAGCAATGGTGCCCAGTTAGAATTTAATAACAATGTTTTGTTTTTATAGCAGTGATTTTCACATGCCTATCTATGGCAAATATTACTGGTTTTTACTTTGTAAGTTTTTTTAATGCATTGATTTAAATTGAGATCATTGATTTAAAGAAAAGTATCAATATATGCAGAATGTGGACATGGCGAAAAAAAATTACAAAGGTAGTATGCTGAGATCTGAAGTCAGGAAGCACTCATGAGGGGCACTGGGACATTGGTTCAGTCTAGGGAGAACTTTCTAATCACCCAAGTTGTGCAGGACAGAAAAAGCCATGTACTTCCCTGTCACAGGGTGTGCAGAGACCCTGGAAGCCCTCTTCAGGAGGTCTGCTGGAGGGGATTCAGGTGTAAGATGGTCACTGTGAGCCCTGAGTGCATTCTCCTGGCCCCACACCCAGGCTTTCCTTCACTTCCGGCCTCATGAATGTGACCTGGACATCCCCGGGGGGCCTGTGGTGCAGTATTGCAGCCTGGCCAGAGACTTGCAGCATGAGGCCTTCCTGGAGTTTGTGAGTAGAACTTCTTCTTCTTTCTTTCTGTATCAGGCAGACGACAGAGCCTACGAGAGTGATGTTTAGAAGTCAGGTACTTTGCACAATTGCCACATCCAAAACCACTATGGATGGCGGTTGGTATTAGTGCAAGGTAGAGGTTGGTGTTAGTTCATTTTCTGATAAAAATAGCCCCACTAGTGTTTATTGAGTCTCACCTCTGCCAGGCACCATGCTAAGCCCTTTATATTCTTTACTCCATTACTCCTCACCACATACCTTTAGGGAGCTCCTGTTAATAGCTTCATTCTGCAGAAGGGAGCTTGAAGCTCAAAGAGCCATGACCTTCTGGATCATTTATACAGAAGATCAGTGGTACACAGAGGGCTTAGTCCCAAACTATGCTTTTGACCACAACTCTATGCAGAATCTTTTTTCAAGATCTTTGTACATGGGCTGTAGCTCTCTAGTGGTAGAGCATTGCCTAGTATGGGTGAGGCCTTGGGTTCAATCCCTAATACCTCCAAAAGAATAAAAATAACAAGATTTTTGCATATTACCGATACTAAGAAGTGGCATAAATTGAGTACCTACTTTGTGCCAGGCACTCTTGGTAAGCTGCTTGCAAGCCATCTGTTTTCAGACAGAAGATTGAGGCCTGGAGAGGTGAGATAACATGCTACAGGTCACATCCAGGCAGTGGAGTGGGGACTGGAACAACAGGCAGCCTGCCTCCAAAGCCCCTTCTCCCAGCCCTGGCCTCTGCCACCTCCTTTCTGGCTCCCAAGCTCCCCTCTTCCCACAGAAGCAGCGGTTGAAAGGCCTGGTATGGCGGCCACTGTGCAGCCTTGCCAAAGCCCTGGTTGGTCCTCAGAACCTGATCAAGAAGCGTCTAGATAAACTCTTGGACTTTGAGCGGCTGGAAGAGAAGCTGTTGGAGGTGGGCAGCATGACCTACGAGGAGGAGGCAGCCCGGCACACATACCAGGCCCTCAACTCCCTGCTGGTGGCTGAGCTCCCGAAGTTTAACCAGCTAGTGGTGGAGTGGCTGGGCCAGATCCTGCGTACATTTATGGCCTTGCAGAGGGACCTTGCAAAGCAAGTGCTGCAGAGGGCGGAGGGCAGCATATCCCAGGTAAGGCAGCTGGGACAGGGGCACCTCTGGGGCATGGCTCTTCAGCCAGGCACGTGCAGGGGTGGGAGGCAGGGAGGTTGAGCCTTCCCAAATGGGCTATCCGGTGCCAAGAAGGAGGTAGTGGTGAGGGGCTTCTAGATCTCTCTCCAGCCTGTTCTCCCTCCTTTAGTGAAGTCAGACCATAAAAGCTGGGCTCAGACTGGGACTCCAGGGTCTCCCCAGTTCTGGGACTCAGGAACACAGGAGACATCACTGGGAAAATAGCAGACTTGGAACCCATCCCTTGAGCATACTACAAGTTGGTGACAGAGGTACCTTCTACCCAGTTAGGAGTTCGGTAAATGCCTCCAACTGGTGCTACTACTACTGCTTCTAGCAGCTACCTCCTCATGAGCATAGTTACATATCTATTTGGATCACTTCCTTCATAATTCTTTTATTTATTCTTCACCACAACCCTGCAGAGTGGGTAATATTGTTATCCTCATTTCACAAATAAGGAAGCCAAAATGATGCTCAGTGAGGTGGAGTGCCTTATGTAGGGCCACACAACTAATAGTGGATTTTGAGCCCTGGCCATTCAATTCCAGAGCCCTGGTTCTGATCAGAATCCTAAACATCATGTAAAAGGAGCTGTCAGCTGAAAACATAAATAAATTCCAAAGAGGTTTAGACAAACCTTCAAATACACACTTTCAGTTGAGAAGTTTGAAGACTAGAGCTGATACAAGAAGGATACCCAGCCACTTTTGCATCTTGTTCCGTGATATCAGGCTCAGGAGTAGGACTTTAGGAGCAATTTCAGGGCTCCTCACACCACCTGCTGTCTCTTGTGCTTCGTGTCCCTGTACTCAGCTTCACCCATCCAATTCTTTGCATGAAATTTCCCGTGGGATTTGCCTCCCTGGCCCCCCTCACCTTTCCAACCCATAGCCCACTCTGTGCCTGGAGCACACCATTCTGAGTGTGACCACGGTTCCTTTGCATGGATTCCTCGTTGGCCTGAAATGCCTCCAAGCCTGTCAGTGTCTGGCGAACTATAACAGAGGAATGAGTCTTTCCAGGTGCTCTGTGAACTCCCCTTCTGGGGGATTCTGGGGTAGGGGGTGGAGGAGAGCCCATCTGTCCATGAGAGAGCCCTTGTCCAGGGGAGAGAGGCACTGGGAAGATATAGCTGGCGAGGAGCTGAACAGAGGAGGCTCAAGAAGATTCTGAAAATCCTCCCCACCCCGTCAGCCACGTAGAATCCTACTACAGCGGAAAGCATCCCTGGTGCTGTGAGGAAGCCACCACAGAGCCTGGGGTCAGGCCCAGCTCTCAGCAGAACATGACATGTTGGGCTCCAGCTGTGTTTCTCATTTGTTGTTGGTGTGTGGGGTGGGGGCTAGGGGAGGGGAGGGAGAGCAATGCATGATTTTGATTTGTTTGCTATTAGAAACCAACAGTTTTGTTTTGAATTTTCATTTCATTTGGAGCTAAGAGGACTAATTTGTTGATTTTCAGTCTCTTCTCCCCTGACCTGATTTTAAAAGGCCCCTTTTTTTCTTTTCTTTTTTTAGGCATATGTAGTAATATTAGCAGAAAGATTTAATTTGGGCAACTTTGATTCTTAAAAGAGAAAGCAAAGAATGTGAAGCGTTTTCACCTCAGTTTGGGACCAAACTTCTTGGATCTTTGTAAAATCTGGTTTTGTATGTCAAGGAGGAGTTTAAGGCCTTTCTGACCACCTTGTGTTCCCCTTTTCTGTGCAGCCATGTGTTACATGGAGTTGCTCCTAACCAATTCCTATGCGCCCTGTTCCTGTATTTTCTGATTTCTTCTGGGCTGGGCTTCCCATTCTCCACCAGCAGCTCCAGTGTCCCAAACTTTCTAGCCCTGATGATCCTCAGCAACAGCGGGGGAAACTGGAGGGCAGTTTCTGGTCTGTTTTCTAAGATACTTCTGAATTCTATTATCTTTACAAATATAAGATGAGAAAATAATTTTTTCAATATTTTTTATTAATCTTTTTATAAAATGAAAGAAACACCTATGATCGATTAAGGAAGATGGTTATGGCTGGGTGGTTCTTGGGGTTGTGGTTTTTTTGTTGTTATTTTTTTCTTTTCTCTTTTTAATCTTAAGCTTTAAGTTGAAACATTCTCAGACGTTTGGGGGGAAACATCCTCTTACAATGGGTCCTTGTGCTTGCCTTCTGAGGAGGCCGTCCTGAGCAGATGAATCATATGGCATTTGTACATGTTATGTGTGAACTGCACCCTCCTCTTCCCTCCAACCTTTGCTTATTGGGTTGTTGTGGTTTCCCCTTTCTTTGCTACATTTCTGTAGTTAAGTTGATTTTACTTGAATGATTCATGTTCAGGGGAAAAAGAAAAACACTCTTAAAATTTGTTTCAACTCCTCTTGCAAATAAAAACAATAAATGGAAAAAAAAAAAGCAGCCTTAGGATGAACTTCTGCTGAGTGCTCGTCAGAGCCTGCTTTCTCCAGAGTACTGGAACAGTGGTTACGGCTCAGCTGCAGGAGGGCTGCACCATGGGCTTTTCTTCCTTTTGGTCCTCCCAGCATTTAATCAAAATTTCTGAGACACTCATTTTAAGTTGAATTATGCCTGAGCCCGCTGCAGAAAGAAGTGCTTCTCTTTCCCAGCAGCAGAAGAGTGAATCTGACTAAATGATCTTTTCACTTTCCTCCAGCCCACAGTGTATGGTGGGATGTGCAGGGTAGGGGTGCCATTATGGGAAGGTCAAGTTTGCAAGAGCAGAAATTGAGGGCATTTCCTGGTGGTCTTGTGCTGTGCACTGTTACAGCCTATCAGGGATTGGGGTGAGCTGGCCCTTTCTGTGCCCAGTGGTCCATTTTCCAAACCCATCCCTGTGGCACTAGGGAAAGGCCTGCATGGCAGAAACTTTTATCTCTCTGCAGCCTGGGGGAGAATGGCTCTGGGTCAGAACTAAGAGTAACAAGTTCTGACAACTCAGAGAGTTGGATATGTCTGTTAGCAGTGAAGTTGGATAGGTCTCACTTCCTCCCAGACTGTGTGAGAATTCAAGATCTTTAACAGGGTCAGGGTCTCAGGACAGAGTGTTACTTAGAGCCCCTTGGGTTACAAGTTACAAAAGTGCAAACCAAACCAGCTGGAACATGAAGAATGTACTGATCTGTATATGCAGGAGGCCAGCAGAGGCTTGAGGCTTAGGCACAGCCTCTAGCAGGATAGATAACATTGCCAGGACTGTCTTTTTTTTTTTTTTTTTTTTTTTGAGACAAGGTCTCACTATATAGTTCAGACTGGCTTTGAACTCACTACATAGCTCACACTGGCCATGAATTTTCGGCAATTCTCCTGCCTCGGCCTCCTGAGTACTGGGATTACAGGCATGTGCCACCATGCCTAGCTTTAGGACTCTGGCTTTAATTTTATCTCTTGGGTCTGTTTCTCCCTCTTGATTGGCTTTCTTTTTCCACTAGGCATTAGTTCTGCACAGTGGGAAAAAGATGGCTAGAGAGAGCTGTAAGTGTGTACCTTCCCCTCCTATAATACAAAGGAAGAGTGACCCTCATGTTCTCAGCTTCGTGTACTAACTCTGATGAGCAGGTTCTTGTTGGCCTTGCCTGGCTCCACTGTCATCCTGTGTACAATCACGGTGGTTAGGAGAAAGGGATACAGGACCACCAGCCCTGTGGCTACAGCACCGTGACAGACGGTCGTGCTGGACCCCCACGCGGGACACTTTCTTAAGGGGAAGTGGGGAGACAAAACAGCAGCTGAGTGGGACAGAAAGGACCAGTGTTCTATTGGGAGCTTGAGTGCTGGTGGCCAGGGACCCTGCCTCCTGTCTCCTGCTGATGTGTTCATCCCACCCAGCTGCCTCACCACCACATCTCGGAGCCGGCCTTCCGGAAGCTGGTGGAGGACACACTAGGCCAAACCAGTACCCAGCTTCTTTCCTTTCGTGAGAACTTTGAGAAAGTGCTGCCACCTTCCACCTCACAAGTAAGTGTCCCTCCCTCCCGTATAACTGTCAAGTTCTTCACCTGCCAGGGGAGTGAGCCTCAGCCCCCTCTTTCCTCTCTTGCTTGTCCTAATCCTGTCTCTCCTTTCCACAAGCTGGGTTTAGGTGGGATGAAAACCACCCTCCCCTTCATGAGTAGTAGCATAGGCAGCACAGAACTCTCGGCTCAGAAATAAGAAAACCCAAATATTTCATTGTTAAAGTGAAATTAGACAAACGGATGGGCAAGTGGTGTGAACATCCAAAGAATCGGGAACTCCCTCAAGTTTTTCATCAAAATGTTTCCTTTTCCCTCTCTACTTTCCAACACCACTGTCAATATCAACATTAAAAATAAATAAACACTTTGACTACAAAGTCATTTAAATTTTCCTTTTGATATGGTATTTTTAAATTGCAAATGACAGTAGATCACCTGCATGATGGTTTACAAATCGTTTTTACAATTTTTTTTTAAAAAGTATTTTCCTTTAAAACACTGTATAAGGAAAGAGCATATTCCAGTTCCCCTGAAGAGGGCAACTGGGTGGTATATATGGCTTTTGGTTTTGAGTTTTTCTTTTGTGTGTGTGGGGGGGGGGTTGGGTTTTTATTTTGGTACTGGGTGTTGAAACCAGGTCTACTTCTTCAGCTATTTTTAAAAAATTTTATTTTCAGACAAGGTCTTGCTAAGCTTGAGGCTGGCCTTAAACTTGAGATCCTCCTGTTTGGGCTTCCTGCGTCTCTGGGATTCTAAGCATGTACCACTACACCCACCTTGTGTGTTGCAAAAGTAACCAAAGCTGTGTGTGGGCGGGGGGGGGGGTTCCCAGAATGACAAAGCTGGATTTGAGAAAACTGTCCACTCACATGTGAAATGTAAAGTGAAAGGTCACAAAAAAGCACTGAGAGTCCCCAGAACGGGGAAGAGGCCCCAGGGACCCAGAGAGACAAGTAAGGGGATGGCAAAGCAGGCAAATAAAGACGGCCTTCAGACCTGGCCAGAGAGCAGAGAATGGAGGACTGACGTCTCCACAAAGGGGCAGGGGGTGACTCCTGCCCCACAGTAAGAGCCGTGACTGCAGAGCTGTCCTGGGGATGTGCCATGACCTGGAGACAGAAGGAAAAGGGAAGGGGGCAGAAAATGGAGAACAGCAGCCATGCACACACATGCCGAGAACCCCCTCTGTCTTTCCACTTACCTTATAATAGCACTTTTCTTACTGGAAAAACCATCCATCCTTATTGGAGAAAAAATGTAGAGAGGAGAAAAAAATGAAGAGAGGAAAAACAAGAAGAAACAAATAGAAACACCTATAATCCAAGTGCTTGTTGCCACTACCCCCACACAGACCTATGAATCCCTAGCTGATCTGGCCCGGGAAAGGAGCAGTCCTTATGGCTTCTAGGGCAGGTAAACAGACTTGAGGAAGAAGGAAGCTGTCTACTACCTCACAGTACACATGCTTACATCACCAGCATCACTCAGAAAAACTCTTCCCAGCCCCACCATCTGAAAACAGCTGCCTCATCCCTACACTGCTGTTTTAAGGACCTGCTTAGGAATATTGGGCCAGCTTGATTTTTAATTCCTCATTTATTTGTTTTTGTGATGCTGGGGATCAAACGCAGGGCCTGGCACCTGCTAGGCAGGAGCTCTACTACCAAGTTATATTCCTTGCCCTGTCCTGATTCTTAGTCCTAATTTCTGCTAAGTACACAGCAAATCTTTGCCCAGATATTCCTGATGGAAGCCCTGCCTGCTCCATATTGAACATCTCCCCCAATAAAATAACTGTACGGAACATGGTAAACACACACATACTCGCTGTGTGTACATATATAAATAAGAATGGAAGAATCATGTATAGTTAACATATTTAGTTCCTCATTGGTTTTACGAAGAGGGGACAGTCACCCCTTTGAGTCTCTTTTTGCTAATGTTTTTGCTTGGAACAGTGAATGACAAAGGAAACGCCAGGAGATGTTTGGATGAGCTGAAAGTGTCCTGAATCACTTTCCCAGCTAGATGGCAATTTCCATCTGAGCAGAACCTCTCCTGTGTTTCTGCTGCATCATGCATGGAGCAGATGGTGTGCCTTGTACTTGGTAGATACTCAGGACACACTTGTGGGCTGGAAGCTCTAAGTCAGCATGCCCTCCTCCACACATAAGTGAGGGGCTGCATTGCCAGTCCCATGCCAGCTGGATAAGGCCCGGTGCTCCCATGGAGCACACGGTGTAGTGGGATTGGGAAACCTAAACGGGCATTTTCCTCTGGGATAATTTAGCTTGATATTAGATGCAGAATGCAGGGCCCAATTCCAAGAGTTCTATAACTGAACTTGAATTAGTGCTTTAGAGAGTCCTGGATGATCAAAGTCTCTTCTCAGATGTCCTGTAGGGCATGACTGCCCCAGTCAAGAGGGGCCCTGTAGTAGCAGAGGTGGGGTCAGACTGGGACTTCTGACTCTTAGCACATGTCGGCCCCAGCCTTGGCTCTTAACTCAAGCTTCTGTGTCTGTCTCTGTCCCTCCTTTCCCCAGCCACTCCTTCCAGGCTCTGAAAGCCAGGTGCAGGCTCTTCTGAGCAAGTATGGTCCTGGGAAGCTTTACCAAACGACGAGCAACATCAGTGGGGCAGGGACTCTGGACCTGACACTGTCACGGGGCCAGATCGTGGCCCTCCTTCAAAACAAGGACACCAAAGGCCACAGTAGCCGCTGGCTGGTGGACACTGGAGGTGTGTGGACCTTTGGGGGCCCTTCCTCTCCTGGGAAAACCACTGTAACTGAAGCTGGTGGGGAGACACGGGACGCTTGCGGGCCAAGTCTGACTGTGAAAATCTGGGTGGGAACGACCACAGGTGACAGCTGCAGGAGTCAGGCCCAGGAAGCTTAGTGTGACCCAGTGACACAAAGATGCTGCAAAGAGGAATTCATTCTTCCATTGCTCTGCAAATAAGACAGATCTCTGCTTTGGGGACCTCATGGGCTACTGGGGTGGACAGATATATGGAGAGAACTTCTGTGGCACCCTGAAAGATGGAGACATGCACAGAGAAGGGACACTTGGTCCCAGCCAAGCCAAGGGAAATCTGATGTCCCAAATGAAGGCAGTGAGGGGTGCGTCCCCACTACTGGTCATGGCCTTGGGCCTTGAGGTTGCTGCTCAGGTCTTGGTGCCTGTGTAACCAAGCTAAAGGCAAGTGGCACCATGAATGTGGGGTGATGAAATGGCCTAGTAGCCTGTTCCAGAGACAGGCATGCGGCTCGCAAGTTGAGGGGTGCACAGAATTATTGTTAGGGGACCTACAGGCAGTTATTTTCTCCTTCAAATGGTTCATTATCATTCCAAATTATTTAAAAATGTATTAGAAAAGATAACTAGACCATAAACCCATGATTGTATTCATATTATTATATAGTGCAAGGCAAAGTTTTTAAAAGTCAGTCAATTTAAAAAATTAAGAAAGTGATACAAACAGGCAGAAATCATAAAAGAGCACTCTGATGACTTAAGTGGGGAAATAGTGGAAGGAGTATTAAAGCAAGGAGGCTCCTGGGACCCTGAAGACTGGGTTTGGTTCCCAGCTTGGCCACTTTCCCAACTGTGACTTTGGGAAGTCATTGAACTTCTCTGAGCTCTGCTGGCTCCACCTAAGGCTTGCCCTAATGCCAGCCAACCTCGGGAATTGTAAAGACTGCAGCATCGCATGGGTCTGGCACCTAGCAAGCCCGCAGGAAATGATGGCTATTTGTAGTGGCAACGGTCAGAACAGTGCTGGAGTAGCTGATGTGTGAGAAGAACAGGGACACCTAGAGAGGAGCGTGACAATCTCTGCCTGTGGGGAAAGGTCTTTCTGGGAAGGGGACTTTGCTTTGCTCTGAGTGGCCACCACAGGGACAAGGGCAGTGATGCCAGCACATGGAAAACAGATTTTCTACTCATTTTTATGTGTTTTAGAGCTGTTTAAAATGGAGTGCATTGCCACAGTAGGAAATGAGCCCTCTGTTGCTGGAGGTAAACAAACAGAAGCTAGGAGCAGTGCACTCGGACAGGGAGAGGGCTGTTGGGCCCTCATAAGTACAGAGCCTTGGGATGGGAGGCATTCACTGCCAGATTTCCCCCATCACTGAAAGGGATGGGAAGGTGTCTCGCAACCAGACAACCCTTTGCTCATTCCCTAGGACATCGGGGCTATGTGCCGGCTGGGAAACTGCAGTTGTATCGAGTCATTCCCAGTGAGGAGCACAGAGGACAGGCGGGGGTGCAGCAGGATTCCCACCATCTAGCACCAGCGCCTGCCCCCGCCCTGGTGCCCTCCACCCCAACTGTGACCCAGGTGAGTCTGGGAGAGGGCTGGGCCCTTGTCTCCCTTAGCCACCCAGACTGCGACTGAGTTTCATCTTTGTCCAAGTCCACACTCCACATATCTGGAGGGGTTGCCACCTTCCAAGGTGGCAAAACCCTTCCAGGGTCTTGATCAGTGACAGCATCTATATCTTGGCCAAGGGTGGGACCTGGAGAGGGGGTCCTCTGCCTCTGACACTTTGTTAACAGAGTGCTAGCCCCTTGTGCCCATCATAGGGCAAGCAGAATTCCTTCCTTCCTTCCTTCCTTCCTTCCTTCCTTCATTCATTCATTCATGCATTCATGCACTAATAGTTGCCGAGTGTGACACCAGATGAAAGATGTGATGATGAATAAAAGTAAGTCGTAGCCCTTGCCCTCCTCACACTAATAATCTGGGGGAAAGCAGTGATTAGTAAAGTAATTGCATGAACATCTGTAGCTATTAGGGAAGATAAGTGCCAGAGCCTGAGGTGTAGAGAGGTTTGTCTGGGAAGAGTGATGCTTTTTCTTAGACAGAAAAGGTAAGTAGGGGATATACCTTGGTACAGGTGGAAGGAGCTCTCCAGGAAGCATGTATAGTACATGCAGAGAGGACAGGCATGGATGCATATGGAACAGAATGAAGGGCCGGGGATTTAGCTCAGTGGTTCTGGCACCTGCCTTGCAAGCGCAAGGTCCCAAGTTTGATCCCCAGTACCAAAAAAAACCAACACACAAAGAATGAAGCCAGTGGCTGGGGGAAGGCAGAGGGGCAGGGTGGAGCGAAGTGCTGCAGATGAGGTGGGCAGGGACAGGCCAGCATGGCCCTGTGGCCTTGAAAGGGTGTCAGTCTTTCTCTTAAAAGCAGTGAGAAACATGTAGATGCATGCTCGTGGCAGCATTATTCAAGAGAAACAGAAACAACCCAAGCATGCATCAATAGGAATGGATAAACAAAACATAATATGCACATGATAGAATATTATTCAGTCATAATCGGAAGAATGAAGCACTGATACATGCTACAGCATGGATGAACCTTGAGCACATAATGCTAAGTGAAAGAAGTCAGGCATTACTGGGTGTAGTGGAGCATGCCTGTAATCGCAGCACTTGAGAGGGTGAGGCAGGCAGATCATCATGAGTTCCAGGCCAACTACATGGTGAGACCCTGTCTCAAAAAAAAAGGCACGAAAGGCAGGAAAATCATAGGATTCCATTTACACAAATGTCCAGAATAGGCACAGCCACAGAAAGATGAAGTAGATTAGAGGCTGAGGGGAAGGGAACAAGGAATGACTGTTATTTGGTATGGGTTTTTTTCTTGGGGTGATGAAAATGTTCTGAAATTAGATAGAAGTTACACACATCAGTGAATATATTAAAAATGTTAGAGTATATTATATGAGTTACATCCAGAGAGAGAGAAGATGGGAAGCCCCTGCAGGCTTTGACTTTGGAGGGAAGAGTCCTGTAGGGTGGAAGTAGCTCGGCGGGGCCGTTGCTACGATGGGAAGAGCTGGTAAAACCAGGCAGGCGTACAGGGACCCCCCCTGAATGAGGCCGCACTTCCATTGTCAGCAGACAGGGGGTGCCTCACAGATGTGGGATGAACAACAGAAAGGCTCAGAATGGGATGGGGAGAGGCAGCAGCCCAGAGGCCCCGAGGACAGGCCACGGGATGCCATGGGCCAGGGGATGCAGGCTGTGTAGGCACCTGTGGAAGATACACTCACTGGGAGGGCATCAGGGCAAAGAGCCTCAGGCTTCAGCCAGAAGTGCGCACCAGGGGCTGCACAGGACTCCAGAGTCATCATTCAACTCAGCTGTGGCCCCGCCCCAGTGGGGAAGACCCTGAGGTTGCCAATGCCCCCCCAGCTCTTCCTCTGGATGGTTAATGTGGGCAGGCTCAGTGGTTGGTCTACATAAACACAGCAATGGTTATCTGTTCTTGGGATCCTCCAGCTATTGTTCCTGAGGCTTCACCACCTGAAATGACAGTAATGATAAACAGAGTTAAAGTAGCCTCCATTTATTAGGCCATTACTGTGTGTCAGGCACTCTGTGAAGCCCCGTATATGCATGCATTCATTCATTCATTCAATTTCCCCAGTGACCTACAAGGTAGAATATCATTATTCTCGTTTTGCAGGTGATGTAACTGAGGCCCAAAGAGGTTCAATAATAGCTTAATAAATGCCCTCCCCTCCATTCTAGTTCGGTGCTTCTCCCTAAAAAGTATCCAAGTTGTCCAAATACCTAGTTCTACTCCAGGCTGGGAAACTGGCCTGAACTGATGAAACTTTTACATCTGGGGAGGGACAGGCTGCTGAGTCTGCTCAGCCATGTGGCCATGGTGGGTGGGGAACGCCTGTTCTGAGGTCAGGCAGGTCTGTCTTCACAGCTATGTTATTTTGAGCAAGTTCCTGGACTTTTCTGAGTCTCAGTTTCCTTATTGACAAAATGGTAGGATGGTAAGGATTGTTGTGAAAACCAACACCCAGAAAAGTGCAGGAAGACTGCCAGCCACACAGTAATAACTTGCTATGGCACTAGCAGATGTTAGTGGAAAGGATGAACTCGGGAGGTAGGGAATGCCCAGCACTGGGTACTGAGTCAAGTGGGATGAGAGCTGGATCAGCAGCCTGGTGTGATTGACCATTTCTGCTTCCCTGGCCTTGTGTTGCAGGTGGTAGCAGCGTACCCCTTTATGGCCAGGAGCACACATGAAGTGAGCCTACAGGCAGGCCAGCCTGTGACCATCCTGGAGGCCCACGACAAGAAGGGGAACCCAGAGTGGAGCCTGGTGGAAGTGAACGGACAGAGGGGATATGTGCCTTCTGGCTTCCTGGCCAGGGCCCCAAGCCCTGCCCCATGGGGCTGGACTCTGCCCTCTTAGGGTGCCCTCCCTGGAGCCCACATTGCCAAAGCATGGGAGGGGCTTAGAGGCTCTGTTCCTGTTGGGAAATCAAACAAAGAAAGTACAGGAGCAGAAAGATCAGGCACCTGGAAGTTCAATGGAAGAGGTGCCAGAGCGTGGGTGGCCCTGATCATTCACTGTCTGCATAAAGAAGCCTTTGCAACCTAGGGTCACAGCTGATTGGCTAGGACTTGCCATAGCTTGTAACCAATCTTACGTGTGGCTCTATCTGGGCCTGGCCATGAGAAGGGGTCGGTCAGATGAGTGTCCCCTGTATACTGTATGGTTGTAGGGAGTGGGCTGGAAAAGTGCAGGACTGCCTGGCCTTACTACAGTGCAGAGTCTGTGTAGAATCTGGAAACACCAAGGCTGACTGGTCAGCTTTTGTTTTTCTGTGCTGGGAGCTGAGTTATCTTGGACAGTGAACCCCAGAGAGCCCTCTCAGAGGCAGTGGAGAGGTTCCCAGGAGACTCTTGCCTGGGTCTGGGAGTGGGTGTGACCCAGTCACAGCTCTGGAATGTGTAGGCAAATTCCCAGGTGATTCTAGGCTCAGGGGATTTTGATGGCATGTCAGGTAAGGTGTATAATACTGCCAGCAGCAGTTGTAGCATGCTGCCATTCTCCCTGGAGTAGGAACATGCAAATCAGTGCAGAAACTCTGAGGAAGGTGACTGCAAGCTGGTGGGTGGGGAGGTAAGGTAATAGCATGGTTTCTTCTTTCTGGGTAAAAGGCCTGGGGAAACCCATGGTTTCAGGTTGCCTCTCAGGGCCTGAAGGCAGCAGAAGGCCGAGGTCAGTTGGCTGTGGCTGTAGACATAGGATGTTACTCCAGTTCTCCCATCCAGGTTGTGTGAGATTGGCATGAAGCGAAGGGTGCAGAGTCTCCTTGGAAACCATGAAATGTGACACCAGGGTCAGTGCCATCTGTGGTGTCAGGATGGCCTTGGCCATCAGCTGGCCTGGACTGGCAGATGGAAGCTGTCATGCTGCCACCCCTCACACCCAAACCCATGGCAGGAAACGTAGTCTGTTAACACAGTGTCGTTTTCCTCAAACCCAGGCTCTACCCAGGTTCCTTCTCAATGTGTTTGTCATGGATTGACAAGGATGCGTTCTCAGATGCGCTTGTTAAGAGACTGTGTCATGGGACTGTAACAGAGCGTATGGCTACAAGCTAGCAAGACTGTGATACCATGAGGTGATATAATGTTATGGACGTCTGATGGACGTGCTGTCCATAATGTGACTGTACTACATCTGAGCTGGCCAATCTCTTGAACTCTGAGTGAGTCACCCCTTTCTCAAACCTGGAACCTGAGTTCCCTCACAAACATGTCCTGTCCCAGGAAGACTGGCCACTGGGGCAGTGTTGGGCCGAGGCACATTGCAGACCTCTCAGAAAGGGGAAAAAGTGATACACCAGGATCTTTACGCAGTTTTTACAAGTTTGGAACCAGCCCTTGTGAGAATGTGTGTGCGGAATGAGTGGCAATTTAGATTTATTTCCAAGCATGTCTCTGTGTTATCACTGGAGTGCCTAACGCTGTTAGCTCTGGTGTCTGAAGGGCTCTTGAGAAATACACACTTGTCTGTGTCAGACAGTCTGTAATGTGCCTCCCCTGGGCTTGTTAAAACGTGAAGACTGCATAAAGCTAGAGAAACTCAGGCCCCGAAATCCCTTTCCCAGCCCTAAATTCACTTCACAAGCTGCTCTTGATGCATTTTCCTTTTCTTTCCTGCTCAGATTTCTGATAAAAATAGGGATCAGAGGATAATACATTATAAAGTATGATGACCATTTGTGAGTAATACAGATTCTTACTGGGAGCCCACTCACTGTGTGCTGATACACTGGTTCAGGGCTTCTCAGCATGGCTGCTCACTGCATTTACCTGGGAAGCTTTAAACTGTGAAGCAAGCCAGAAGCCCACCCAGAGAGGCTGGTGGGGTGACCTGGGGTGGCCTGGGCTTTGGTCTTCAGGAAGCTCCCCAGGTGTGTCTAACATGCGGTCAGGCTGAGGACCTCTGCCCCAGACATGCATGGTGGACAGACAGACCAGACAAGGAATCAGAGACAGGAAGAGGTGAACTAAGATGTGCCCCAGCTGAGCTTTGTACAGGCTATTTAAACAGGCAGCATTCGAGGCAGTTTGAAATAGGACAGCCTGTTCTGTCCAGTCCCAGAATGTATATTTATTAAGTGCCATTAAAAGGGACTTGAACAAAATTGGATGTTCTCGTAGGCATAAGGGAGAAAAATGAAATCTGTGTGGAACCAAGGATATCTCATGAAAGGAAAATAAAAATGTATTCAGTAGCATGTGGGTTATGGTTTCTCATAGCCCAGGCAATGAGATTAAAAGTCAGTGGAGAGTGAGAAAATGTGTATTGGGAAAATGGAGAACGGCCTGCATTTTCTCCAGGGGACTCTGTGTAATGTGCCTTTTTACCCCCAGATACCTAGAACCATTGTACTATACCTCATTTATTTCCCTGTTGGGCTATCATGGGCAAAACAGCTGAGATGCTTGCCTAAGAGCTGAACAAGACTTCCAGGAGGGGAAGACTGGGTCACAGGGGCATTCCTGCCCTCCGTGGAAGAGTGAGATATCTTTAACCCTCTGGGCTGCAACACAGTTTTGGATGCAAGAGCATGATTTCAGTGCCTGGGGAAAGATGAATGAATTGGTTGATATCATGAGCACTAGCTTCTTGAGTAACTGATGTGAATTTCTGGCAATAAAGGACTTCAAAGATAGCAGTGTCTCTGGAATTTGTCTGACTTTAACTTTTGGGCAGTTAGATGTCCCACATACCATTCATTCCCTGAACAATTGCTGTATATAAAAGTGGCACCAAGGGCCGGGGATTTAGCTCAGTGGTTCTGCCACCTGCCTTGCAAGCACAAGGTTCCGAGTTCGATCCCCGGTACCAAAAAAAAAAAAAAAGTGGCACCTTGCTCATTCATCTGTTCACTTAATTGTCTACTGCTCACCATTGTTGCCTCCAATAATTGAATTTAGATGCTGGGGATACAAGGAAGAGTCAAAGAGATGGGGCCTGAGCTTCCAGGGCCCATGGCTGGGAATGGGAGATGGAGAAGTTGGCAGTAGTTCCATGATTGTTAGGGTTAGAATAAGGCAGTAACAAGATCCCAGGAAAGGGACAGACTTCAACACAGACCTGGTGGCCAGGGAAGGCTTCTGAGAAGAAGTGATACCCAGCTGAAGGCCAAGGGGCACCTGGAATTAAGTGAAGGTGATCGGGTGGCACATGCAAAGGCCAGAGGTGACAACAAGGGTGGCATGTCAGAGAACTGAGAGGCTGTAGAGCTGGAACCCAGGGCATATACAGGGGTGTTGGTGGGGGCAGGGGGAGGTGAGTTAGCAAGGTCAGTGATAAAAAGCTCTGGCTTTTATTCTGAGGGCAGTGGGGAGCCACTAAAGGGTGGGAAGCAGAGGAGTGATAAGCTCTGCGTTGTATAAGAGCATCAGGCTCTGGCTGTGGGCCTGATGTGGCAATAGGCAACTGCACACTCCAGGAGGACAGGAAGCTCTAATTCATCTCAGAATCTCCCTAAGCCTCTGTCAGGTGCTGCAAATAATAGATGTTTAATACGTATTTCTCAGATAAACATCACAAGAGATGGGGATGCCAAAGCCTGTCCTCCATGCAATCTCCAGGCTGGCTGGGAATGTGCAAGCTTCAAGCAATTTTCTGGCCCCGTGGGCACGATGCCATCAGCACCAGAAGGGGGCTTTGGAGCCTCGAAGGGGCTCAGACTGGGGGAGATTTGGGAGGGCTGAGGTGGTCACAGAGGCTTCTTGGAGGAGGCAGGGCTAGTGTGGGGCCTTGTGGGATAGAGAGGATGGGGGAGCAAAAATGAGAGGAGGCTTCTCATGCCTGGGGAGTACCGTGGTATAAAAAACACCCAGTACTGGTCTTAGAAAACCTGGGTCCAACACCTGCCTGACCACAAGTAGCAGATGCTCTTATCATGGCTTCCCTATGTGGCCTTCAGGCTGCCTGTCCTCACCTTACTGGGCCCCAAAAGTACTCACTGCAGAGTTCTGGCTCATCTTAAGGGACCCTTGGCTCTCACCACCAGGACCTAACTTCTGACATGGAAGTGTCGCCTTAGGAACTGTTGTAGCAAAACAGAGCTGAAGGTACTCTAGACTAGGAGGAAGGAAGGAGCTGGATTTCATGGGCAATATCGTGGGCAGTGGGATCGTGAACAATCTATTCACTTATCTTTGTTCATTTGTCTTTTTCTTTTCTTTCTATACTGGAGGTTGAACCAGGGCATTTGCACTGAGCTATATCCTCAGCTCTTTAAAAAAATTTTGTTCTTTTTAGAATCTGAAACAGTTTTGCCAAGTCACTAAAGTTGCTAGGGCTGGGCTTGAACTTTCGATCCTCTTTCTTCAGCCTCCCAGAGTCATCTGTTTTCTTACTGGTAATTTCTGAACTGACCTTTCCTGTTTTCTCATTTGTAAAATGGGTACAACAATTCCTTTTCCCACAGGGCTGTTAAGGATTAAGTGAGACAATCAGTGAAAATGGTTGTAGATTACCAGGAGCATCATTATGTACGTCAATGGGACATGTGATCTGCGACCAGCAGGTGGCAGCAGGGCTCTTCAGCCAGCTGAGCGAGGACTGGAAAGATCCTCTGGGGTCAAACTGAAAAGCCCTTGAGAGAGAAAGGCCAAGTGGGAGCAGTTGGGAAGCTGTGGGGACTGTGCTGGTCCCGGGCCTGCCTCCCCTGACCTAAGGAACTGCAGCTTCCTGGCCCGGCTGCCGCCATGTCTGAATGCGGACCCAGTGGCAAATCAGACATTCTGATTTTTCAAGAGAAGCCAGAAACCAGGACATTTGTTTTGTTTTGTTTTATGAAATCTGTGTGGAAATTGTATGATCTACAACAGGCCCCCTCTTTGCGTCAGTGTGGGTTGACTGTCCTTGGTGAGAAGCTCTGAAGAATTAGTTTCTTTATCTTTCCTGAGCAATGCCTTCATGTGTCCTCGCTTTACTCATTACTTTATCAGGCATTAATGGCTCTTCCTTAGATCTCTGGGCATCATTGTTTCTTTTTATGTTACTGTTCCTGTTATGTCACTTCAAATTTCTATTCCATTGTGGATTGAATTTTCTCACCCTCCAGTGTGGCCCCCATAGTGCCTGTCTCCCAAGATCCTTTAGAAGAATAAGTTAGATAGTGATGTAAATCACTTAGCCCAGCACCTGGCTCATTAGTGCTCAGTGAACATAGTTATCATTATTATGGGGACTTCAGAAGAGATACGAAAGAGATTCAGGGCCTGTGTGCCTCCCTGTATGTGGGCACAAGGCCTGGCCACTTCCCGGTGTGGGAGCCCCTTGTCTTCTGTGCCTGCCATCAGGGATCTGGGCACTCTTGGGGCCTATGAGTGGAAGCTGAGGTCTGTACAGTGGCTGTGAGTATGAGCAGCCCTGAGCCCTGGGCAGGCTAGGCCAAAGGAGGCACAGGAGTGGCAGCCACATGTCCTGGGCAGCTCCTTCTTTGGAGGAGGGATTTTGCTTCCTCTCTCACATTACTGCCATTTTACTCTGCTCTGTACTGCAGGGAACAGTATTTCCAAAGCTCCTTTGGCCTCTAGTGGCTGGTAGGTTGGATCCATGGTAAACACTGGCCATGGGAGAAGCAAAGACAGTTCTTCCTCTGTTTGCCTCAAGCAGCATCTCTGCCAGCACCAAGTCTCCTCTGTGGTCCCAGCTCCCCTGGATGCCCCTCCTGTATGGTCCCTGGTCCTGCTGGACAGACATGGGTATACTTTCAGAGTCTGTTTGGTGGCCCTAGGTGCTGGACCCCAATAACAGTGCCTGGGCCCTCTATCCCTCCAGCCTAGGGATTGTAATGTCTTTTTGTGGTTGATAATCTCTGGGATGCTTCTCAGATCTTCCTTCACTTGTTTAACCCACTCCTTATATTCAATTCCTCTCTTCAAAAGCACAGATTGGTTTCTGCTTTTTGGTGGCACAGCAGCTGCTATAACATGCAAGAGTGTGGAGTGCAGCCCTCACAGAAGACTGGTTTGCCTGCATGGTCCCTGGTCAGGGGACTGTCAGTGCTCCCCACACAGAGCTCTTAGAAGTGTCTTCAGCCACAGACAACTGAGTGGTCTGGCTCCAGGATGGTGGTGGTGGAAACCCACTGAACTGCCCTGGTCTTGGCCAGCAGGGCCCAGAACAGACAGACATGGAGGGACTCCAAGAGCCACTGTGAAGAACAGAGATTTGGGAAAGGGCCAGGACCTAGAGCCATGGAGGAGGGGAGAGGGCAGGGGACATGATT
Organism: Heterocephalus glaber; assembly: GCF_053883595.1. Lineage (NCBI taxonomy): Eukaryota > Metazoa > Chordata > Mammalia > Rodentia > Bathyergidae > Heterocephalus > Heterocephalus glaber. Next base: position 10,848,513 of record NW_028258310.1, on the reverse strand, counting down.
TTTCTGCTGTGGTACCCAAACAACATCTGCATCTGGACCTTTGACATGAGGGGCAGTGAGCCCCAAGCCTGGGAGACAGAAAGTGGGATGAGGCTCCTGGCCAGGGAGAGGCTTCTTGATTCTGGGGCCTCAGGGCTCTGAGAACCATCAGCAGAGCCTCTAGTGTGGGACTAGACCAGCATGTTGATAACAATAACCACAGCTTCTCTTTGCTACTCCCAGGGCTGCTGGAGGGTTGCATGAGGGAATTCACTTTATCTGATTAATCAAGGGCCTGGCACATAGGAAGGTCTCAAGAGCTACAAGCTTAAAAAAAAAATCAACTACAACTCTCAAGCTCAGCCAGGCTCTGTGGTTTTTTTTCAGTAGGCATGTCAGGAGAAAAGCCATTGAGACTGTGCCCTAGGGACAAGGGCTGGGGACACAGATGCAGTTGCCAGGGCTGGAAGGGGCCAAATAAGGTGAAGGATGGGGGAGGGGGGTCATGAAGCCCCAGTACTGTCCCTAAGGGTGAAGGGGGAAGGCAGAGGTGTCTAGCAGGTGGTCAGAGCCCCAAAGAGACACTTGGGGACAGGCCTTTCCTAGTATCTAGGGAGGACAAAGTTCAAAGCCCAGTCAGAGTATGAAAGCAGGGCTCAGTCTTTGGGCTGGGGTTCAAGTACAAGTCTCTGGGGACTCAGACCCCTTGAAGACACAGAGGTCATGCAGGAGGCAGGGTTGAAAACTGGATTCAATTCTAAGTGAAAGGGACTTCGTCCTGGGCCCTAGGGAGACCTGGGAGAGGGTCCAGGTAGTATGCAGTAGGGACGGTCAACTGCAAGATGCTTGAGTTCAAATCCTGAGCCCACATTTACCAGCTGTGTGACCTACTTGAAACAAGTTACTTAATTCTCTCTAAAACCTCACTTTCCTCTTTGTGTGCAAACCACGAAATAGTCCTACTCAAAGAGTTGTTGGGATGTTGAAAAGGGATAAAACATGGGGAGCACTAGGCTCTGTATCTTGTTTGTGTAAGGGCTCAATAAATAATTGATCCTTGGCCATACAAACCAGTTATGTCTCCAGTCTTCTTTCCAAACTTGGTAGCTTCCATGTGACCCTGCGAGGCCCCAAGTGTTCCTTTCTCTGAACTAACACTGGCGCCTGTAGCCTTTCCCCCAAAGCTTGTGTACCTGACCCCTCTCTGTCTGCAGTCTGAAACACCCTATCTCTGTGTGAGTGCTTTCAAAACTGAAAGCAAGTAGATGTTTTCAGAGTTCAAAGGTTCTTCCCCTGGGAATGGAACACTGGCCATGTCCTCAGATACTCTTTGGTGTTGAGAGTCAGCCATCTTGAAATACTCCTGCCTCTTAGGAAGCTTCCTCAGACTGCTGAGGCTGCTGTTGTAGACAGACTTGCTGGTATGGTGGTGGGTGGTTGTGAGAGTACTTCCCCCTACTTTTTAATTTTTTTCAAATTTCTGAATGTTTTTATTTCAAATTCTTTTTCACCCTTCCCCCTCAAAATGCATGTGTCAGAACAATAGCCATAAAATAAAAATACACACACAATCTCTCTCTCTCTCTCTCTCTCTCTCTCACACACACACACACACACACACACACAGAGGAAAATCTCAATATCCATTCCTTTCCCATTCACACACTCCCTGCCCCATCTCCCAGGCTAGAGATTCCAGTCTGTGAGACACATGCTCCCCAGCCCATTTTGAGTATTACAGCCAAAAGCATTGTATCTAGATTTACTCTCTGTAGTTTGTGTTATAAAGATAATATGCTTTTTGTTTTTCTTAACATATTATAAAATATCTATAATACTTTATTTTTAATAAAATTAGATATTGAATTCCAATTATATCACTTCCTTCCCTGAGAAGTCTGACTCACATTCTTGGCCCTCTATAAAGTGCACCATCAACAAATATTTCACCCACAGCCAGGACCCCAAACTTGCTCTTCCCACAGTCCTCCTCTCTTCATAAACTGTTCATGCCAAAATTCTGGGACCATGATTCCTGTACTCCTTTCAGCCCTTCACATTCAATCCTTCAGAGAGACCTGTCAGCTTGACTTTTAAAACTTACCAGAAATCAGGGGCCAGGGATTTAGCTCAGTGGCACCGCGCCTGCCTCGCAAGCACAAGGTCTTGAGTTCGATCCCTGGTACCAAAAAAAAAAAACCTACCTAAAATCTGACCACCTCTCCTCCACTTCTGCCCGTCACCTCTACCAGCCCACCATGGACCATGGCAGTGTCTCCTGGTGCTCTCTGGTCCCACCCTGTCCTTCCCCCTCAACCCACTCTCTAGAGAGTCACCACAGTGAAAGAGTACATGAGAGAACGTCTCTTCTTTGCTTAAGACTGAACAAACCCAAACTCCTTACTGTGATCTAAAAGGCCTGAATGATAGGCCCTACTTCCGCCTTACCTGGTACGGCCCTCCCCGATCACTACATTATGGCCCCCTCTCTCTCTCTGTCACTGTAAGCCCAGTCCCCATGGAAGGCCTTTGCATGGGGCTGTCCCGTTCCCTGGCACACTCCTTCCCCATAGCTGCCTGTGGTTGGCTTGGCTTCCAGACAGCTCCTCAGTGACACCTTCAGTGACTGCTCCATCCAAGTGCCCTCCAGCGCCCCCCCCACTACCCCCATCTTATTTTCTTTATAGAACTAATCACTCCTTATTTCCTAGTTGATTTCTTAGTTTATTGTCTGATTCACTCATTAGAAAGTTCCTCAAAGTAGGAGCTTCATTTTTCATATTAAATGCTGAAATTCAAATGATTAGGGGAGACAGACTTACAATCAAAATTATTTGTTTATCAGAAGTTCAAATTTAACTAGATGGCTTGTATTTTATCTGGTAAACTTTCTCGCGGCCCATGGTCCCTCATCTTAGGGGCATAGACCCAAGACAATGAAGCTGGCTTGTGAGGAAAAAGAGAAAATAACATAGGTGAGAGAGAGTGACAGAGAGGGACTGAGATAGACTGAGTAGTAGCAGAGAATGAGAGGAATGCATAAGAGTGACACAGAGAACGACAGCCAGACACTGACACAAGAAGGAGTGGTACGGGAGAGAGAGTGAACAAGACCGAGTCAGAGAAAGTGAATGGGGGTGGGGAGAAAGACACCGACCAAGGCCCAGAGATGCGAGAGACAGAACGAGTCACAGGCTGACAGGTACCTTCTGGCATCTCAGTCCCGTAGTTCAGTGACCCGAGGTCAGCTCCACCCCTGTCTTTTCTGTGGTTTGTTTATAGGCACCAGTAAATTCCCCTTTTGCTTAAAAACAATAACCAACATTTCCCGAGCATTTGTAAGTGCCAGACCTTGGGGCAGAGTGCCTTGGGTGCATGAATTTTGTTTTTCTCATTACCTTAGGACAGTTGGGAAGATGTTACTGTCATCCCCTCTACAGAGGAAGAACTGAGGAACAATGAACTTAAATAGCATGGCCAAAGTCATGGGGACACTAAACGGCAGAACCCAGGCAGTTAGTTGCCAGAGGGTTTGGTATAGGGTCACTTCCTACCAGCAGTTTGGGTGGAGGAGATCAGAGGAAAGGGCAGCTTGACACTGGATTGCTGACTGCTGGTCCTCAACCGGCAGAATGGCATGAAATCCAAATCCTCAATACCCACAGTATGATTTTGGGAAAGTTCTTTACCTTCTCTAAACCTCAGGTTCCTCCTCTATAGACGGCAATAACAGTAGCTCACCAAGGTTGGCATTTAGAATAACTATCACACACACACACACACACACGAGAGAGAGAGAGAGAGAGAGAGAGAGAGAGAGAGAGAGAAAGGGAGAGATTGAATAAGCACTTAACATATTTACAGATGCTGTTATTATTATTTTTTTTTTCCGGTACCAGGGATCGAACTTGGGTCCTTGTGCTTGCGTAGCAGGCGGCGAAACCACTGAGCTAAATCCCCAGCCCAACAGATGCTGTTATTATTTTCTGCTCCTCCCTGATACCCAGCAGCACTGGATCTAGATTAAAGCAAGTGGTCAGATTACCTTGGAGGTGGTGACAAGACTAGAGAATGTTAGCTAGAATCCTACTGACTATTTAACACCTACTGTGTACCAGGCATTGTGCCAAGCACCTTATACACATCTCAACCTCGACAACCCTGTCATGTATGTTTTGCTATTCCCATTTTACAGATGAGAATACTGAGGCTCAAGTTGACCAAGTGAACAGAAAGGTCACAGAAAGAGCCCCAGAGATAAGATCTTAACCCTGGTCCATAAGGAAAGGCCCCCAGCTCTGTGACCATGTTTGTCTTAATGAAGCCAGGAGGCAGACTGATTGCACTGAGATGTTTTCCTGTGGGATGAGCTTGACTTACCATCCCCCTTCCAGGCTCCTGCAAGCCCTGTAGATGCCCTGTGCGCACCCTTTTCTATGCACTGCCTGGATAGGTGTCTGAAAAGAGTTCCATCCTTTGATGGAGGTCTAAAGGCCCAGGGACTTGCTGACAGCCTCAAAGGAGGCAAGAACGGAGTAGGTTCTGACCCTGTTTTTGTCTGGCTCCAAGCCCAGGCTCTGTCCATGGTACCCAACTGGGAGCCACAGGGAGCCCCAAAGAGCATGGCCCCCATCTTATCTCCCACCTCCACCACTATTTATGGTCCCCACTGTGAGAACATCCTAGGTTTGATAAGCACACTGTCTGATCCCTCTTGCCTTCCTCCTCGTTCTTACTGCCACTGCAGGTCAGCTTCCCACTCGCAGACTTACTCTCTGACTGCTTCCGGGCCCTTGACTGTGGTTGTGTGGTCTGCCCCTATCCTGCCATGTCCTTGAACTCTGCACCCTTGCTGAGCTGCTTCTGTGGTCCTCTCTCTCTGGCTGTTTTGTACCTGCTCTTTTGTTAGGGTGCATCACCCTTCCCTCCTTCCCCTCACCCCTGTTGAGCCGTCCTGCACAGTTTTGTTCCTGTCTCTTCCTCCAAGAAGTCTTCCTTGCTTGGCTCAGAGCCTCTTCCTGTGCACATCTGTTCAGGTCCTTCTCACTCTGTTGAAATCACCTTTTTTAGATCTCTCCTACTGATAGAGCTCTGTGAGGGCAGGGCTGCGTCTGTGTTGTTTACGCTGCATCCCCAGAACCTGGCTGTCTGGGCCATGGGAGGTGCTCAGTGAAAAGCTGTTGAATAAATGAACAAATCCACCAACAAGGGCTCCACCACCACCACCACCATCATCATCATCATCATCATCACAATTAGCATCAAGCTGTTTGGGGCACATAGTAGGCTTCCAAACATATCCACTGAAGTGCCAGCAGAGGAATGAACAAACACTGTGGCTCAAGCCCCCTTCCTATCCCCATTTGCCCTCCTCTCAGCTCTGTAGCCTCTGCCAGCTGCAGCGTTCTCCTGCAGAGTATAAGGCATTCCAGTCCCTTGCTTGACTGCCGTGAGTTTCCACTGCAAAGAAATAGACTGCTTCTTCAACACCAAGGATTTTAGGTGAGAGAGGCCTTTCTTGCTGGTGTAGGGAGGAGGGAGAGTTGGACCTCAGCCGGGTTTCAGGATAGCCTCAATTGGCCCTGAACTGACTAATAAAGTGTGAAATTGACTTCATCCTCCACCGTCTCCCCAGCCAGCGTGTCCCTGTAGCATCTCCCTCGCTAGTGGATGTGGTGCTGCTGCCATCCCCTCCGTCACTGGCAGACAGGAGCATCATCAACACCCACGCAGCCCCAGGGCCCAGCAGCTCTGCAGAGCCTGCAATGGTATTTGGCCAGGGGCCAGGGGAAGCTGTGGACGCCGAAGCATCCAATATGTGTGTCTGATGCATCTTAGTCCAAGCTTGCCACTGGCCATCCCTGTCCCATTTTGCTTCTCTGGCACTGGATTCTCAGAAAGGAGGGCTAGAGAGGGGTGAGGCATTAGGTGACTTGCTGAGCCTCGGCCCTGAGCAGTGCACCCCCGCAGGAGTGAAGAGTCAGTCAAAGGGGCCTTCCAGGGCAGTGTTACCACAGAGGTTTGTAAGGGGGGAGTCCCTGGGGCACCCTGGGGGCTGCAGGGCAGATGATGAGAAGATCCCAATCCCTCTTTCCACTGGGACAGAGCCATTTGGGTCTATTCTTGTTTCTTTACTCTTGTTTAGAATTTCCTAGGAAGAAAGGGATTCCGTATGTCCCTAAAGCTGGTGATGTATCCAGCGGTCATTCCCAGTCTTGCTTGTGAATCAGAATTAACTCAGTAATGGTATTAGATGCAGATTCTGAGCCTTGTAGCACTTTGTCTGCTCAGCACCCATGCCTTCCTCCTCTCTGAGGAGAGTCCCATGTTCACCTAGGGAGCCGCCCCTGCCCCCAACACCACACATGTGATTTGCGGGGGAGACCTTGTTTGATCCCCTGAAACTCCAGGGCCAAACATGTGCTAGGCCTGGTCAGTCACAGGTACAGTGATCATCCCAGGACCATAGTTAGGCTGTGGTGGCAGCTCCCAGGATTTATCAGAACTGGAGAGGGAGACAAGCTCTTTTCTCTTAGCGGCCCCAGGCTGGTGGCTGTCAGCCTGGAACTGCTGGCTAAGAAGGAAGCCAAGGCAGAGGCAAATCAGGACAAGGGATGATGGGATGGGGATGGGGAACAGAAAGCAATACACAGAGACATAGAGAGATGGAGGCAGGTAGACAGACAGCACCTGATGAAATGCTATGAACATCTGGAACCAGACATATTTTAAGTTTGTTCCCTGGGCTATTTAGGTACATGAGGCAATAAAATTCTTTTTTTTCTTTTCAGCCAATCTGACTTGGATTTTTGCTACTTGTCATTGAGATAGTCCTGACTAGTACAGAGAGGCCATTTCAAGCACGTGCCTGTAATCCCAGCGACTCAGGAGACTGAAAGAAGAAGGTTGCAAATGTGAGGCCAGCCTGAGGAACACAGCAAGACCTGGCCTCAAAATAAAAAACAAAAAGGGGACGGGGGATGTGCTCAGTGGAAAGTTGCTTCCCTAGTACAATTAAGCCCAGGGTTCAATCGCCGGTATTGCTAAAAACAAAACAGAACAAAACAAGATCCTATCTCAGATCTATTGAATCTTGATCTCCTTTGATAGAGTGTGAAAAATCTGTATTTCTTTAAAAGCTTTCCAGGAAATTCTGATGAAATTTCACTATGAGCTGGGACTCAAAAACCGATTGGTACAGGGCTTTACAATAAGGAAGGGAGAGAATGGGGTGTGGTGGTGTATATTTGTTATCCCAGCATTCTGGGAAGCTGAGGCAGGAGGATCATAAATTCCAGTACAATTTGGACAATTTAGCATGACCTTGCCTCAAAAAGAAAAAGCAAAAGGAAAAAGGGCTGGAGGTGTAGCTCAGTGCAAAGGCCCTGGGTTCAATCCTCAGTACTGAAAAAACAAAAGAGGACAAAAGTTGTAGGACAGTGTCCACCACGGGACTCCTCTCCAGCTGCCTGGGCCTCTGCGAGGCTAGAACCTGGACAACCTGCAAAGACCTGCCAGTGGAAGGCTCAGTCCCCAGCACAGTGCCCTTGGGAGATGGCAGGACCTTCAGGACAGAGGGCCCGGGGAAGTGCTTGGGTCACTGGGGGTGGGCCCTTGAAGTGGATCAGAGGGATCCCAGGCCCTTCCTCTTCCTTTCTCACTTCCCAACCAGGTGTGTGGTTTCGCTGCATCCTGTACTCCTGCCGTGATGGCCCAAGGCAATGCAGCCAAGGAATTACCACTGAAACCTCTTAGACTGTGAGCTACATAACCCTTTGGTCTTTATGAGCTGATGATCTCAGGGGTTCATTATAGTGACCCAAAGCTAACACAGCCTCCCTCTTTTATTTTGTACCCAGGTTCCAGCTCTTCTCACTACTTATGGTCCTTAAACTAAGGTCAGTTTTCAAGTTCAAAGGCCTCCCACGCTCCTTGTCCTTTCTCTTAGTCCTCTCCCAGATCCCATAGGGTACCCTGGAGAAGTGTAGGACTTGCCCTCTGACACCACTGGGTTCTCCTCACTTCCTTTTAGATTGGCACCTATTCACCGGGTTGCTCAAAGGACCCAGCCACCCTGTATGGTGGGCATGTGGTCTTCCTGCTCATCTCATTTCCCTGCTTCTGATAACAGAATCCACACTTTCCTTTAGGGACCCACCCTTTTCCACTCTCAAGCCATGTAATGTGAGCAACCCAGGACCATAGGGAACCCCAAGCCCTATGGCGTCTCCTTCCCTGCATCCTGAGGTATGCAATTTAGGTGTCTGTTCAACCTCTCTGTGCGGCATTTCTTCCACAGGACCTTGTGATAGACAGTGACTCCAAGCTCTTTCAGGATAATTGCTTCCTGGGCCTTGGGCTCAACTTCTTGGGGGAAAGTTCCTGTTCCACTAGCTGCAAGATTTGAGCTTAGAGCTTTTCGTAACCATTTCACAATTTCCTAGGGGAAGGCTCGTCTAAGAATGAAGCTAATTCGAGAGACAGAGATTTTATGTTACTGGATCCAGCTGGGCCTGATGCCAGAAAACCTTATATTTCAGTCACGTGAGTCACAAGTCCCTTTCCTGGTTAAGCCAGTCTGCTTTGACATTCTGTCCCTTGTAACCCGAAGGCAGTGGTAAAACCTCTGTTTTTGAAAAGGCTGGCCCATGTTCTCCTTTTGCTGCCACACAGATGTGTAAAGGGGAGTAATTAGCAGTGACATTAGGAAATTAGAGTGAAGCCCCATGGTAGGGAGTCTGGGAGGATGGGCCACCCAGGCTCTGAGAACACTGAAAGGTGAAGAATCAATCGCCTCAAGCCAGGTGATCCCAGGAGTTGCCAAACAGGCCAAACTTTGCCTTGAGGGATCAGGTTAATGTTTTTGTAGCTGCTGAGAAGTAGAATTATTTCTCTGGGCTGGCCTCATTCTCCCAGCACACTTTGACCCGGGAGAGTGGGGTGAGACCTGCAAAACTGAGAATATTTGGAAGATAGGAGCTGCTTGCACTGATTAACTGCTCGTGAGGGGCAGGGGCAGTGAGACTGGGGAGAAACCAAGTGCAGCCACTTTGTACAAGGCCTACTTCCATTAACGCAGCCTGGGGTTGCATGCACACTGGTGGTGCCACATTACACTTTGTATTTCAATGGATGTCACACGTGTTGCTGTTAAATCATGTCTCCCTGGTCACCTCAAGTCTTCTAACCCTTCTCCCATCTTGGGAGAAGCACCCTATCCTTTCATTCCTTTTCAGGATTCCATGAATTAAAAACCTTGTCTTCTTGGGGAGATGAGGTGGCCAAGGAAGAGACAAGAAAACAACTGTCATTTAAAAAATTCAATGGTGACAAAAAACCCCAAAAAGCAAACCACATGTTGACACACTTAGGTTTCTCCCTCTAAATCATCTTCTGGTATAGTTAGTACATTTGTTCCTGCAAGTCCCTCTTGGTTTTGTTTTGTTTTGAGACAGGGTCTCACTATGTAGTTGCTGGCCTTGAATTCACTATATAACCTGGGCTGGCCTCAAACTCTCGGTGATCCTCCTGCCTCAGCCTCCCCAGTGCTGGGATTACAGGCATGAACCAAGGGCCCTCTTGGAATAAGATCCTCTCCATCCACAGGCACATTACTCCCCTCTACCTGCACATCCTCTCCCCCGGGACATTCTGATACGGAAAAGTTTTAGATAACTTAATAGATTGAAGATTAAGGAAGTTGTAGAAGCAAAATAAGTAATGTGTTCTTTTAAGATTTGCTTTTCCTGTAACTCCTTGTTTAAGGTGAGGATTATCTGACTCTAACCAGTAACTTCATTAACCTAACAAAGTTACCATGCCATGGTGAATTTATAATGTATATGGCCTATCTTGTGTCTGTGACTTGTAAATATGAACTGGAATTGTATTTACACATCAAAGACCACTAGGGATGAGATAATGGCTAAAAAGGATATAAAAAGGGAAACGCTGAACAAAGGGGGCGCAGAAACTGACCAGACTGGTTTCTGGCATTCCTGTCCGCTCGCGAGAAGAAATTTTATTATTTTATCCAAATTCTGTGTCTCTGTCTATTTCTTTCTGAGATTTCTGCAACATTTGGTGCATTGGCCAGGGGAATCAGGAATGAAATAGCCCTTTTGGGCATGGCCCGAACCCCACCGGAGGGAGCGGCCCTCTGTCTCCTCTAGAGGAAAGGTGCATCCCTGGGACTAATTTCCTAGGCTCCCCAATAGGACACAGAGATCTGCTCACCGGGCAGAGGTTTACCCGAACCCAAAGAGACTACAGAATGAGGACTGCTGTTCTTGGTGTCTCGTCTGTCTCTTTCCTTTGCTGGGTGAGAAACCCCCGGAAACCCCCTAGTCATTAACTTTCGGTTTTGCCTTGTGAATTTGTATTCTGTAACTTTGGGCAAATACAGCATAGGGGCCTGATCACCCCTTGTGCTTTGCCATTTGGAAAGATAGCTCCTCCCATTTGTTTTGGTTCAGTTTATGAACTTTGGGCAAACATAGTGCAGGGGCCTGATCACCCTTTGTGCTTTGCCATTTGGGGAGGTAGCTTCTTTCATTTGTTTTGGTTACGATTAGGGGGTCTCGTAGGGAATGTGATAACTTCTGAATAAATGTGTGAGTGAAAGAGTTCTGGATAGGAGAGTGTGTGAAATGAGCTGCGGAACAAGACAGGGAGGAAGCACTTGCACTTAAAGAGTCCTCCCTCGAGTCACAGAATTTGTGTATGGTCGCGTTTAAAAAATGCACAATGATGAGCTTAGGTGACAGCCCACCTTAGCCTGAATGGACCTTAAAGTGGCCGAGAAGCCCAGAGCCAGGCAGACGAGCAAGTGATCCCCCCACCTTTGTCTTGTGTCTCAGTACAAGGGCACCCACACACACCAACGCTCTGATTGGCCGATCATGGGGACAGAAACATCTACTGTTTTGGAGTGCATGCTTAGGAATTTTAAGAAAGGTTTTACTGGAAATTATGGTATTAAGATGAAACCCCAAAACTTAGAGCCTTTTGTGAGTTAGAATGGCCCAAGCTTTGCCTAGCTTGGCCAACTGAGAGATCCCTAGGTGAGGGTCTCATCTGGTCCGTCTGGCTAATAGTCACCGCCCCTGGATGGGAATATCCAGATCAATTTCCCTATATTGTTTTATGGATGAAATTGTGCCCCAGAATGCCTCTTTGGCTTCATATGTGTGCCCCAGAAGTGAAAAGCAACATCCTGGTCATCTGTCAGAAAAGGGAAGATGCTGAAAAGTAACTGGTCCTTTCAGATCCAGACTTTCCCCCTCTTTTTGAGTTGCTAAATTCACAGGTTTGGAGGAGGTGGGGACAAAAGCATGAAAACTGCTTGGCTTCAGAGCACCGTGCTGTGGTCAGACTCAGAGAAGATTGACTAGGGCTTACACTCAAATTTTAAAAATTAGTAGGAAAAAATAAGTAATGGATTAAAAATGGCTAGAAAAGCTCTGAAGGACAGAAAGCTAGAGAAAGAAATTTTACAAGGGTTACAAATTTTAGCTAATTGATAAATGTATCTGTGTTTCAGTTTGAAAAGTTAGAAATTTTAGTTAATTGATAAATGTATCTGTGTTTCAGTTTGAGTTGATGTTTAATTGGTGTGCTTAAAGTATTGTACATTGCAAATTCTTCAATTGTAATTGTAAGGTTAACTTGCTCTTTTCTATACTTTGTTGATAAAAAAATAAAAACCTCAAGGTTACTACCATTCTATTGGCAGCCAATCAAATTTAAAGTGTAACAATCTGAGAATGAAAAGAGGGACACTTTAAAATTTTAACAGCTAAAGACTAGTTTGTGATAAAAGGTCTATAGTGAGATAAAAAATATATATTTAAAAGTTATAAGTAAAAAACAAATTTAAAAAAGTTATAAGTAAAAGAGATATAATTTTGATATTAAAAAATTTTGTATGTTTGTCTTGTTAAAAAGATAAAAAAAAATACAAGACCAGAAGGGTATGTCAAAAGATGCGCGAAAGTGATTTATCAAAAAAAAATGTATATTTGTTGGTTTCAACTATGTTATAAAAGGTTTAAATATGTTTACATTAGTTGTAATCAAAGGGTTAAATTCTAAATATGTTACTATAATATGTGTACATTGGTCATCTTCAAAGGGTTTAAGAGCCAACAGATTACAATATGACCTGCTTTATATAGTGAGTTAGAAAAAAAACTGTTGGAAAAAGGCACAAATATGTCAGACCAAGGTGCGATATTTGAGATTTGACTTTTAAAAAGGATAAAAAAAGAGGCTTGGTCCAGAGGAAAAAGTCATTTATTCTCTGCCAAGACCCCTCCAAAATGCTTCAATTATTTGATTCCATCTTCGCTATCCATTGTCCTAATTGGGAGGACTGTGAAAAACTTTGTAGAACTTTGTTAACCTCTAAAAAATACAGAGAGTTTTAGGAAAAAGTAAAAAGTTAATGCCACTAGAATGCCGGGTGCTATGCAGAATCCAGATGCTTGATATGAACAGCAATTCCCAGTAAATGTGCGGCCCAATTGGGATCCCAATACCCAAGCAGGACAGGAAAACTTGAGAAGTTATCAGACAGCCCTTTTAGCAGGAATGCGGGCTGCAAGTAAAAGGCCTACAAATACGATTAAAGTGCTAGAAAAACAACAGGAGCCCAATGAGAGCGCTGAGAGATTTTATGAGTAGCTCTGTAAAGTTTACAGAATGTATACACCTTTTGATCCTACTGTTCCTGAAAACCATCAGCTAATTAATACAACTTTTGTAACCCAGTCAGCACCAGACATTAGAAGGAGAATCCAAAGGCAGGAGACTTGGGAAGGCATGAATATAATGCAATTGTTGCAATTAGCTGGGAAAGTGTATGTGAATAGACAGTGAAAGAGAGAGAGAGAGCCAGGAAGGAAGATAGCAGTAGCTATTGGAGCCAAGGAAGAGAAGGAAAAAGAGAGACAAGGCTCAAGGGAAAAAAAATGCAGGACTTGAAGGAAAGGAAGGATACTCGCACATTGTTGCCTGTGATGCAGGACAGTGACTGACACAGACCGGGCTCGATGCAGCTGGGCCTCCATGAGCCCATGGTCGATGTATAGATAGGGGGCCAAACTATGTCCTTAATGGTGGAGAGTGGAGCAGAACATTCAGTGGTAACAGCTCCAGTTGCCCCTCTGAGCGGAGAGCGCATCCAAGTGATTAGTGCCACTGGAATTTCAGAAAAGCACCAGTTTTGCTATGAAAGGACATGTGAAATTGGAGGACATAAAGTGAAACATGAATTCTTGTATATGCCAGAATGTCCTATCCCCTTACTAGGAAGAGATTTATTATCTAAATTGGGAGCTACAATAACTTTCACCCAATGAGGAAATGCATCTCTGCATTTAGACCCAGGAAGAGATCACATCATGAGGGTAACAACTAAAAGAGAGGGTGAATGGCAGTGTTACAATGTAGACGATGTTTTTCAGGCTCTGCAAGAATTAAGAACTATGTTTCCTAGAGTATTGGCAGAGGAATCGCCCCCAGGCTTAGCTAAGAATCATCCACCCACAGTTATAAAATTAAAAGACAATTCTGCCCCATTGGTGTAAAACAATACCCAATGTCCAGGCAAGCCCGAATTGGAATTAAACCCCATATCATGAGATTAAAGGAATTTGGACTTATTAGAGAACATACGTCACCTTGGAACACCCCTTTGCTGCCAGTTCAGAGACCCGATGGGGACAATAGGCCAGTGTAAGATCTACAGGCTGTAAATGACAGAACAGTATTGCTGCACCCAGTGGTCCCTAACCCCTATGCTTTGTTGGGTCTGATACCTCCAGAAGCAGCATGGTTTACTTATTTGGATTAAAAGATGCCTTCTTTTGCCTTCTCATCACTCCCCTCAGTCAACCCATCTTTGCATTTGAATGGGAAGACCCGAGTGATGGGAAAAATACTCAGTTTACTTGGACTAGATTGCCACAGGGATTTAAAACTCACCCATGCTTTTTGGGGAAGCCCTAGCCAAGGACTTGTTTGCCTTCCTGGTGGAACAGTATAGCTGTGTCCTACTGCAGTATGTGGCTGACTTACTGTTATGCAGCTCAACCCAAGAACGGTGCTGGGAAGGCACCAAAAAGTTGTTGCTGCACTTACAGGAAAACTGGATGTAAGGTATCATGGGAAAAAGCCCAGATTTGTGTACAGCATGTTAAATATTTAGGATTTCAAATAGCACAGGGCATGCATTGCCTAGGAAATAAAAAAACAGATTATTAGTGCCATCCCTAAATCCCAAACCAGAAAGCAGCTGGGAGTTTCTTGGGGCAGCAGGCTTCTGTAGAATTTGGATTCCAGGTTTTACAGAAATCTCTAAACTCCTTTATGAAGCCCTGAAGGGACAGGAGGAGAATCATCTGCATTGGACTGTAGAACAGGAGGAAGCATTTAAAAAATTAAAATTGACTGAGGCAGCCAACCCAGCCCTAGGCATACCAGATGTAAAGTGGCCTTTTACTCTATATGTGACTGAAAAAAAACCCAGGTGGCCCTTGGAATGTTGACCCAAGAAGTTGGCCCATGGAATCAACCGGTGGCATATTTGTCTAAGAATTTAGATTCAGTATCAAAAGGATAGCCTCATTGCTTTTGGGCCTTAGCAACTTCAGTTCTGTTGATTCAAAAAAAACAGACAAGCTGACTTTAGGTCAGGAACTGACTGTGCAGGTTCCACACCCGGTCCTAGAACTGCTAAACACAAGGCAGCATCATTGGCTCTCAAATTGAGTTACTCAGTATCAAGCCCTTCTCTGTGAGAATCCCTGCTTGTGGTTTATTTCTTTAAAAACTTTAAATCCTGCTACCTTCTTGCTCATGGAGACAGGCCCTCCCAATCATGACTGCTAGAGTGTCACTGATGAGCTCTTTTCCAGCCACCCTGACTTGCAAATGACACCCTTGTCTGATGCTGACCTTGTTCTGTTCACGGATGGGAGCAGCTTTGTGGAAGATGGGGTTCGTCATGCTGGATGTGCGGTAACCATGAAGGATAAGGTGGTCCTAGCCAGGGCCATTGGTGCAATGTGCTAAGCTCTGAGCACTCATACAGGCACTCTTATGGGCAAAGGGTAAAAAAGATATATATGTGTGTGTGTGTATATATATATATATATATATATATGGACTTTTGCCATGCATTTGCTACATTATACATCATTGGCATGATTTACTGAGAGTGAGGTCTTCTCATGGAAGAAGGGAAGCTAATTAAAAATAAACAGGAAATTATACAGTTGCTAGAGGCAATGTGGAAATCTAGCAAAGTCACAGTAATATATTGTTCAGGACATCAGAAAGGCAAAGACTTCATTGCACAAGGTAACAATAAAGCTGATGCTGAAAGCCGAGAAAGACAGTGCACTCAAAGCCCTGCTCTCACCACTCCAGAGGCTCGTGAGTCAACGCATGGCTGAAGAATACCAACAAGGCCGACATGGATTATCGTGTTGTGCCAGATCACCACTGCCTTAAGTTTCTTTGTTTTCAAGCTACGGGTGTTTAGGCCTAGTTATGAAAAGTTTGATGAGAAATATGAGACTTTTAAAATGGTAAAATGGGAACCGGAAGGCTATCCATTTACAATATTCTTTGATAAAAACATTATGGGGGACCTGGGATAACTTCTGACTGTGGGGGGCTATTCTAATGAAAAATTATATTGCAAAGAGAAAACACAAGTTTGGATCAACGGCTCCCTTGTTGGATGAGCCACTGGTAATTGTAAACAAGGTCAATGTAATCCTATATCTATGTATATGCCAGAAGGATTAATATATTTCATTAGGACAAGAAGTTTAAAAAGATCTTGAGAAAATTCGAGACACACTTCAGGCTTTAGAAACCTGTCATTACAAAATAGGCCTGCTCTCGATTTGCTCAGAAAGGAGGGACTTGCTTATTTCTTGGTGAAGAGAGTTGTTAATATGCTAATAAATCTGGTGTAGTACAAGAATCACTAGGCCAACTAAAAGATCAAATCAAGGCTCTTGATGAGAAATTTGGTATAGGAGAGCTGTCCTATGAGATTAATTTTACTTGGGCAGAATGAAAAAAACTTGGATAGGAACTCTTCTGAGTCCCCTTCTTGTTATAATATTAATATTAATGTTTGGTCCTTGTGTCATCCAATGGATTTCAAAATTTATATGGTAGTGCAGTGCTGCAGCTCAAGACTACCAAACGCTAGTGTTAAAAAAATGTAGATAAACTGGATAGAACTTGTAATGGATAGAAGAATTATCCCGAAGTAAACAGAGGGAGGAATGATAACGGAAAAGTTTTAGATAACTTAATAGATTGAATATTAAAGTAGTTGTAGAAGCAAAATAAGTAATGTGTTCTTTTAAGATTTGCTTTTCCTGTAACTCCTTGTTTAAGGTGAGGATTATCTGACTCTAACCAGTAACTTCATTAACCTAACAAAGTTACCATGCCATGGTGAATTTATAATGTATATGGCCTATCTTGTGTCTGTGACTTATAAATATGAACTGGAATTGTATTTACATATCAAAGACCACTAGGGATGAGATAACGGCTAAAAAGGATATAAAAAGGGAAATGCTGAACAAAGGGGGCGCGGATATTGACCAGACTGGTTTCTGGCATTCCTGTCGGCTCACGAGAAGAAATTTTATTTTTTATCCAAATTCTGTGTCTCTGTCTATTTCTTTCTGAGATTTCTGCAACATTTCCACCATCTTCGCCTGAGGGTTTTCTTCCCAGTGTTGGACCAAAAGCAAGGTTGATCAGGACAGTATCAGGGACCACCATGCCTCCTTACTTCCTTTCAACCAAATCTAAAACATAAGATAAATGCTTAATTCTTCATACATAAGATCTCATTTGTTTACATAATACAATGTGCAGACATTAGTTTAGTGCTTTACAAATACTAACACGTTTAGTCATCAAAACAATCAGTAACAACTGTTATCCTCATTTTATAGAAGAATAAATTGAGGTATGTACAGATTAAGTAACCCTCCCAAAGTCACAAAATTAGTAAGTGACAGATCAGAAATTTGAAACTGTACCCTTAAACTTGTACCCAAGTTTGTTCTGTAAAGGGCCAGATGTTGAGACCCACCTACAGCCTCTGTGGTCTCTACTCGCCTCTGCCACCATAGAGACACTGTGTAGATGATGGGTGTGGCCCTGTGCCAATGGAACTTTACTTATGGCCCTTGAAATTTGAATTTCATATCGATTTCTTCATGAACTAGAACTCCCCTTTTGACTTTTTCCCACAACCATTTAAAAATATAAAATCTATTCTTAGGTCAAGTGTGGTGGTACATGCCTGTAATCCCAGTACTGGGGAGCCTGAGGCATGAGGATCTCTGAGAGTTCAAGGCCAGCCTGAGCTATATAGTGAGTTCAAGTTCAGCCTGAACTACATAGCAAGACCCTGTCCCAAATAATATCGAATCTATTCTTACTTTGCAGTACACAAAGGCAAGTGGGGGCCATGGATTTAGCTCAGTGGTTCCAGCACCTGCCTCGCAAGTGCAAGGTCCAGAGTTTTATCTCTGGTACCAAAAAAAACCCCACCCCAAAACAAAAAAACAAAAGCAGATCGGAGGCCAGATCTGGCCTCTGCTCCTTGCTGTGCTACTACTCTCCTCCTGTCCTTACAACTCACCCCCATTAGCTCCATTTCCCAACAACAACACTGGATTTGAAGAAGCTAATGACTTCCTCAAGGTTCCCATTGCCCAATGAGTAGGTGGGAAGTCAGTATCACTCCCAGATCTGTCTTGACACCAAGGCTGTAGGGGCAGTATGGCTGGTACAGGTGGGCAAAGAGCAGGGCTCAGCTAAGCTAACTGCTGCCTAACTGGGCCGGTGTCATGAGTCTACCAGGAGTTGGCAGGACCTCCCCACCCCACCCTCATCCCTAGAACTGAGTGCAGTAGGCTGGGGCTCATCTGCCTTTATCTGCCACTGTGGTCCCATTTGCACTTCCTCCTGGGAATGATAAGCAACAGAATGCTCTGCCTTCCAAGCCTGGAGCCAGAACTCCAGCAAAACCCAGAGGTTGGCTTGACTCGTGCCCTGATTGTATCAACCTCAGCCATTAAGGGAGGACAATGTTGTGGTTTATATCTAGTTGTCCCCCCAAACCCTCATTTTCTCATAGGTGGAGATTTTGGGATATGATTGGATCATGGGTGCATGATATTCATCAGATCAGTCCACTGATGGGTTTATGGATAACTGTGATTTGGGAGGTAAAGCCTATTTGGAGAAGGTGGGTCACTAGAGGGTGTGGCCTGGAAGAGTATTTCTCCCTTGATCTCTCTCTCTCTCTCTCTCTCTCTCTCTCTCTCTCTCTCTCTCTGCTTCCTGCCATGCCATGAGCTGTTTCTCCTCTGCCATGCTGCCCTGCCTGGGAGTCAGCCAACTATGGAATAAAAATTTCTACAAAGTGAGAACCAAAGTAAACCTTTCCTTTTAACTTGTGGGTTCCAGGCACTGTGTCTCCGCAATGAGAAAGTAACTAAGACAGATTTTGGTACCAGACCTTGCTGTAACTGTGTCTGAGCACATAGTTTAGAAGCCTTTGAAACTGGTTTGTTGGAGGAATTTGGAAATGTTTGAAGATATAAGCTCAAAAAGCAGCCCTAGAATGCTGTAAGTTGAACTTGATGGGAGATTCTGGTTAGAATTCAGAAGACCAGAATGTTGACAGTAATGCACCTGGTAAAGACCAGGCTCAAGAGATTTGGGAAGAAGGACTTTATTGGCATTTGGACTTGAGACCCTATGTATTGTGCTCTGGCAGAAAATTTGTCTACATTTTGCTCATATCCTGAGATTTTGCAGGAGACTGAGATTAAGGGTGGGAGACTAATTGATATGGCAGAGGAAATTTCAAGGCACCCTAATATTGAAGCTGTGGCATAGGTATTGCTGGAGACTTTTAGCCAAATCTATGTTGATAATCAAGAGCAAATGGTACAACTGAATGATTTAAGAAATTTTTAGTTTGGCCTGAAACATAGCTCTGGGAAAGTTGAGGCCTGCAAAGCTGCAGCAGAGGAGAGCTGCTGTTAAAAAGATTAGCATTAGAAAGAACCCAAGACTTTACAACAGGACAATAGGAAGGATGCCTTGAGGGTATGTAAGGAACCAGTAAGTCCTCACCCTGAGCAGGCTCAAAATTACAAAAGTGATTGGCTTTGCTCTGTGAAAGAGCTCCAGGGCACCATGCCCCAGAATGAGGACTGCCTAGGGAATTTGTTCCTTTGGATTGAGTTGATAGGTTCATTGCACTCAGCCATGTAGGTAATTGGAGACCTCTGCAGCCATGATACAAGGAAGCCTGGCTACTGCTTGAGCTGGTAGTGGACCTTGGCATCATCCACATGATGCTATTTTTATGTGGATGCAGAATTGCAAGTTGTGGAGTCAGGAAGGCTTCCATCCAAATTTCCATCCAGAAGAAGGCCTGGGAGGCCAGGCAGTATACTCCTGAAAGGGCAGTGTGTGAAGTTGTGAGAGTGAAGCTGAAATTGCACTGAAGACCCCAGAATGTTGAAAAATCCAGGAATGTGGAATATCTGAGGAAAGCCACAAAGAGTGAGCAAAGACAACCCAAGAGAATAGCCTTGAGGGCTACATCCACCAGAAATGCACAACCAAGCCCTTTGGAGAGTATATCCCACCACAACTTGCTCTGGGTGCTGGACATGGAACTACAGGATTTAATGTTTACCCCGCTGGGTTGCTTTGGTCTCATTCCTTTTTATGCCCCTATTCTCTCTTTTGGAATGGAAATGTTTACCTTGTGCCTTTGTATGTTGGAAATATTTAACCTTTTTTTTTTTTTTTTTCATTTTTACAGGGACTCACGGCTGAAATCTCAGAGAAAACTTTGGACTTGAACTTTTCAGCAATGCTGGAACTGTGAGGACTTTGGCAACTCTTAGACATGGACTAGAAAATGCATTTTGCATAAAGGGATGTGCATGAGTCTTTTGGGTGCCAGGGAGGAATATTTAGATGTCCCCCAAACCCTCATGCACTCATAGGTGGGGGTTTGGGAAGGTGGTTGGATCATGGGTGCATGATAGTCAGTGCATTAGTCCACTGATGGGTTTATAGTTAAATGGTATATTTGGGAGGCAAACCCTGGTGGGAGGAGGTGGGTCAGTGGGAGAGTATCCTAGAAGGATCTCCCTTCCTTCTCCTTTGATCATTTTCCGCGTCCTATCTGCCATGCCATGAGCTATTTCTCCTCTGCCATGCCTTGGAGCCAGCCAAATATGAACTAAAATCTCTACAAACTGTGAGCCAAAATAAACTTTTCCTCTTTAAGTTGTGGATGTCAGGTATTGTGGCTCAGCAATGGGAAAGTAACTAAGACAGGCTGACTTGTTCTAAAAGGGTCCTGAGATGCCATGTGTGAAGAGGCTTCAGCTCTGGCCTGGTTGGGATGGGGGAAGGAGTAAAAGCAAGCAGAAAACCATGAGATAGAGGGACAAAGACAGAGAGAAACATAAGAGATGCAGATTGCATGCACACAGTGATAGACCACTTGCTTAGCATGCACAAGGTCCTGGGTTCAATCTCCAGCACCACAAATAAAATAAGAAAACATACAGGAAGAGATTCTTTAACAGTTTTTTCTTCTAAACTAGGACCCAATTATCTTATTCCCCACTCTGCCAACACAGAAAAGATAATATCACAGCTGGTATCTCTCTGTGTCACTTACTAATATTTATATGTCTTTTCTAGGTTTCTACAACCTTAATTTGAGCAACTCCCTGAGGTGAACAATGCAGAAATTATCTGAGAAAGCATATGGAGGGTCACAGAATCCAGCAACATGCTCAAGATTGCACAGAAAATTAATGCCCAATCTGGGAAGAAGGATCAAGACTCCTGACCTGTGGGATTTAGGGTGTAACTCAAAGGTAGAATACTTGCCTAGCATGTGTGAAGCCCTGGATTTGATCTCCAGCACTGAAAAAAAAGACTGATTCCCGGTACAATGTGAGGCTCCTATAAACCATGTCCAGTAACAAAGGGGATAGTATGGTGATTGAAGCACATGTATATTAAGTGACCTTTCCAAAGTCACAAAAATTTATAAGTGACAGTACTGGTGGTAAAGTAAACAATTCAACAGGAAGAGATAACAATTGTAAATATATATGCACCAAATGCCAGTGCACCAAATTTCATAAAACAAATAGTACTAGATATGAGAGGTTAGATAAACATCAATGCAATCATAGCTGGGAACTTTAATACCCTACCCTTACAAATAGACAGGTGAGCCAGACAGAAAATTCAACAAAGACATATTAAAATTGACACACTATCAAACAAATGGACTTAACAGATATTTACAGAGTGTTTCATCCAACAACAACAGAATATACATTTTTCTCAGCAGCACACAGAACTTTCTCCACAAAGAACACATTAAGCATATTTAACACATTCATGATGGTGCCATAATTTGTATGTCTCACTGCTGGGCAGCTTGAAACACTGAAGGTATGTGCATGACTGTCCCACACATGACTGTACTACTTCTACCACCAGTGGTACAAGCTGCCTGATGGGACAGTCACCAGTGGTTCAAGCCAGCTGGAATGTGTTAAATAAATACAAAACAATTGCAATAATCTTTGCCATACTGTTGGACCATAATGGAATGAAACTAGAAATCAACAGCAAAAGAAACCAGGAAAACTATGCAAACACATGGAGATTAAATAGTACCCTCTTGAATAGTCAGTGAGCCAGAAAAATCAAGGAAGAAATTGGAAAGTTCCTAGAACCAAACAGGAATGGCAGCACAATATACTAAAACCTATGGAACACAATGAAAGCAATTCTAAAAGGGATGCTTATAGCTGCGAATGACCACATTGGAAAAATAGAGCAATCCCATATAAATAACCCAATGATGCATCTCAGGGTCCTAGAAAAACAAGAGTAATCCACATAAAAACTTGTAGAAGTAAAGAAATGATAAAACCAAAGCAGAAATTAACAAAATTAAGACAAAAAAAAAAAAAGTCAGGCATGGTGGCACATGCCTATAATCCCAGCACATGGAAGTTGAGGCAAGAGGATTGCTATGAGTTCAAAGCCAACTTGGGCTACACAGGGAGTTTGAGGCCAGTCTGAACTGCATAGTGAGAACCTGTCTCAAACAAAGCAAAGTAAAGCAAAGCAAAACAAAACAAAACCAACATTAAAAAAAATACAGAGGAGCAATGAACCAAAGATTTGGTTTTTTGAAAGGTTATACAAGATTGATGAACCATTAGCAAAAGTTGCCAAAGAAGGAAAGGAAAGACTCATCAATTCAACTAGAAATGAAAAAGGCAGGGCCAGGGATT
Organism: Heterocephalus glaber; assembly: GCF_053883595.1. Classification (NCBI taxonomy): domain Eukaryota; kingdom Metazoa; phylum Chordata; class Mammalia; order Rodentia; family Bathyergidae; genus Heterocephalus; species Heterocephalus glaber. The sequence continues at coordinate 10,826,122 of NW_028258310.1, read as the reverse complement.
TAACTCAGTGGTGCTGCCTTGCAAGCTGAAGGTCCCGAGTTTAATCCCCAGTACCAAAAAAGAAATGAAAAAGGCAGATCTGGGCATGGTGGTGCATACCTGTTATCCCAGCACTCAGGAGGCGGAGGCAGGAGGATTGCTGTGAGTTTGAGGCCAGCCTGGCCTGCATAGTGAGTTCAAGGCCAGGCTGAACTACATAGAGAGACCCTGTCTGACAAAAAAGAAAAAAGAAAAAGAAAAGAAAAGAGCAAAATCAGAACAGACACTGCCAGAATCCATAGGACAATAAGTAACTACTTCAAAAACCTTCATTCCAAAAAATAAGAGCATCTAGAAGAAATTATTAAGTTCCTAGACACCTATGAATTACCAAAACTGACCAAAGATATAAAAACCCTGAAAAGACCAAAAGTAGGCAATGAAAGAGAAGCAGTAATTAAAACACTACCAACTAAGAAAACCCCAGGACTCAATGGATCCAACACTGACTTTTACCACATCTTCAAGGAAGAGCTAACACCTTTCAAACTCTTTTATGAAACTGAAAGGGAAGGAGCTCTGCTAAACTTATTCCTTGAAGCTAGTGTTACACTGATAACAAAATTAGACAGGGAATCGACAACAAAAAAGTAAAACTACAGGCCAATCACCTTAAAGAACACAGATGCAAAAACTTTCAACAAGATTCTGGCAAACAGAATGCAACAAATCATTAAAAAGATGATAGATCATGACCAAGTTGGCTTCATCCCAGAGATGAAAAATCAACATACATAAATCAATAAGTGTAATACACCATATGAACAAAAGTAAGGATAGAAATCATGCGATCATCTCAATAAATGCAGAAAAGCCTTTTATAAAATTGAACATCTGTTCAAGATAAAACCCTGACAAAAAATAGGTAGAGAGATCTTATCTTAAATTGATAAAAATCATTTATGACAAACCTACTGCCAACATAATAGTAAATGGGAAAAAGCTGAAAGCATTCCTTCTAAAATCAAGAACAAGAGTATCTATTTTTACCACTCCTGTTCAATATAGTACTTGAAACTTTAACCAGAGCAACCAAGGAAGAGAAAAATTAAAAGAGATTCAAATAGGAAAGGAAGACTTCAAACTATCCTTATTTGCAGATTATGTGATCCTTTACATGGAAGATCTCAAAAACACTTGACCAGAAAACTCTTAAAACTAATAAATTCAGGGCCGGGAATTTAGCTCAGTGGTGCCTCTTAAGCACAAGATCCTGAGTTCGATCCCCAATACCCAAACAACAACAACAACAACAACAACAACAACAACAAAACAAATAAATTCAGCAAAGTGTCAGGATACACCAACAACAAACTCACCAAGAAATAAATCAGGAAAATAATCCTGTTCACAATAGCTTCAAAAAAATTAAATATCTAGGAATTTATCTAATGAAGGAAGTAAGAAACCTGTAATGAAAACTATTGTGCTCTGGAAAAAGATACTGGAGTAGACACTAAGAAATGGAAAGACATCCCTAGTTCTTGGATAGGCAGAACCAGTATTGTCAAAATGGCTTTATTACCAAAAATGATATATAGATTTAATGCAACTCTAATAAAATTACCATCAGCATTTTTCACAGAATTAGAAAAGTCAATTCTAAAATGTATGTGGAATCAGAAAAGACCCAGAATATCCAAAGCTATACTGAGCAACAAGAGCAAAGCGGGAAACATCACAAGCTCATATTTCAAATTCTATTACAAAGCTACAGTAGTAAAAACAACATGGTAGTGGCACAAAAACAAACATGTGCCAGGGATTTAGCTCAGTGGTTCCGGCGCCTGCCTTGCAAGTGAAAGGACCTGAGTTTGATCCCCAGTACCAAACAAACAAACAAACAAACATGTAGACCAATGGAATAGAATAGAGGATGCAGAAACAACCCCATGCACCTTCAGCCATATGATTTTTGGCCAAAGGGCCAATAAGATATCCTGGAGAAAAGATGGCCTCTTTAACAAATGATACCAGGAAAACAAGTAATCCACCTGTGGAAGAATAAATCTAGATCCATATCTCTTACCTTGTACTAAAATCAAGTCAAAATGGATTAAAGACCTAGATAATTGAAGCCATATAATCTCTTGAAGACATAGCCCTGGCAGGGACTTCCTGAATAGAACTCCAACTTCACAATATAAAATACCTGGAATCACAAATGAGATTATACAAAATTTAAAAGCTTCTGCACAACAAAGTAAACAACCAACAGAGTGAAGAGACAACACATAGAATGGGAAAACATTTTGCCAACTACTCTTCAAACAGAAGACAAATATTTTGAATATATAAAGAACTAAAAAAATTTAGGACTCTAAAAAGAAAATACCCAATAAAAAATTGCAAATTATAATTGAATACACACTTTTTGGAAGAAGTACAAATGGCCAATAAGTACCTGGAAAAATGTTCAGCATCTTTTACCATTAGAAAAATGCAAATCAAATAACACTGAGATTCCATTTTAATTCAGTAAGAATGACTATTATCAAGGACTCAAGAAAAACAACAAATTTCTGGTGAAGTTGTAGGAAAAAAGGAACACTTCTACTTTGTTAGTAGGAATGTAAATGAGTTCAACCACTATGCAAATCAGTATGGTGATTCCTCAAAAAGCTAAAACTAGAAATTACATTTGATCCAGCTATTGGCCTTCCAGCTATCGTTCAAAAAGAGTTAAAGACATTGCATTAGAGTGGTAAATGCATACCCAAGTTTACAGCAGCACAATTCATAACAGCGAAATTGTAGAAGTGGCCTATATGCCCATCAACAGATGAATGGGTACAGAAAATGTGATACATACATAATGGAGTGCAACTCAGCCATAAAGAAGGATAAATCAGAGTCATTTGTAGGAAAATAGTTGGATCTTAAGACCATAATACCAAGTAAAATGAAAGAAAGTTAAATGTCACATGGTTTCTATTTTTTATTATTTTATATTTATTTATTTTGGTTTTTTTTTGAGACAGAGTCTCATTGTACAGTTTAGGCTAGCTTTGAACTCACTATGTAGCCCAGGCTGGCCTCAAACTTGTGGTGATCTTCCTGCCTGAGACTCCACCAGACTCAAATATCACATGGTTTCTCTAATATGAGTGACCCATAATGTAAATAATTTAAAAAGCAAAATAAAAAGAGGTGGTAGGAAACAGGGAGGTGGATTCTGTGGAGATGGGAAGCAGATTTGGGTAAAGATGGAGAGAGCACAGTGTGGGTGACCAAGGTTTCTAGGGTATATGTACCAACTCCCCAAGATGAATATGGTTATTATGTGTCACAAATATACACCAATAAAAAAGGAACAGATAAGGATTTGAACCTGAGTGGTTCCATGCTTACACCTGTGCAAAGGTTAGCCAGCTTTTTCTGTAGTGGGCAATGCATTTTAGACATTGAGTGCCACACAGAAAGGGTTCGTTTCCTCTCTTTTCATCAGTAAGTGAGCCCCTGAAGTCAGTCTCTTTCTCTCTCTCTCTCTCTCTCTCTCTCTCTCTCTCTCTCTCTCTCTCTCCTTTCAATATTGGGGATTGAACACAGTACCTTCATAGTGAGCTACATCCTCAGCCGTTGTGAATTTTGATTTTGACACAGTGCCTCATTAAGTTACTAGGTTTCCCAGGCTGGGCTCAAACTTGTGACCCTTGGTGTGTACCACCATATCTGGCATGGAGTTCCTCTGGACAAGGAACAAACGGTGACATCATCTATCTGAATTTGAGCAAAGCAGTGAACAAGCACTGACATATTTGTCATCATGATGGAAAAGTGTGAGATGGATTCAAGGCTGATATGTGGATTGCAGCCAGTAGGAGATGGGGCCCCACAGGATCCTGGTGGATGGGTTTTCATGTAGGAGGATGCTATGTCATATGACATCTTATCACTAAAGTTGACTTGAGCTTGACTTGATGACTTGAGCTCCCTTTCACCACTCGTGAGAATGACCTTCTTCCCTCCACGAGATCCTCTCTCCCAGAATAACTCTTGAGAAGTTATTTAGCCCAAAGGGACAGTTTGGTTCCCATATCTGAAAGCAAAACCCTAGCTAGAAGCCTGATCACTAGATACCCTGCCATGCTTGGCACTGCCACACGAGGGCTGTGTGGAGACAGGCAGCTTGGTTGCCGAGAGACAGGAGCCTGGAAACACAGCTGCCAGTGCCTAAGCCTGGGTTGCACTGCCTACACGCTGCAGAAAGCACTTTATAGATCAAGGCATATTCCATTTGGCTGGTCCTGCGTTTGTTCTCAGAATGCTTCATGAAAAGAAATAATCTCTCCCACAGCCATTGTCACTCCATGACACATAGTGCTAAACCTACACACACTCAGATACAAGGGCATCTCCCCAAGTTCAGCAACAGTGTTTTGGGTGCTAAGTCTGGACCTGTCTCCAGATTCAGTTCTATGTGGTCCCTAGAAGCAGCAGCCTGCTGGGCTCTTCTTGCCCTTTCTTGGTGTGCTACTGGGTAGCTTTTAGATTGGGGCTATCTAGCATCCATCACTTCTCCTGAAGACACCTCCATTCCATGAAGGGAAACTGCCTCTCCCCACTGTCCTCCACCTCACTACTGGCCTCCTCCCCTTGAAATTAGATAGATCAGATCCTTTCTTTCTCCTCTCTTGGGAGTCAGTGGGAGACATGTGCTCAAGACTTTGACTCTGGTGGGGACAAGGGGATGGTTCTGGTCAGTGTCCAGTAGTACTACTGGCAGTAGCAGTTGTGGAGCGGCCATTTAGAGCTCTTGGTCTATATCCCTGTCACCAGCAATCACTGCTTTCCTGCTTCCTGGGCCTTCGGGATAACCTCAATCCCTGTATCCTACACCTGCTCCTGTAGCCTGTCATCATTGTGGGAGCTTCTAGTCTTCATGCCAACCCCTCCTCTTCAGTTTCTGTTGTTTCACCAAGGCTGCTGTCTGACAACCACCAGAAATGGAAGGGCTTGCTCCCTCTTACTCCAAGACTTGCCCCCAGCTCTTCCCCAGGAGGACAGCTTGGGTCCTTTAAGGAAAGTCTCCGCCTTACCTCTTATACATCTTCACAGGAAGAACAAGCTAAAATAATGTACAACCAAAATGTTGGCTATTAGTTCAGTGGTAAGGTGACTGGAAACTTTCATTTTGTTCATCTGTATCCCCTGAAAAAAAATCTTTCCCATGTCCATATACTCCATTATGACTAAAAATGCCAGCATTTGTGAGTTTTTTAAATTGCAACTAGAGAAACTACAGACATGGAGAAAGGACAATAAGCCCTTTCCATGCAGAACAAGCAAGCCCTGCCCTGCAGTCTGTCCTTGAGGAGACTTGGTGGTAGTTGGCAGTGCCTACTGGCTGCTATCACCCACTGGCATGGGTGTATTTATTGACAGAGCCAAAGACTGAAGTCCCACTTGGCTCTGTTGTGTGCATGACTCAGGGTAAGTCCTTGCCCCCTTGAGCCCCATTGTTCCCACATAACCAAGGAGGGATGGGACAAAGTGACCTCTGAGAGTTGTGCTGCTCAGTCCTGGGCCTGATGGAAGCAGTGCCCAGGACAGAATCTGGAATCACATTGGCTGCGTGGGGAGGTACTGTGAGATCCCACATGATCAGCTCTCTCCGAGCTGCACACAAAAATATCCTCCTGTTAAGCTTAAGCAAAAAGAGAATTTATGGGCCGGGATTTAGCTCAGTGGTTCCGCCTCTTGGCTCGCAAGCACAAGGACCCAAGTTCCATCCCCAGTACCAAAAAAAAAAGAAAAAAAGAGAATTTATTGGCTCATGTAATTGAAAACTTTAGATCTAGATTCAGGTTTGACTAGGTCCAGAGAATAAAAAGGAGTCATCAGGGCTCCATCTGTGTTCGTCTCCACCTCTGTTTTCCTTGGCCTGATCCTCTGACCAGGGTTCTAGCAAAAGTCCCAGCGCAGACTCTCCCTGACTAGGCTGACTCCATCCCTCAGGGGAGCCAGGTGTGGCTTCTGCTGTTTGGCCGCACTTGGTCATGCTCCCGCCCTGCAGTTGGGTGGCAGGTGAGGGTCACATTCTGTAGCTGGAGTTGAGCAGGGATGACTGCTTCACAGCACACTAGGAGCTGTCACAGAAGCAAGAAGATGCTGAGAATAAAAGCTGCAAGCCCCTCGGGTCCATCAGGGGCTCTCCAGGTGTGGTCCCTGGCTCAGCATTGTTGCTACCACAAGGGAGCTGGCTAGAAAGGTGGATTCGTGCCTGGCCCTGCAGTGGGTCTGGTGCAAGCTAAAGCAGACGCACACCAGTGGCTCTCACCCAGCTGAGGCAGGGTCAAATGGGGAGTGTTTAAGACACCTGCCTGCACCCCTCTCTTAACCAATTCTGTCAGGAAAAGCAGGGCCTGGGGTCCCGTCATTGGCATTTTAAAAAGTGTTTCCCCCAAGTGATTTTAATGGAAGCCCAAGTTGAAGGAACCACTGTTCCCATCAGCAATTTCTGTTTTCCCAAGTGGCACTGAACAGGGATGGGGCAGTCCCTCTGATGAGAACAGCACCTTTTAAATGAGTGACTCAGGAGGTAGCAACTCTAGCCAAGCCAAATGTAAAGGGGCACAGCTGGGGAGAGCACCTACCCACTCTGTGGGGTTTGAACCTGGCATTTCCTGCTTAGGATGAGCTAATATTTACACCCTCCCTGCTGATTCACCCAAGAGAAGAACTAAACAATAGCCACAATTGTTTAAATATGTTCCAAAAATGTCACCTATGTATTTATTTCATTTAAGCCAGATATGACCTTGTCAACAGGGTACTATTAAACAGGAATATAATCTGCGAGGCAGGTAATAATTGAGAAGAAATATTAACTGCAAAGTAGGTAATATTAAGTAGGTAAACAACCTGTGAGTTACAAAATGATAAGTAGGAATAAACCTGTGAGGTAGGTAATACAAAGCAGGAATATAACTGGTGAAAAATAATAGTAAGAAGGAATCTAACATGTGAGATAGGCATTATTAAATAGGAAAACAATTTGTAAATTAGGTAACATTAATAGGACTGAAACTTGTGAAGTCTGTATTAATAAGTAGGAAAACAACTTGTGAGTTAGGTAACATTAAATAGGAATATCACCTAGGTAATACTAAGTAGCAAAATAACCTGTGAGGTAGGTGACATTAAATAGAAATATAACTCATGAGGTAGATAAAATTATAGAGAAACATAACCTGGGAAATGGGTAAAATTAATTGGGAATATAACCTGTGAGACAGGTAACACAAATAGGAACAATATTAATGAGGTAGGTAACATTACATAGGACAGGAGGCTGGAGTGTAGCTCTTTGGTAGAGCACTTGGCTTCAAGAGAGAGGCCCTGAGTTCAATCTACAGTAGCAAAAGATAAAATAGAAAAGAAATAGGAATTTAATCCTATGATGTATATTAATAGGAATATAGCCTGTGATGTAGGAAATACTGGGTAGGAATATAGCCTGTAATTTAAGTAATATTAAATAAGAATACAACCTGTAAATGTCATTATATTGTATAAAACGTACCAATAAAATAAAATTTAAAAAATATAACTAAAAAGAAGATAACCTGTAAGGTAGATAAAAATTTAAAAGGAAAATAATTTGCTCAGTCAGTAATTTTTTTTTTTTGGTACCGGGGATTGAACTCGGGTCCTTCTGCTTGTGAGGCAGGCGGTGGAACCACTGAGCTAAATCCCTGGCTCTCAGTTAGTAATATTAAGTAGAAAAATAACCTGTAAGGTAAGTAATATTATAGTTGGGTAAATTAAAATAGGCATAGAACCTGAAAAAAACCTGTGATGTTAGTCAAATTAAGTAGTAATGTAACTTATGAAGTAGATCAAATTAAATAGGAAGACAGCTTTGGAGGTAGGAAAGTAACCTGTAGGCAGGAAATTTTAAGTAGGAGAATATCTATGAGATAGGTAATAATAAGAAGGAAATTACCTGTGAGGTAGGTAATATTGTATAGGAAAATAACTTGTGATGTAGGTAATGTGAGTAGGAATATAACCTGTGAAGTAGTCACTGTTATCCAGGAATATAACTGTGAGGAAGCTAATGTTAACCAGGAATATAACTGTGAGATGGTGATATTAAAGTCAAAGAGGAAGACACAGGGTCAAAGGGTGAATAACTAGACCCAGGTGGCTGAGCTGAGATTTGAATCCAGGGTAGCTGGTTTGAAAATCAGAGCTTTTATTCCCCACTCATGCTGTTTGTAGAGAGGTCTTGTCTGCAGTTAGGGGTAGAGATGCTTAGGGAGAGATTTGGAAATGAATCTTCTGATACAACGTTTTGAGGAAAGAGGGCAGGGCTGGATCAGAGAGCCATCCTTGAGTAGCTTCATGGCCTCGAATGTCACTTGGGTACTGGGTTCTGAGTCTCGCATCCTAAACAATGGGACCACACTCACTGTCCCATAAAGTCTGCCTCAGTTGTTCAATGATGTTATCAGGAAGTTCCCAGCAGCAGAACCTGCTTCCCGGGATCCCAAGGCTGACAGGTGCTATAGTCATTCTGCCCACTTTCTAGCCCAGTCGAGGATTCCTGATTTCTTTTTCAAGGCTTAGAAAACAGCTCATACAGAAGATCTAACACTCACAATTAAATCTGGGAGGGCTAAAAAGACACTGGAGAATATTGCAAAATCTCAGAACATATTTTCATCATTGAAGACTGGGAAAACAAGACTGCAGCTGGGCGTGGTGACGCACACCTGTAGCTCTAGCACTTTGGGGGGTTAAGCAGGATGACCACAAGTTTAAGCCCAGCCTGAACCACTTAGTGACTTGTGGGCCCTGTCTGGAAATTTGAAATTAAAAAAAATTTTTTTTTTTTGGTACTGGGGATTGAACTTGGGACCTTGCGCTTTCGAGGCAGGCGCCTTGGAAATTTGAAATTTTGAAAAGGGGCGAAGATGTAGCTCAGTGCAAAGGCTTGGTTCCATTCACATTTATCAGTCCCTGCTGTCCTCAGCTCTGTGCTGGGGAGCAAGGAATACAAGTGTAGGGGCAGCACCCTGGCTCCAAGAAAGAGAACCATAGGTTGGGGCACAGCCCCACAGTGATCAGGAAGATGGAATTAAAACGAAATGTTTTAGGCATCAACAAGAGTTGAGCAGGCATGGGTGTAGTGAAATGAGCACTTTTTTGTTCATTTTTTGAGAGAGGGTCTCATAGGCAGACTATGCAGCAGTTAAGAAGTATAAAGTAGATCTACATCTAATGACATGGAGAAATTCTCATGATATAGAAGTGAATAAAGCTAATCTCAGAATACATTTAGCTGAAACACTAAACAGAGATAGCTACAAAGTATGTCTTTTCTTTTTTCTTTTTGTTGTTTGTTTCAAGGCGTTATGCATGAATCATGATATGAAAGACTGGCAAATAGCTTTTCTAGCAGAAGGTTGTTCCTCAAGTACTACTCTATACATCTTCCCCCTCATCATTTCCTTTAAATTCATTCTCCAAAACAGCTTTATAAGAGCTCAGCTTTATAAGACTTTAGTCAATGCTGTTGACTACTTAGGAGGAAAGAACCATGGTGGTACAGGCCAGGTGGCACTACCAATATTAGGGAGGATCTGGAGTGAGTCCTAGGAGGCAGGGATCCTGAGGACAAGGAAGAAGGTTCTCTGGTCTCTTTTTCTGGTAATTTTAAATGCTATGGTAAGGGACTATAGCATGTATCATTTATTTTTGCTGTATTAAATTCTTTAATATTCTGCCATAAATACCTGAAAAGAAAAAAAAAGAATACATTTAGCTGAACACACCCACCACAATGAGATACCACCTCATATCTACTAGGATGGTCATTGAAAAATGTTAGATGGAGGCTAGTGTTGTGAGGTACAACATGACAAATCTTGAAAACTTTATGTTAAGAGAAGCCATTCACAAAATACCACATACTGTACAATTCCATTTATGTAAATGTCCAAAATAAGCAAATCCATAAAGACAGAAAGCAGATTAATGATTGTCAAGAGCTGGGAGGGGGCTGGGGATTTAGCTCAGTGGTTCTGCTGTCGCCTTGTAAGTGCAAGGTCCAGAGTTCTATTCCAGGTACCAAAAAAAAAAAAAAAAAAAAGAGCTGGGAGGGGAAAGGGGATTAGGAAGTGATAGCAGAGAATATGGAGTTTCTTTTTACCATTTAATAATCCAAATCATGCACTTAAAATAGATGAGTTATGTGGTAATTTGCTAAAAACACTAAGGTTTCATTTCATTTTATAATAGCAAAAGGAAATCACGTATTTGTCAATAAATGATTAGCCAATGAAATTATGGTAAAATGTACTACCATGGAATAGAATGTAATATTATATCAAAGACAGAAATGAAGAAGTTCTGTATGAACTGGTGTAGCACAATCTCTAAGGCACATGACAAAAATAAGAAAAGCAGGGGCCGGGGATTTAGCTCAGTGGTTTTGCCGCCTGCTGCACAAGTGCAAAGACCTGAGTTCAATCCCCGGTACCAAATAAATAAATAAATAAATAAATAAATAAATAAGAAAAGCAAGGTGCGGAACTGTATATAGCATGCTTACTTTATATACAAAAATGCTAAGACTGGTCAGGTGTACTTGGTTTTTATTTACATAGTCCAGGGGTTGGCAAACTAGTCTGTAGATCAAATCTAGCTCCTGCCTGTCATGGTATAGCCAGTGAGCTAAAAATGGTGTTTAGATTTTTAAACAGTTAAAAAAAAAACACAATGAAAGGAGAATTTGTGGGGCAACCCACTTTTCGGTCCCCCTTCTGTCTTAGAAGGTATCTTTCTCACAATAAATTTTTCCTACTTAAAAAAAAAAAAGAATTAATGGCACATGAAATTAAAATTTTCTCTACATATAAAGTTTTTTTGGCGCCTAGCCACACTCAATCACTTACGCATAGTCTGTGGCTGCTGCTTTCTCAAGACAATAACAGAGTTGATGAGTTGTGACAGATGCCATAAGCCTGCAAAGCCTAAAATATTTACGACCTGGCATTTGCAGGCAAGGTTTGCTGACTCCTGACCTAGCCTCTCTGGAAGGAAAACACTGAACTGTTGCCTCTGGGAGGAGACTGAGCCCCTTTGGATCTATTCAAATAATGTCATCAAAGCAAAAACTATAAATTTCTATATGTAAACATATTAGTGTATATATGTGTGTGTGTGTGTGTGTGTGAAATATTTCAAATTTATACAACAATGGATTAACTGAGGTTACTTTGAGGGAGGAGGCTGGCTAGGGAGAGGGGAGACAAGTAGCTTTGGTAGTAAATACCAGTATACCTTTGGCCTGTTTTACAAGGAGAATCACTTCACATATAACTTGTACAACTACAAATAAAGAATGCATTCATTTTAAAAAAGAAAATTCCAGAATACATTCATAAAAACAGCCTTCATTGTACTTTTAGAGCTGTGCCTTCTTTGAGCTGTGAGATCTGCACAAAGTTCCTGGAGTAGGGGCTACCTAGGCAAGGTCCCTATTCTTATTTAGGGAACGCTTTCTGCTCAGTCCAAGTATACAGATGAAACTGATCCAACCCTGATTGGGTACATGATACAGACCTGGCCAATCAAAATATTCTATTTCTTCTGTCATGTGATTGGTTCAGAAGTGGACGTGTGACCCGAGGTGAGCCAATGAATAGCAGCCTCAGGATTTTTGCTGGAGCTATCAGGAGAAAGGTGCTGTGTTGGTTGGGGCTATCACAGACAGAGGTACACGTAGAGCTGTTGGTGGACCTTTTGCCACAATATAGAGCAAACCAACCTGAGAACAAAGATACACCAGAAAGCAGTAGAGCTGAGTTACAGACTGGTTACTAATGACACTGTTTAAACTAAATTTAGTTGTACCTGGAGTTCTTATCTATCCCTGGCCTTTTCAATAAAAGTCAAAAACTTTCCTTTTTTGCTTAGGCTGGTTTGTATTGGCAGGAGGCAGAACTGCTACACAGGGTTGGCAGAGCCAAGCTTCCATCAGATGGTGAGCATTTCATGGCGATTTCCTTTTCACCACCTTTTCTGTGCACTTACACCCTCTACTACTCTTCCTCTGCTATTGGGTGGCCCAAGGCAGCTGTTTCCCTGACCTGCTGGCTGCCTCTCACCCTCCTGCTGAGTGAGAAGACTGACCTGCCTTGAGATCCATTCCTCTAAATTCCACCCTGTGATTGTCCAGGTCTGAGCTCTGGCATTTCACACACACACACACACACACACACACACACACACACACACACACTCATGCTCGCACCTTTTATGACTGAAATGCAGTCAGAGACCGTTTTTGTTCTTTAACCCTCATAGTCTCACCCAGGCTCTGGGCCAAGCACATTCTACACATAATCTCATCTAATCTTAATAACCATATCAGGAAGGTTTTATGATTATCATTCTCAAGAGATGGGAAGCAGGGTGAGGGATTTAGCTCAGTGGTTCTGCCGCCTGCCTCTCAAGCATAAGGACTGGAGTTCAATCCCCTGTACTGGAAAAAAAAAAAAGAAACGGGAAGCAGTGGCTTCAGAAGATGAGGTCACTGGTCCGAGATGGAAGAGCTAAACACACTCAGGATGAGAGAGGGCTCAGAGTGGGCCACAGGAGGGGTCTGTGTTCTGATCCCAGGACCATGTTCTGAGCACTGCACCTGTGTGGTCCTGGGTAGCCTCCATTCTGGGACCTCACCACAAAACCCTGAGCCAGGACTGAGCAGGTCTGGGAAGGCACTTGGTTAAATAAATGCCCCAGAGGCACCAGAGGCAAGAAGTCCCCAGGACTTCACCCCGTCAGTAGCCACTATCCCCCCAGCAAGGACTTCAGCCCTAGAAAGGGGTTTGGTGTTGCCAGATCTATTCTTGCAGGTGCTGAAGTTCTCCCCTAGCTAGAGTGATTACAACACTAGACTTCTCTTCCAAAGAAGAAAAAGAGGTGAAGGGCCTGTGAATGAGCAAGTCATGCATGAAAAGAAAACAACAAAAAAGGAATAATTTGGGGTATTGTGGTACATGCATCTAATCCCAACACTCAGGAGGCTGAGGCAGGAGAATCACTGTGAGTTTGAGGACAGCCTGTGATACATAGTGAGTTCAAAGCCACCCTGAGCTAAATAGTGAGACTCTATCTCAAAATACATGCGTACATACATACTTACGGGGGGGGGGGAAAGAGAGAGAGAGAGAGAGAGAGAATTTCATTACATTCTTCAGGGAGTAGGTTATGAGGGTATGAGCTGTTAGGGGTAAGAGTTGTAATCCAGGGCCTGGGAGAAGTAAAATTCTACATAGGCTTTCTTTGTTTTTCCTAGAGAAGGAATGGCTCCCATAGCCTCAATGATGGAGTTCAAAGTCCTTTACAAAGCCTAACACCCAGCATAACCTAGTCTAGCACTGTTGAGGCTGGTTTTCAGCCATGCTGTGCCCTCTATTGGAAATGCTGTCCCTTCCTGTTATGGCTTTTGTCTAAATGTCCCCCCAAAGGCTCATGAACTCATAGGTGGGACTTTTCAGAGCTGGCTGGATCTAGGACATGTGAATATGGATCATGAGTGTGTAATAATTGGATTAGTCAGCTGATTGGATCAGTAGACGTCTCGGTGTGGGTGAATGGATTCATTGAAGACAGAAGCCCACCCTAGGTATGCATGTCACCAACAAATAGGTTTGTAGCCTGAATGCAACAGAAGGGGAAAGAAGGCTTGCTTCTTCCTGCTTCCTGCCTGTCGTGACATAGACTGTTTCTCCTCTGTGATGCCCCTCTGCCATACTGTCCTGCCTTGGAGCCAGATGACTATGGACTGAAACCTTTACAAATTGTTAGCTAAAATAATCCTCTCTTCCTTTAATGTGTTGGTGTTGGGTATTTTGTCCCAGCAATGAGAAAGGTAACTAAGACACTTCCCTTTCTCTCCTTTGCTTGATGAACTTCTACACATCTTTTTGGTCTCTGGGAAGCCAGCTCTGAATACCAAATCTAGATTAGATGCACCCGCTCAGTGCTCTCTTACCTTCTTGTAATGGGTCTGGATCTGAATCCCACCACTCACACTGTATTTATGTGTTGGATTCACACCACTAGACTATACGGTTCCTGAAGGAATGCCCATGTCTGTCTTGTTCTCTATTATATTCTCAGCACCAGACACATGATAACAATTCATTGAATAAATAAATGAATGAATGAAGGTTTAAAGAAACCAAAACAGAAATCCTGGGCAGTTACTTGCAGTAATCATTTTGACCACTAGATGACGCACCATCATGACTTCCCAATTGGGCTGGGCTGGTAGTGGGGGTAAAGTGAAGGATGAGCAGGGTGGTGGAGTGAGACACTAGCGTGCACACGCGCTGGTGGTCTATCACTGAGCTATACTCCTCAGCCCAACAGCCAACTTTTTACAGTACCTACCGAGAATTCTAGGTTACAAGAGTCAACAAAGCAACACTGAAATAAAACTGCTACGCTTACGTCTTGGTGTTATGATTTCTAGTGGATCAGCCTCCTGGTCCTATGATTTTAATTTGGGACCTGCAAAATAACAAATTAATATATGGCATGAATCTGTTTCACTTCCAAATAATGCAACTGAATCATGCCATGAATAAGATGGCAAGCTGGTGGCCAGCTAGTTTGCCTGTTAGCCCCAGCAGTCCCGCACTATTAGAATGATCATGTCATTTGCAGAATGTTTGCCTCTGGAGATAATGAAAACTTCAATTTGACATACATTTGGTGACTTGGAGCCTTTAAGAAGCCAGAAATGAGGGACTGGCCTAATGGGGTTAACTCATGACTCCCCCAATGATGGCCCTGTGACTGTGTTAACTCATTTTGCTTCCTTATCTTCCCAGTGGAGGCAGCGAGACTGCAGGGCTGGCCTGCCAGCAGGAGTTTGAACCTCCTCTTTGTGCATATATTTAACTTGGAACTGGTTCCAGACCAGTAGCCCGGTGGTAACCAGTTACAAAGGCCTCTGACAATCTTGTTTTGCTGGGCTCCCCAGCAATGCCAGTCTTTGCTCATTACAACTTTCGTATCTGAGCGGTTTGGGAATTACTTAGACATGGGCTTATTTGAACCACAATCCTGCCAATATGACAGCCATAAAGAGTGCTTTGTGCCTCCTTGAGCTGTTGACTGAAGGGTGTGGAGGGAAGCAGAAGCTGAATTAGTCACGAGCTGAGCACCAAGGTCGCCCAGAAAGGGTCCTGCAAACAGCCAGGGCTCTCGACAGACCAGGCGGTGCCCCCTTCCTCCTGGGAGCTGTTTTTAGATTTAAAAATAAGCAAAGGACTCAGATAGACATTTCTCCAAAGAAGATATGCAAATGGCCAATAAACACATGAAAAGATGCTTACCTCACTAATCATTAGAGAAATGTAAGTCAAAACTTCAGTTTGATGTCACCTCAAGTCCATTAGGATGGCTTTGGAAGGAATGAGGGGAAGGAATGAAAGAAAGAAAAAGCAGGCCCAAACCCAGAAAAATTGTCCACTATTGGTGGGAATGTAAAATGGTCCAGCTGTGGAAAACAGTGTAGCAGTTCCTGAAAATATTAAAGGTAGAATGAGCGTAAAGTCCAGTAGTAACTCTTCTGGGTGTATACCCAAAAGAATAGGAAATAGTCTTTTTTTTTTTTTTTCCAGTGTGGGGATCAAACTCAGGACCTTGAGGTTATGAGGCAGGCACAAAGCCACTGAGCTAAACCCCAGGCAGGAAATAGTCTTGAAGAGAGTTTTGTTCCTCCATCTTCCTAGCAGCATTATTCATTACAGCTAAAACTTGGAAGCTACATCAGCATCCACTGATGGATGGCTGGATAAGCAAAATGTGATCTATGCCCACAATGGATTCAACCTGAAGAAGAAAGAGGGTTCTGACCAGTGCCACATCAGGGATGAGTCTGGATGACATTATGCTAAGTGAAATAAGCCAGTTACAGTAAGACAAATAATGGATGGTTCCACTTACGTGAGGTGCTTACAGTAGCCAAAGTCATAGGGACAGTGCAATAGTGATTATAAGGGACTTTTTGGAAGGAGAATTAGGGATTATTTTTTAAATGTATAGTGTTATAGTTTTATAAGATAGAGATAGCTATGGAACATTATGAATTATTTAATACTGCTGAACTGTATACTTAAAATGGTTAAGATGGTAAATTTTATGTTATGTACATTTTAGCCCAATTTCTAAAAATTTGGAAAAATGAGTTTAGTACTGAGTTCACCCTTATCGGGTGGGTGGGTGGGAGCAAGAAGTAATGAGACCCAGTCCCTGGCCTTTGAGAGTGGACAGTGTAGTCAGGAAGGCGGTGTTAATAAGCCCAGAAGAGAATGGTGTAGTGCAAGACTCCAAGTACCTCCGGTGTCAGCCAGGGTCCTACGTCCTTTGAGATTAAGTGGAGTTGGCAGGAGCCCCGTCCTTCCTCATTTGGGAAGCCCAATGCCCTCCAAAGGTCCCTGCAAGTCTGCGGGAGCCTCTGTCCTCCCTGTGTCCCCAGACCTCGGGACAGCTCTCCCCAAGGCTGTTTCAATCCCAGGCCCTTTTTTTTTTTTCTTGTTTACCCTGAAAACTTGCTCTCCAGGGATGTGAGTGCAGCCAGCTTTACCCATGGCTTTGTGTGGTCAACAAGGCAAGCAACTGTCACTCAGAGATCTGGCCATCTAGCCTGAGCCCTCCCTTCCTGGACTCTAGCTCTCTGCACATGCTTGGCCCACTTGACCCCAGAGTGCCTTTCCCCACCCCGTCCTGAGACACCCCCCCCCACCCCGAGAAATGTAGTTCTCCTCACTGTGTCCTTTGGACCAATGGAGCCCTCATTTACACTTGTACTACACTCCTGGCACAGGGACTCATTAGTGTGATACACCAAGGAAAGGCATCTGCACTTTGGCTTTATGTTTATTTGTTTTGTTTTGTTTAATTGAAATAGGGTTTTGCTGTGTAGTTCAGTCTGGCGCTGAAGTCATCATGTAGCTCTATCTGGCCTTGAGCTCAAGGGGATCTCCTGCCTCAGATACCCGAGGGCTGGGATTACATGCTTGTGCCACCAGGCCTGACTTGCACTTTGAAGTGTGTACCATGTACAGCTATTATTTATTCCCAAAGAGCAGAAGAGCTTTTCAAAAGAGGCTCTCTTAGTATTTTACCTTTTATTGCAAAGACAAATGGAAAAAGCCTTTGGGGCTTTTATGGTTTTTTTGGTACCGGGGATCGAACTCAGGACCTTGTGCTTGCAAGGCAGAGCCATGGCTCCACTGAGCTAAATCACCGGCCCTGTTTTTGCTTTGTGAGACAGGGTCTCACTATGTAGTTCAGGCCAGCCTTGAACTCACGATGTAGCCCAGACTGGCCTTGAACTCACAGTGATCCCCCTGCTTCAGCCTTCCCAGTGCTGGGATTACAGGTGTACACCACCACACCCAACCGGAAAAGTCTTTGTAATCTTAGTCTGTTGTTTCTCTTTTTCCTACCAGCCTTTCCAAGGAAAGAAATCCTATGGAGAGTTAGGAACGAAATCTTATGGAGACATAGGAACTATGTCTTCCCTCTTGGAGCACAGAACTCGCTTGCTTGAGTTTTAAATGACATTATTTTCTACCTGAGTTCCATTCATCATGTGCACTGCTGCATGCATTCATTCGGCTCAACAGAAGGTGGGTTTTGTGTGGGCTGGAGATCCAGGTGGTTTTATGGGAGGCGTGGCTCCTGGGAATCGACCTGGAACTTCTCAGTTGGAGGGGCAGGATTTAGTTAGGACAAGATTCAGGGCAGAGCAGGTAGAAAGTCAGAGCGGGGGTGATAGGTGGGGAGGGTGAATAACTTCCACTCAGTCAGCCAGCATTGGTGTGGCTCAGCACAGACAGCCCGGGGAGAGATGGAGCTGGAGTGGCCCACAGACTCGGGCAATTCCAAGACAGCGTGAGGAATGGAGGGCTGCAGGGCAGGGTGGGAGACGGAAGACTGTGTGGGTAACAGTGAGAAAGCAGTGCTTCAGGCAGAGGGAGCACTGTGTCTGAAATTCCGGGCTCAAGAGAGCCTGGTGAGGAAGTAAAGGACTCCAAATGTCACCCTGCGAGACCTGGAGGTGAAGGAGGAAGGAGGCTGGGCCCGAGGTGTCCAGGAGGAGGAGGCTGCGGCCCTGGGGCAGTGGAGAGGCAGGGAGGTTTAGTAGTGGACCAACAGGGTCACATCTGACTTTAGAAAGGTGCCTGGCTGGGCACAAGGAGGCCTAGAAGGGCAGACTGGGAAGCAGGGGAGGACTGGAAGGGCCCAGCAGCACATCAGACCTCTGACGCCTGGCGGGATGGGACAAGAGTAGGCAGGAAGGAGTCCTGGACCCCACGGGGGTGGGGGGGAGACAGCCTTGCAAAGGACACCCCAAGATGCTGGCGCGGGGCTGTGGGTGGTCACTGGGGACCAGTTGGATAGGCCTGGAGTCATTCTGCAGCAAGGGTGTGCCTTTCGGTTTCCCTGGGGGTGGGGTAAGTGCCACCCAGGTGAGCATGACATAGTGGTCACTCCTCACAGCAACAACCAGCCCTTTCTCAGATCTCCTGCTTCAAGAGAAAGCTCTGCTGGAGGCCAGCTTGTCTTCAACACTTCCCCTGACTGCCAACCTCCCTCTTTCACAGAGACTATAGGCCTCAGAGCCTGCAGCAGGCCACAGTGCCTAGCTGGGATTTGATGACATATCATTGCATTTCTCTTTATGGCTGCCTTCTATTTAAGGTCAGTAAAACCAGATTTCCAATTACAATAGTGATGTCAAATTTTGTGTTTGAACAAATGCATTTAAGCTAAGGGGGAAAATGGGCCAGTTTTAAAACTATATTAAGTAAATAATGATGCAGGTGGTATCAGGACATGACAAAACATCAGGAGGAGAGGACTCGACTGGCAGAGGCTGAGAGAAACTGGGGTAGCAGAAGCACATGGGTGGTGATCCCTTGTGCCTGCCTCTTCTAGTTGTTGTGATGATATCAAGGCTGGGGAAGGGTTCCAGGAACCTAGATGGAAGCCAGGAGGGGTGGCTGTAGGGACATTCCTATCTCAGGTTCAAAACATGGAGTGACTTCACCCTGATCCTCCATCAGGGTCTGAGAGGTCTGAATGTGGGAGCTGAAGGTATGGGGTGAGGTTAGTGTCTGTTTTATTCCAGGAACTTTTTTTGCTCCTTAAAAGAAAAGGAAAGGAAAGGGAAGTGGCACATGCCTGTAATCCCAGCACTCGGGAGGCTGAGGTAAGAGAACTACTGTGAGTTCATGGGCAGCTATATAGTAGGTTCAAGGCTAGTCTGAACTACATAGCAAGGCTTAGAAAAGAAGATGGAGGAGCAGGAGGAGGAAGGGAGAAGAAGAGGAAGGAGAGGAAGAAGAAGCAGCAGCCTGTACTTGCCTAGCATGCCTGAGGCCATGGGTTCCATCCTGGACAAGAAAGAAAGAAAGGAAGGAAGTGAGGGAGGGAAGGAGGGAGAGGAAGAGAGAGGGGGGAGGCAGGGAGAGGAAGAGGGGGGGGAGGGAGGAAGAGAGAAAGAGAGAAAGGAAGGAGGGAAAGAAAGGAAGAAAGGGAAAGTCTGAAACAAATCCCCACAAAGATAGTAAGACTTTAGTCCAAAGACTACCAGGTAGACTGCTTTCCTGAAGTAATGTCTCAAAATCTTCTGGAAGGTTTGGACATCCACCTGGAGTCTCTAGAATCAGCTCAGTGCGGTTTTCTGGTGAGGGCACGTGGGCCTGGCCTCAGGGGGCAAGGAAAGTCCTCTTTGTGGACAATCGCTATTACAAAACCAAGAACCCGGGTGGTCCCTCCTTTGGGGACCTCCTCTTATAAACTTTCGATCTTGCTGTTGAGGGTGTGTCCTTCCAGCTGCCCCATTGCTTCCTTTGGAGCAGCTGCACAGTCACCAGAGCTTGGTCATCTCCCTGTTACATGTTTATTGTCATCCGTCACTCGCTGGAAGCTAAGCTGAATGAGGACAGAGCCTTTTTCTCCCCCAAGTCCCGACATCATTCTCAGGTCCAGTGCTCATCATGTGATGAACCAACAATTGCATAGGAAAAGCTGGTCTGATTTTTCTGCTTCTGAATGAGGCTGCAGGCAGGCGAGTTAAAGCATAGGTGAGAAATGTGGAATGAGGAGGAAATCGGAAATTGACTTTTTCTTGCCCCTGTGACCTCATAATCTATAAAAGAATTTAAAGAAAGATTCCTTTAGCCAGGGATTTAGCTCAGTGGTTCTGGCGCCTGCCACGCAAGCACAAGGTCCCGAGTTTGGTCCCTGGTACAAAAAAAAAGAGAAAGGTTCCTTTAAAATGAAAGTTCAGAGTTTTTAAATCACCCTGAGTTCAAAATCTAAAGTAATATTCAAGGACCATTAGTATCTAAATCACAAAAATGTTTTCTTGGTGACCAGGGACAAGAGGGTTCCACATGGCTCGTGGGACAGTGAGGCTGGAGAAGACCCATTCACCCTAGTTCATTCTCCAGCGGTAACTTGACTAGTTGAGTAGGACTTTTCGCACAAAGCAGGCACAGCTCTGCTTTGAGCATGAATGCAAATCCTGACTCTGCTACTATGTACCCATGTTAGGCAAGTCACTTCACCTCCTTGCATAGGTATAACAAGGGCACATCTGTTATGGTTACAACAGTGCCCTACACATAGTAGCTGCTCAGCAAAGACCAGCTTCAATCATTATTTCCTTCATCTTTTCTTTCTGTGATTTGCTGAGCCCAGTTCCAGGAATATAAAAGCATTATACTTTATTTTGAGGGAAAAATATGACACAGTTACTAACAAATAAAACATTCACTTATAATAATGAGATAATTTCCAAGACACAGGTGTTTGCATCGGTGAGCTGGGGGCTTTCTCTCCTTCACAGTCTCAGCAACTTTCCTAAAGAGATGTGCTCTGTGCTTATGCCAGAAGTGCTCCAAACATCAGCAGCTGTGTGGAAGTCAAGTGAAGCTGACTTATGCTTCTCATCAACATGCAGATGTAAGAACTTCCTTCAACTGCTATAGCTCTATTTTTTAAATTCAACAAATTAAAAGTAAGTCACAGTTTTATAATTATTATCCAAAGGATTATACTTTGAAATGTAATATACTGATTGTGATAATTTACAGAGCAAAATCAACTTTTACATAATACATTTTTATGTCCATAAATTAATAAAATGATTTTTGACCTAGAAAGGGATTGCATGTATTTTAGTTCTCCCCTAACTTTTCACCCATCCCTGTTCCATCTCTTCCAAATGCAGCAGACTCTTTTCCCCAGGATGTCTTTTTTTTTTTTTTTTGGTACCTAGGATCAAACTTGGGTTTGATCCTGGGTACTTGCACTTGTGAGGCAGGTGGCGGAACCACTGAGCTAAACCCCAAGCCCTCCCCAGGGTGTCAATAGTAGTGGGAGTCTCAATTTCTGCTCTGGACTCCTCTCTCTTCCTATGGGACTTGCTTCCCATGGCCACACACATAGACCCACATGCGCTCTCTCTCTTAAATTCAGCTTCTTCCTGGAGAAACCAAAGTCTCAGAGTGCGAGGATGTAGAAGATCAGGTCTGGGGACCTCTCTGTCAGAGGTCCTGCCCAGTTATTCTCCTGAAGTCCAAGTTGGTCTCTCTTCTGGAAGAAGGGAAAATGTTTAGGTTACATGTCTCAAGCCCTTCTGTTAAAAATGTAGCTGACTCTAGGATTTTAATTTCCTCTGTGTATCCCTCGGCATTAATCCCCATTTTACAGATAAGGAAAGGGTACACGGTAAGTAGATAACATGGGATAAGCCATTCTTTCAGAAATGTTTTACTTTCTTCTGTTTTGATTGCCTACCCTTCTGGGCCAGATCCAGCATTAGACGCATCAACCCGATGGTGAGCAAGATGAGTCTATGCTTTTCTGGAGCATGAGTGTCTTTATCTGTGTAATGGGAATAATAATCATGTAATACCAACTCGGGCCTCCTCCAGGGGTGTGTGGGGATCAGCTGAGCTAATGGATGTGAGAGTGCTTTATAAAATATTAAAGCAGGCTACAAATAGGAAAATGATTGAGTATAGAGTTTAAAAAGATGTTAAAAAGAAAGCTTAGTTTTCTGCACCATTTATTGAAGGATAGTAAAAGAAACAACCATTTATCAAGCACCTAGGATGCACCAGCCATTTTACACACCTTCTTGCAAGTCCTCACAGCACCCCCAGATAGCTTTTCTTGCAGGGTGTCTTGCCAGAGGTCACACGGCTGTCTTGTGGTGGAGCCAGAATTTGAGCCCGTTAAGCCAGCCTCTCATGCAGGCTGTGGAGCAGGGCCTGGGAGTGCTGGAGAGAAGGTCAGAGGAAGGTGAAGGCAGAACTGAAGAAGAAATGCATCTCCTGTGGATCACAGAGACAAAGTTGAGGCCCAAGGGCTCCAGAGCACTTCTCAGAAAAGAGACAGGAACTAGAACGAGGGGCAATGACTTGAGGTTTTGTAAGAGTTTCTAGACCTCTATAACTTCCCCTTGTTGATTCTTTCATTATTCAGGCTTTTGCCTACAAGTAGAAGCAGTGAAACGCATCGTTTGGTCTACCTATATTATTAAGTGCCCATTATGTTGCCAGGAAGAACAAGTAGATGGGCTTGGGGACATCTGTTCGGAGACAAGAGGAAAGGGGAGCTGTGGAGTCCTGCTCCACAACCAACATTGTTGAGTAAGGGAACCCGAAGGACAGTGAGGCTGAAGGTGGCTGGAAAGAGGAATGGAAACCCCTTGGGTCTCTGGGGCCCTCAGGGAAAAAAGAAAGTGAACACAAGGACATGAACCCCATCTACTCCTGAGCTGGGGTGGGCGAGAAGGGCGAAGGCTTGGCCCTGTCTCTGTGGCAGGCTGCCACATGGCTGAAATTGGGCTCGGGCTGGCCTGTGTCCTCCCCAGCCCTCCAGGGCCTCGAGTTTCTCTTCCTCCTCCCTCTTCCCTCCTCCCTCCTCCTGCTCCTCAAGGGCCCACTCTCATTCTCAGGGAATCATAGGCTAAAAATAATCACCTGCCACCGGACTCAAGGCCCAGGGGAAATTGGTTCAACAGGAGTCTTGTGGGGGGAGTAAAGGGGCTGGGCAAGATGGAAGGGGGGACAGTCCGAGGGCCTAGGACCCTCAACTGGTGATGCAAATAACCCCGCACCCGCAATCAGGGTCTAGGAGAGCCAGACCTTCTAGTCTTCAGCTCTATGACCTTCTATGGCTGGGGCTATTTGGATCCCAAGTATTGTCACTGCCTGCTGGAGAGATAGAACATGTGGCAAAAAATAGCTTCACCCCCTTGCAATATTCCTACCATAACTGGACACAGCGAGTCTTTATCAGTCCAAAGGCATTCTTCCACTGGAGCAAAGGTGCTTTTCTGGGAAGACAGAACCCGTGACCCCTCAGCCCAGGGGGCACCTAGTGGGGCTCTACTTACCAGTAGCATTGCTGGAATCCTTTGGAAGAGCGTCCAGCTTTCCAGGTGGGCTATAGAGCAGGAGGTGTGGGCCGATGTCAATTAGCAGCACACATCTGACATCTAAGAAACCTTCCTGGGTCTCAGCTGTTCTCCACTCTCCTGCCTGTGCCACTGACAAACGCAAGTCCATTTCCAAAACTTACTTGACAGATTCAAGGACTATCTTTCCAACTGAATCATTGCCTAGACTGTCCACAGGAAGCCAGGGGCTGGGAGACCCTCTCTGGCTCAGTGTTTACTCTATAATTAGCCATGTTGAGACTGCACCTCCAGGGTCAGGGGCCCTGGTGCCACTATTAATAGCAAGAACACTACCCCGCTGCACGGAGCTCTGCTACTGTAGCATGCATCGTAATCATGACTTTCCACGACTGCATGTAGATATCTCTCTGAATCCTCACCTCAAGCCTAGAAGGCCATATTACAGTATCACATCCATTCTACAGGCAGGAAAAACAGGACTCAGGATGACTAAGTGGCCCATCGGCACACACAGAGTGAGTGATGGAGCCCAGGGCTGAGAGTGACCTCAGTCTAGGTCCAGATTGTATACACATCTACCTGATACTCTATTGCAGATGGAGGACCCCAAGGGAAAGGAAATGGAGGCTGCAGGCCAGTAGCCAAAGTCCCCAAAATGTTTCCCTGGAGCACTCGTGCTCTGTCCACTGCTGTGTCCTCAGCAACTACAGGTGTCCCCAGTGGGCTGAGCCACCCTCATCCCTCGGGCCTTCGCATGTGCAGCTCCCTCTGCCGCGAATGCCCTTCCCTTTACTCTGCCTTGACCTGCTTCCAGCCAGCCTACAGCTCAGCTCATCGGCTCTTTCCTCAGGGAGGCCTGGGCTGGCCAGGTTTGGACTCACCACACCATGTCCCTCCGTTTCATAGGCTTTAGCACAGCTGTCGCTGAAACACATGCCAGAACCTTGTGTTCAGTGTCTGCATCCCTGCCTGGAATGCAAGCAGGAACTGTGTATGTCTGTTCAGTGAAGTATTCAGGCAATTCAGCCCTGTGCCTGGTGTGTACTGTAAGAAGTGCTCAGTCAGTATTCGCAAGTGAGGGAATGAAGGGACAAATGAATGATTTGCTGAATGTTTGCTGAATGATCTAAGCAGTGATCCTGACGGATCTGACAGGTGAGAAGCTGCAGCCAGGGCACAGAGCAGAATGTGAGGGTGGGCACAGGGAAGAGGCTCCCTGAGAGACGACCTCCCAGATATGGCAGGAAAGGACTCAATGACCTGTGAGGAACTGGGTCACACTAACATTCCCGTTAGCATCCAGATGTCAAAGTCATACTCCCCAGGGCCCTCCTGGTTTCCCTGAGCAACAGAGCAAGTCTTAGAACCTTATGAGGAAAGAACGGTTGCTTTGAAATGGTCCTGGTGGGAGGGCCCCACTGCAGCTAATTCTGGAGGACGGATTCCTGAGGGTGTCTGCTTGCTGTTTTTTGGTTTCTTTGTTTTCCTTTTTCTTTCTTTCTTTCTTTTTTTTTTTTTTTGGTACCACCAATCTAACTGAGGACCTTGTGCTTGCAAGGCAGGCTTTGCAACCACTGAGCTAAATCCCTTGCCCTCTTGGTTTGTTTTTCTGAGACAGGGTCTTACTATGTAGTCCAGGCTGGCCTTGAACTCACTGTAGCCCAGGCTGGCCTCAAACTCTTAGTGATTCTCCTGCCTCAGCCTCTGGAGTGCTGGGATTATAGGCAGGGCCACTGCACTCAGTGTGGGAGGCTGCTTTCTTTATCCCATATTTCTGTAATAAAACCTCCCTCCCAACCAAGTGTATTGAGAGTAACAAAGGCAGGTTACTAAGGATGTCATCAGACATCTACAGGGTGGAAATGCCTCCCCTTTAAGAAGTTTCTGGTTGCAGAGAATGAGGAAAAGGAGGGAGGAGGGCTTGGAAGTGAGGGGCTGAGTTACAAAGACAATATCACGGATCACTTTTAATTTGTTTTATTTTAAAAATTAGCATACAGTTGCCAGGGATGGTGATACACATCTGTAATCACAGCACTCAGGAGGCTGAGGCGAGAGGATCGCCATGAGTTTGAGGTCAGTCTGGGCAACAAAGTGAGTTCAAGGCCAGCCTGAAATATGTAGCAAGACCTTTTCTCAATAAAATAAAATACACATGCAGTAAAACTGACTTTGTGTGTGTGTGTGTGTGTGTGTGTGTGTGTGTTTCTAAGAATTTTTTTTAGACAAGGTCACGCTTTATAGCTCAGGCTGGCCTTGAACTCACTATGTGGCCCTGAACCTGCAGCCATCCTCCTGCCTCAGCCTCCTGAGGGCTGAGATTACAGCGTGTGCCACTGTGCCCAGGCCTGGGAAGTTCTAAGAACTTTGACATAGGTATAGATTTGTGTAAACACCACTGCAGTCAGGATATAGATCAGTCTGAAGCCAAAAGCCCCTTCTAGTTGACTCTTTTGTCATGGCCTTCCCTGACTCTAACCCTGGCCATCACTAGTAGAAATCTGCTCAGCTTTGTCCTTCAACAATGTTGCAAGAATAAAACCAGGTAGTAAGTCATCTTTTGAGATTTGCTTCTTTTGCTCATTCAGCTGTTACACATATCAGCATCTGGCAGGGGAGTACTGGGGACTGACCCCAGGGCCTTTGCACTGAGCTACATCCTCAGACTTTTTTTTTTGAAGCAAAACATTTATTGGTACATTTTAGATATACATAATGATAACATTCATCATAAGGAATTTGTACCTGTACACAATATATCTTGC
The DNA here is from genome assembly GCF_053883595.1 of Heterocephalus glaber. Classification (NCBI taxonomy): domain Eukaryota; kingdom Metazoa; phylum Chordata; class Mammalia; order Rodentia; family Bathyergidae; genus Heterocephalus; species Heterocephalus glaber. The sequence goes on along the minus strand of NW_028258310.1, from coordinate 10,799,842 downwards.
TTCTTTTTGTCCCATCCCATGCTCCTCAGCCCCTCTCCCCGTCATTTACTAAAGCTTTGTGTGTTATTTACTTTTTCTCTCATTACTGAGACAAAATACCTGACACTCAATGTTAAAGGGGAAAGGGTTTATTTAGCTCACAGTTTGTAGAAGTTTCAATCTATAATCAGCTGGCTCCAAGACACAAGCGGCACAAGGCAGAGGGGCATCACAGAGGAGAAACAGTTCATGGCACCTACAAAAGCAGCAAGGGTTCTCTCCCTTTTATCTTATCCAGGCTACTTAGGGCAGGTAGCACTCACCCTTAATCCTAGTGCCCTCAGGTCTAGCATTGTACCATGAATCAATCACACACTCTAGATTCAGCCAACTCTGAAAAAGCCCCACCTACGACTGAATGAGGCTTTGGGGGTACAGCTAGACATAAGTCATAACATTTTGTTTCCATTTTTTCCTTCTATTCTCTCTTTTTCTTGCCCTTCTTTCCTTTCCCTTTCCCCCCTCCCTTGCTTGCCTTCCCATTTGAACATTTTCTTCCCATCTCCCAATATCTATTATACACTTTGGTCCTTATTTCCACTTTCAGTTCTCACACCAGAGAAACAATGCAGTGTTTAAACTTGTGTGTCTGATTTATTTCACTTAAGAGTGTGGTCTCAAGGTGCATTCATTTAGCTAGAAATGTCTCAAGATCATCCTTCTTTACAGCAGAATAGTATTCCATTATATTAAAAAGAAACCCCGCATCTTCTTTATCCATTTGTCAGTTGATGGGCATTTGGGCTATTTCCAAGATTTAGCTATTACACACTGTGCCACTATAAATGAATGTGCATATATCACGGTGGTATGATGCTTTTAATTCTTTCAGGAAGATACCAAGAAGGGGAATAGCTGGATTGAATGAGACCTCTAGTTTTAGTTTTTTGAGAAATCTTCACACTGATTTACTTCCACAGTGGTTGCACCAGTAGACACTCCCACCAACAGTGGAGAAGGGTTCCTCTTTCCCCACAGCCCCGCCAGCATTTGTTATTGGCTGATTTCTTGATAATGCCATTCCTTCTGGGGTGAGGTAGACTCTCAGTGTTTTAATTTGCATCTCTCAAATGATCAGTGATATTGAAAATTTTTTCATATATTTATTTGCTGTTTCTACTTCATCTGAGAAATGTCTGTTCATTTCATATGTCCATTTTTGGATTGGGTCTTTAAATTTGTAGGGGTCTGATTTTTTGAGTTCTTTATATATTCTACATAATAGTAGTCCCCTCCCCCCAGTACTGGGAATTGAATTCAGGACTTTGCTTGCCAGGCAGGCGGGACACCAGTGAGCTACATCCTTGGCCCTAGATATTAGTCCTTTATTTGAGGAACAGCTGGCAAAAATTTTTCCCTCTCTATTGGTTATCTCTTCACTCTGTTGGTGGTTTCTTTTACTGTTCAAAAGCTTTTTAATAAGATGAGATCCCACATCCTTAGGCTTTTTAAATGTTTTATATTGAGACAGGATCTCCCTAAGTTGCAAAGTTGCCCAGGCTGGCCTCAAACTCATGATCCTCCTGCCTCAGCCTTCCAGAGTGATGAGCTTAGAGGTGTGTGTCACCACTCTGGGCAGTTAGTACCTTTTTTGTTGAGTAGTTTTGTAGTAGTGTAGATGGGATGTAGTTTACATGTTTTCACCCATTAAAAGACCTTTGAGTTGCTCCCAATTTGAAGCAATTATAAATACAGCTACTGTAAACATTTGAGAACAAGTTTTTACGTGAATATAATTTTTCATTTCTTTAGGGAAATTACCTAGAAATGGGATTGCTGAATTATATGTTAAATATAGGTTTGACTTTATTAGAACTGCCAAGTTGATTTCCAGAGTAACTTTGCAATTCAGCCAGAGATGTGTGAGGGGTTAGGTCAGTCCTGAACTTGCCAGTGTGGGATTTTTCTCAGAGCTGGGGGGGGGGGCTTTTTTTTAAGCCATTCTGGGAGCTGTGTAGTGGTATCTCATGATGGTTTTATTCACATTGACCTAATGTTCACTGCTCTTGGATATCTTATTATGTGCTTATTTGCCACCAATGTATCTTTTTTTTTTTTTTTAATGAACTGTCTGACCAAGCTTTGGGCTATTTCTTAATTGGGGTTACTTTTTTCTTTCTGTTGGGTTTTGAGAGTTTCTTTTGTATTTGTGGAGTCTTTTTTTTTTTTTTTTTAATGGGATCTTATTATGTTGTCCAGGCTGGCCTTGAACTCCTAAACTCAAGTGATCCTTCTACCTCAACCTCCTGAGTATCTGAGACTATAGACACCACAGGTACTGACTTGCACACAAGTCTTTTGCCAGAGAGGTGATTTGCAAATATTTTTTCCCAAACTTTAGCTTGTCTGTACACTTTCTTATCTGGTATCAGCTATAGAGCAAACATTTCTTTCTTTCTTTCTTTCTTTCTTTCTTTCTTTCTTTCTTTCTTTCTTTCTTTCTTTCTTTCTTTCTCTTTCTTTCTTTCTTTCTTTCTTTTCTTTCCTTCTTTCTTTCTCTTTCTCTCTCCCTTTCTTTCTCTTTCACTCTCTCTCCCTTTCTCTTTCTTTCTTTCTTTCTTTCTTTCTTTCTTTCTTTCTTTCTTTCTTTCTTTCTTTCTTTCTTGTTTTCATGCTTTCTTGCTTTCTTGCTTTCTTACTTTCTTGCTTTTTTGTGTGCAGTACTAGGGATTGAACCCAGGGGCTTTACACTGTGTTACAACCCCAGCCCTTTTAAAAAATGTTTATTTTTCCAGCCAATTTGTTTTCAGTGCTCCTGATGTCCCCTTGAACCAGTTAACTGTGAGCACTGAGGTGCCATTGTGTCATCATTGTTTATCACATTCTTTGTGCTGGGCATGGTGCTGCACACCTGTGATCCCAGCATTTGGAAGGCGGAGGCAGGAGGATCACCATGAATTTGAGGCCAGCCTGGGCTACATAGCAAGCTCAAGGCTAGCCTGCAATACAAAGTGAGACCCTGTCTCAAAACAAACAAACACCAAAAAGCATTCTTTGTGTCAGCCCACACTGCATAACCATTTAATCTTCACTACAGTCCTGTGATATCGGTACTATTTTTACAACACCTAATATTACAGATGAGGAAAGTGAAGCACAGAGAGCTTAAATAATTTGCCCAAGACTCACTCAGCTTTCAGTGGCAGAGCTGGGATTCGAACATGTGCTCCAGGACTTCAGGATGCCCACCTGCCCTGCCTTCACCTGTAGGATAATGTGATGGTGTCCATGGAAACCCTCATAAAAAGCTATCAGGGTGGGAAGCTGGTGTCTTTTCCTGTATCTTGTATTCAGTTCTTAGCTTAAATGCCAGCTGGTCAAGGAGCTCTTTCCTGGGAGGGGAAATAACTCCTTCCTTCTCCTCTCCCTTCTCTTCTCCTCCTTCCTCCCCTCCACCTTTCCTCTTAACTGAGACTGAATCTATGACATATTCCATTATCTGAAATTTGTCAGTTTTCTTTCTTTCTTTTTTTTTTTTTTGGTACTGGGGATCAAACTCAGGACCTTGTGCTTGTGAGGCAGGCGGCAAAATCACTGAGCTACATCCCTGGCACTTCTTTTTTTTTTGAGACAGGGTCTCATTATGTAGTTCAGGCTGGCTTTGAACTGACTGTGTAGCCCAGGGTGGCCTCGAACTTGTAGCGATCCTCTTGTCTCAGCCTCCTGAGTGCTAGCAGGTTTCTATTATTTGTTTTCTTCTGCATAAATTTTTTCTTCCCCACTAGAAGGTCAGCTGGATGACAGCAAAGGTCTTTTCACCTCTTTATCTCCACTTTCTAGCCCAGTGCCTGGTTCAGGGTGATCAATACATGCTTGTTTGTGGATGTTAGTGAATGGGTGTTTGTGAATGTTAGTGAATGGATGCAGGACTAATGAATGGATGGATAGGTTGCCTCACTTTGGAAAATTTGGCTCCTTGAACAGGAAGGAGCTGCATCTATGGAACTAATTAGGTCCCGTCTGGAAAGAATGGAAAGCCGTCTTCCATTGGAACACACTTTTTTATGTATATAGACATTGTAAACAGCATTTAAAAAAAATAGAATACATGCATATTCATGTTAATATTTACAGAATATTGCTGGAAGTATACACAAGACAGTGGTGTACTGATTGTTTTCCAGGGTAGAGCTGGGTTAGAATAGTAGCTAGGATATTAGGGAGAGAGTGAGGTGGACTTTCACTGTGTATCCTTTTGTTCATCCTGAATTTTCTGCCATGTACATGTATTGCATATTCAGAGCATACATTTCTTTTTAAAATAATAAAGATTTAAGTCCCTTCCCATGGGAGGCTGGGCAACTGAGCAAGCCACGAGGCTACTCCAAGGAAGTTGTTCAGAGGACAAATAACACCTTTTTTCCAACCAGCAGCTGATTTATAGGAACCGAAGTAGGGTAAGTGTGAAGGCAGAAAGTTTTGCAAGACTGAAAGGTTAGGCAGTGGGCATCTATTAAATCATTATAATGAGCAGTACTTATTAGTATTTGTAATGTAATACATGCTTACTGTGCAACAAGTCAAACTGAAAGATGAATCTGAAGCAAAATGAACACCCTCTACTCCAGCTTCTTTGATACATTATAACTAGAAGCCTAATTTTCTTGCTTTTTCCTTTGCTTATGTGTTCAGGGTAATATGAGGTTATTTATTTTGTTTGTTATGATGATATCAAACCATATTCATTATTCTTTAACATTATTCTTTAACATCCTTTTTCACTTCAGATATTTTAGAGGTAATCTTAAATCAGTACACACAGAACTACCTTTATTTGTTTTAATAGCTACATAATACTCAATTATATCAAAGGAAGCAGGATTTTTTCCTTGCTATTACGAAGATGTTGCAATGAATATTTTGTGTCTACTTATCCGTCTATTTATTGTTGTGCATTATTACTTTCATTTCTAAAGGTTGTCATGCTTTTTTGTACATATTTTGTAAAATTTTTCTGAAAGGCTATAATATTTCACAGCCCAACAACGGACCTATGATAGAATTAGTTTTCTTATGCTGTCATCAGCCATAAATGTTACTACTAGTTTTCATGTTTGCCAATACTAGGAGATGTAGGGGAGCTCACCCATTTTCATTTCCTCTTCTGTAAACTTTACAGCCTTTGACCATTTTTCCACTGGGCCATTCATATTTTTTCCAACTAACTAGCAGGAATGCATTCATACCAGGGATGGTAAGCCTTTGCCATATGAAGTATAAACATTTCTCCTATACTCTCTTTCATCTTTTGACCTGGTTTATGGTGCCGTCTTGTTATACACAAGTTTAAAATTTTATGTGATCAGACCCATCTATTTTTCCGTTTTTAGCTATTAATAGCACGGATGTTTGTGTAACCCAGGGCTTTTCATACTGTGCTCCTAACCGTAGGGCTTCATGGGATGAATGGACGCCAAGAGGCGGGAGCCAGTGGGCTGGGGCTGAGGAACACACCCCTTTCCCTTCCTCTGTTCCATGCTGGCCTTTCTCATGTTGCTCCAGCGCCACAGTGGAGGAGAGCCTAGTCTCTGGGGCTATGATGGGCATTAACCTCCAGGGCTTTAGTTTCTTAGCTTTTTCATCTGTGATGTGGGGATTTAGAGCAGTGCCTGCCCCTGGGATTGTGGTGAGGGCTCCATGAGTCGACACCTGGAAGTCACCCTTCCTTGGTCCTTACCACGCGCCTCACCATTAGTACTTCATTGTATAAAAAAACCCCACCACATCTTCTTTCTCTTCATTCATAGAAGAAAATGTTCAAATGGGAAGGGACATTAGGGAAGGGGGAGGGGAAAGGAAGGAAGAGAAAAGAAAGAAAAAATGGAAACAAAGCTGTTGTAAATAAGGAGAGAAAGAGGGGTTGAAGGGAGGGGAAAGGAGTGGGGAAAAAAATGAAAATCAAGATACATCATGTACAGGCACAAATTCCGTACAATGAAAGTGATCATTATGTATATCTAAATTGTACCAATAAACATAATCATTAAATAACCACAACGAAAAAAGAGTATGGTTCAAGGTGCATCCATTTAGCTAGAAATGTATTGAGCTCATCCTTCTTTTTATATTTTTAAAATTAATTTTATTGGTACAGTTTAGGTATACAGTATAATGACATTCATCATTGGAAATTTGCACCTTTACGTAATCTCTCTTGGTTCTTATTTTTTCCCCATTCCCCCGCCCTCCCTTCAACCCCTCCATCCCTCCCTATTTACAAAGACTTTATTTCCACTTTTTCATTTTCTCATATTAATTCCATTCCCTTCTTTCCTTTTCCCTAGCCCTCCCACTTCTCTTCCCCCTTTGCCCCTTTTCTTCCTATTTCACATTATCTATTATACCTTTTAGTCCTTCTTTACACTTTCAGTTTCTCACACTAAAGAAACTATTTGGTATTTATGCATCTGTGTCCTATCTATTTCACTTAAGAGTATCGCCTCAATGTGCATCCATTTAGCTATAAATGTCTCTAATTTCTCATTTTTTATGGCTGAGTAGTACTCCATTTTATTTAAAAAACCCACATTTTCTTTATCCAGTCTCCAGTTGATGGGCAGTTAGGCTGCTTCCAAGTTTTAGATATTACAAACTGTGCTGCTATGAACATGGGTGCACATATATCACTGTGGTATGATTCTTTTCATTCTTTGGGGAAGATCCCCAGCAGGGGATTAGCTACATCAAATGGGACTTCCAGTCCTGGTTCTTTGAGGTATCTCCATACTGATTTCCACAGGAGTTGCACCAATCTACACTCCCACCAGCAGTGGAGCAGGGTTCCTCTTTCCCCACAGCCCCGCCAGCATTTGTAATTGGTTGATTTCATGATGGCAGCCATTCTTTCTGGGGTGAGGTGGAATCTTGTTTTCATTTGCATCTCTTAAATGACCAGTGATGTTGAACATTTTTTCATATGTTTATTTGCTCTTTCTACTTCTTTGTCTGAGAAATATCTGTTCATTTCAGATGCCCATTTTTGGATTGGGTCTTTAAATTTGGGAGGTCTAAAAAAAAAATTTGGGAGGTCTGATTTTTTTTTTACTTCTTTATAGATTCTAGATAGTAGACCTTTGTCTGAGGAATAGCAGATGAAAATTTTTTCCCACATTGTGGGTTGCCTCTTCACACTGTTGGTGGTTTCTCTTGCTGTGCAGAAGCTTTTTAATAAGAAGAGATCTCGGGCTGGGGATTTAGCTCAGTGGTTCTGGTGCCTGCCTCGCAAGTGCAAGGTCCTGAGTTCGATTCCCGGTACCGCCCCCCCCCAAAAAAAAACTAAAATAAGAAGAGATCCCACTTGTTGATTGTTTGTGTTAGTTCATGGGCAACTGAGGTTTTGTTCATAAAATCTTTTCCTACATCAATGTCTTCAAGAGTTCTACCTAACCTCTGTTCTAGCCGGTTCAGCGTTTCTGTTTTAATATTTAAACCTTTCATCCATTTCGATTTTAGTTTAGTGCATGGCAAGAGATATAGGTCTAGTTTTAATCTTTGGCAAGTTGAAACCCAGTTTTTCCAGCACCATTTATTAAAGAGACTATCTTTCCTCCAGTGAGGGTGTTTGGCTCCTTTGTCGAAGATGAGGTGACTGAGTGTCTGTAGTTGTTTCTGCATCTTCTAATCTGTTCCACTGGTCTTCAGATCTGTTTCTTTGCCAGTACCATGTTGTTTTTATCACAGTAAGCTCATCCTTTTATGGCAGAGTAGTACTTCATTATATATATTTTCTCCATTATATTTTTAAAAACCACATCTTCTTTATCTATTTGTCAGTTGATGGGCATTTGGGCTGTTTTCAAGATTTAGCTATTACAAACTGTGCTGCTAGAAACATGAGTGTGCATATATTGCTGTGGTACGATGCTTTTAATTCTTTCAGGAAGATACCAAGAAGGGGAACAGCTGGGTCAAATGGAACCTGTAGTTTTAGTTTTTAAGGATCTCCACACTGATTTCCACAGTGGTTGCACCAGTCTACACTCCCACCAACAGTGGAGAAGAATTCCTTTTTCCCCACACCCCCTCCATCATTTGTTATTGGTTGATTTATTGATACTAGCCATTCTTTCTGATGTGAGATGGAACCTCAGCATTCTTTTAATTTGCAACTCTTTAGTGACCAGTGAGGTTGAATATTTTTTTCATGTATTTATTTGTTGTTTCTACTTCTTCATCTGAGAAGTGTCTGTTCATTTCAAATGTCCATTTTTGGACTGGGTCTTTACATTTGGAGGGGGTCTGATTTTTTGAATTTTTTATATATTCTTGATAGTAGTCCTTTGTTTGAGGAACAGCTGGAAAACATTTTTTTCCCCACTCTGTTGGCTGTCTTTTTACTCTGTTGGTGGTATCTTTTGCTGTGCAAAAGCTTTTTCATAAGATGAGATCCCAGTTGTTGATTTCTTGTAGTATTTCCTATATGATCTGGGTTTTGTTCATAAAGTCTTTGCCTACTCCAATGTCTTCAAGGGTTTTACCTATTCTATCTTCCAGCAGATTTAGTGCTTCTGTTTTCATATTTAGAACTTTGATCCATTTGGATTTTAGTTTAGTTCATGGTGAAAGATATGGGTCTGGTTTTAATCTTTGGCATGTGGAAAGCCAGTTTTCCCACCACCATTTATTAAATAGGCTTTCTTTCAGTGAAGGTGTTTGTCTCCTTTGTTAAAGATAAGGTGACTGAGTGTGTTTGGAGTTGTTTGTGCATCTTCTAATCTGTTCTGTTGATCCTTACATCTGGTTTTAGTCCAGTACCATGCTGTTTTTATCAAGTAGCTTTATAGTATAATTTCAAGTCAGAGCTTGTGATGCCCTCTGCCTTGCCTTTGTTGCCCAGAATTGCTTTTGCTATTCTAGATCTCTTCTGGTTCCAAATGAACTTTAGTATTGTTTTCTCTAATTCTGTGAGATATGCTACTGGAATTTTGAACAGGATTGCATTAAGTCTGTATAACAATTTGGGGACTATGGCTATTTTCACTATATTGGTTCTTCCTACCAAGAACAAGGGATATCTTTCTATTTTCTGGTATCCTCTTCTTTCTCCTTTTTCAGCGTACTGTAGTTTTTCATGTAAAAGTCTTTTACTTCCTTCAGTAGACTGATTTCTAGGTGTTTCATTTTTTTGGATACTATTGTGAAAGGTGTGGTTTCCCTAATTTCTCTCTCAGTGAGTTTGTTATTTGTGTAGAAGAGTGCTATTGAGTTTTGAGTATTGACTTTGTATCCAGCTATGATACTGAATTTGGTTATTAATATAGAAATCTTTTGGTGGAGTTTTTGGGGTCTTCAGTGTAGAGTATCATGTCATTCACAAATAGTGATAATCTAACTTCTTCCTTTCATATCTTTTTTTTTTTTTTTTTGGTACCAGGGATCAAATTCAGGACTTTACACTTGCTGGGCAGGTGTGGTGCCACTGAGCTACATCCCTGGCCCTCCTATCCTTATTCCTTTTATTTATTTCTCTTGTCTAATTGCTCTGGCTAGTGTTTGCAGAACTCTATTGAATAAGAGTGCTGCAGTGGACATCCTTGTCTTGTTCCTGATTTTAGAGTGAAAGCTTTCAAGTTTTTGTCCATTTAGTATGATGTTGGCTGTTGGTTTGTCATAGACGGCTTTTATCAGATTGAGATAAAGACCATCTACCCCAATTTTTTGTAGAGTTTTTATCATAAATGGGTGTCAGACTTTGTAAAATGCTTTATCTGCATATATTGAGAGGATCATATGATTTTTATTCTTGGCTCTGTTAATATGGTGTATTACATTTTTTGATTTGCATATATTGAACCATCCCTGCATCCCTGGGATGAATCCCACTTGGTCAGAGTGTACGGTCTTCTTGATGATTTGCTGCATTCTGTTTGCCAGTATCTTATTGAAGATTTTTGCATCTATGTTCATTAGGGGATTGGCCTATAGTTCTCTTTTTTTGGTTGGATTGTTCTCTGGCTTTGGTTTCAGGGTAATGCTTGCTTCCAGGAATGAATTTGAGAGCATTGTTTCCCTTTCAATTTCATTAAAGAGTTTGAGAAGTAGTGGCATTAGGTCTTCTCTAAATTTCTTTTAGAATTCAGCAGTGAATTTGTCAGGGACTGGGCTTTGCTTTGTTGGTAGGTTTTTAATTGCATCTTCTATTTTATTGACTGATATTGAGATGTTTAGAATTTTTATATCTTCTTGATTAAGCTTTGGTAATTCATATGTATCTAGGAATCTGTCCATTTCTTCTGTGTTTTCTATCTTACTAGAATAAAGATTCTCAAAGTAAGTATTGATGATCTTCTGGATTTCTGCAGGATCTATTGTGATTTCACCCTTTTCATTCCTAATTGCATGGATTTGAGTTCTTTCCTTCCTTCCTTCCTTCCTTCCTTCCTTCCTTTCTTCCTTTCATCCTTCTTTTTTGCAGTATGGGATCAAACTCAGGACCTTGTGCTTTTGAGGCAGGCACGGTGCCACTGAGCTAAATCACTGACCCTTCTCTCTTTCTTTTTGATAAAGTTGGACAGGGGTTTGTCAATTTTATTAAATTTTTCAAAGAACTAACTCTTTGATTCTTTTTATTGTTTTCTTAGACTTCATTGCATTAATTTCTTCTCTGATCTTTACAATTTCCTTTCTTGTACAAGCTTTGGGCTTGACTTGTTCTTCTTTTTTCTAGAAACTTGAGGTTCAAAATTAGGTTGTTTATGCTGGGTGTGGTGGTGCACACCTGTTATCTCAGCACTTGGGAGGCAGAGGCAGGAGGATCACCGTGAGTTTGAGACTAGCCTGGGCTACATGATGAGTTCAGGGCCAGCCTGAACTACAAAATGAGGCCCTGTCTCAAAAAACAACGTCCCCCCATGGGCCGGGGATTTAGCTCAATGGTTTCACTGCGTGCTACACAAGCGTAAGGACCCGAGTTCGATCCCTGGTACCAAAAAAAAATAATGAGACACAGAGGGAATTCACTGCTATAAATTACCCTGGTAGGGCCGCTTTCATTGCGTCCTATAAGTTCATATATGTTATATTGGCATTATTATTTAATTGTCTAATTTCTTCTTTAATTTATCTGTGACCCCCTTGAGACCATACTATTAAGTGAAATAAATCAAAGACACATGTTTAAATACTGCAGTGTTTCTCCGGCATGAGAAACCAAAAGTGGAAATTTGTTCTAAAATGTATAATAGACATTGGGAAATGAGAATAAATGTTCAAATGAGAAGGGGAACTAGGGAGGGGGGAGGGAGGAAGGAAAGAAGGGACAAGAAAAAAAGACAGAAAATTGAAGAAAAAATGGAAGCAAAGCTTTTGTATATAAGGAGGGGAAGAGAGGTAGAAGGGAGGCAATAGGGAAAAAATGAAGAAGCCAGATATATCAAGTACTAGTACAAATTCACTATGATGAATGTTTTTTGGGGGGTTACCGGGGATCGAACTCAGGTCCTTATGCTTGCGAGGCAGGTGGTGGAACCACTGAGCTAAATCCCCAGCCCCTGATGAATGTTATCATTATGTATATCTAAAATGTTTTGCTAAAAAACAGAAACAAAAACCAAAACCAAAAATTCATCTGTGACCCATTGGTTGTTCATGAGGGTGTTATTTAAGTTCTGTGTATTTATGAAGTTCTTACGTTTCTTTTGCCATTAATTTCCAATTTCATTGTACTATAGTCTGATAATATGTATGGGATAATTTCAATTCCTTTGCATTTACTTAAGCATGTTCTCTGAGCTAATATGTGGTCTGTTTTGGAGACTGTCCCCTGTACAACTGAGAAGATTGTGTATTCTGATGTTGTTGGGTAGAATACTCTGTAGACATCTACTAAGTCCATTTGATCAAAAGTTCAGTTTTGATATTTCTTTGTTGTTTTTTTGTCTATTTGATCTGTCTGACATATCAACATCCCCCATTATAATAATACTAGTGCTTATTTAAGTTTTCATATACGTTAACATTTGTTTTATAAAGTTAGATGCAGTGGTATTTGGTCCATATACATTTATGAGTGTTATCTCTTGCTCTTGGATTGTTCCTTTTACAAGGATGTTGTGACCTCCTTTATCTCTCTTAATCAGTTGTAGCTTGAAATCTACTTTGTCTGCAAATAGAATAGCTACCCCTGTTTTTTCCAGTTTCCTGTCACATGGAGTATTGTTTTCCATCCTCTGACTTTCAGTCTGTGAATTTCTTTTTGAATGAAATGTGTTTCTTGTATCCAGCATATTATTAGATCTTGCTTCTTGATCCATTCTATCAGTGTATTTCTTTTGATTGGTGAACTGACACCATTTACATGATGGTTATAACTGATACGTTATTGACTTACCCTTGTCATGTTATTTTCCTGTTGTTGACGCCCTTTTTTCCCCTCTGTTTAATTGCTTGCCTTGCCTGGTGGATTCATTCTGTTGAGATTCATGGAGTTCTAGTCCTTGTTATCACTTTCTAGAATGTCCTTCAAAACATTTTGGAGTGGTGATTTTGTGGTCATGAATTTTTTCAGGTGTTCTTTGTCACGGAAGTCTCTAACTTCATCAATTTTGAAAGATAGTTTTGGCAGGGTACATCAATCTGGGTTGGATTTTTTTCTGTTTTCTTTTAGTGCTTGAAATACTTCACCCCAAACTTTCCTTGATTTGAGGGTTTGTAATGAGAAGTCTGCTGTGATTCTGATGGGCTTTCCTTTATAGGTGATTTGTTTCTTTTCTCTAACAGCTTTTAATATTCTATTCTTATGTTGAATTTCTGAAATCTTGACTATTATGTGTGTTGGTGTATATTTATTTTGATCATGGTTGATTGGAGTTCTATATGCCTGGCTTAACTGTATTCTTTTTTCCTGCTCAGGAGGTTTTCTGCCGTTACTTCTGTGAATAGCTTTTTATGTCATTTGAGCCATCTCCTGCTTTTTCATTGACTCCAATCAATCTGCAGGGTTGATTTCTTTCTTTCTTTCTTTTTAGACAGGGCCTTGATTTGTAGTTCAGACTGCCCCTGAACTTACTATGTAGCTCAGGCTAGCCTTGAACTCACGGCAATCATCCTGCCTCCCAAGTGCTGGGACTACGCCCTTGGGCCACCATGCCTGGTTTGCTAAGTTGATTTCTTATGGTCCCTTGCTATTTTTAATCTTTTTTTTGGTACCAGGGATCGAACTCGGGTCCTTGTGCTTGCATAGCAGGTGGTGAAACCACTGAGCTAAATCCCCAGCCCTATTTTTAATCTTTAAATCTTTCTTTTCATGATTGCTAACCGTAATCCTGTCTTCTATATCTGATATTCTGTCCTCACATTGGTTCATTCTGCTGCATATAGTGGAATTTTTAACCCCCTGGACATCTGTTTGAATCTTGTTTCATGGATTCCATTTCTTTCCTATGTTGGGCATTCATGGTTTCTATCATTTTCTTAAGCTCCTCTATTGTTTATCTGTACTCTAGAGTCACTAACCTTGTCTTTCATTATGGTCACCATCTCTGTAGTTACCTGAGAAACTATTTCTGATTTGATTTTTTTCTAGAGCCTCACTCATCTGCTTTGTTCCTTCCACTATTACCACTTCAGAGAACCCAGTTGGGTGGGTTTATAATTGTTCCTCCTCATTGTCCTCTGGGTTTGCCTTTGGTGAACTGGAAGTTTGGGGTTGCATCTTTTTTTTTTTTTTTTTTGTACCAGGGATCGAACTCGGGTCCTTGCGCTTGCGCAGCAGGCATCGAAACCACAGAGCTAAATCCCCAGCCCTGGGGTTGCATCTTGATTAAGTGTCTTCTCATTTTCTATATTTTTAGTTTAATTCCTGCTTTGATGCTTGTAAATTGCTTACGGCAAATAGCTTTATTGCTAGTATTTAGAACCCTTAGGAAACGACTACTTCTGAGATGTCTTCAGATGTAGCTGGCTTTTGGGTTTTGAGTCTGTTGCAAGATCTTACCTATTCAATTTATTGAGATTGAGAAGTTGCTGCCTATTTGGCCTAGCCCCTGGATCTTTAGCACTGGCCTATAGTATCATTTATGACCCTTAGGTAATCTCAATCTTGGCACATCAGGGAGAACAGCCAATTAGAACAACTATGTCACCTTGGATAAAGTAGTACAATCACTTATAATGATAGCATCAAATACAGCCAGCCACTGCAGTCCACTGTATCTACTCCTCTATTCCACTGATGCTTTTCTCTGGGGAGGGCTCTGAGGTTACCAGTACTCACAGTGCATCTTCAAGTTTGAGTCACCCTTCCCACACAGTGAGTCAGGGCTCAGGGAGAAAGCAGTGCTTGCCTCCTCTTTCTTCATTTCTCTTCGCTCTCCTTGTGGACTTCAATTCTTGCTTCAGATCCTTGCTAGGTCCTGGGGATTCATTTACCTCCTTCTCCTTTCTTCACATTGCTGTATTCCAGCATCTGGACACCAAATCTCAGAGAGGCTCTTTCCCTGCTGTCCACCATTCCATCATCTTCCTGAAAGTCCAACCATTGTTATTTTTGATGGGGGCATCAGGAGAGGCCTTTCTGAGAAAGCTCTAGCATAAGCAGAGCAGGCCATCAGGGCACTGTGACATGCCAGCAGGTGAGCTTTTAGGCAGAGAAAAAGCTTGACATTCTCCAGGAAAGAGAAGGTCAACATGGTGGGGGAACAGACGATGTGAGGGTGAGGTTGGGAACACAGGGTGAGAGAGAAGCATATGCTGGGTATGTGAGGCCTTTGCAAGCTGAGGCAAAAGTTTGGACTTTATGCTAAATGCAATGGGAATCCATGGAGAGTTAAAGCAAGGAAATGCTGTGATCTCATTGTGCTTTAAAGATAACTCTCTGAACATTTGTATCCCTTATGATGAGTCAACTCTAATCCCAGGTAGATATTCAACAAAAATATACACATGTGCACCAAAGACAAAAATATTGACAATCATCAGTCATGGTGGTGGTGCATACCTGTAATCCCAGACCCCTGGGAGACTGAGGCAGGAAGATTGAAAGTTTGAGTCCAGATTGGGCAACTTATGGAAGCCCTATTTCAAAATTAAAAGGGCTAGGGATGCAGCTCAGTGGGAAGTCTCTAAATTAAATCCCCAGTGACAAAGTAGGGGTTACTGCAGGATCCAGGTGAGTGATGGTTGGCCTGAGGGGCAGGTGGGCAAGAGGGTTGAAGAAAAGCCACCAGGACTGGTGGTAGTGGAGGAGGGGGGTGTTGGCACTGCTTCTCCACTTTCTTCTGCATCTGGGTGGAAGGGGAAGGGATCAGAACTGATGTGGGGAGGCGGGCAGGAGCCACATGGAGAGGATGGCAGAATCCAAGGCCTTAGTTTTGAACCTACAAAAGTCAAGATGTTTCTAAATGCTGGCATCACGCAAGCAGATGGGTATATGGGTGTACAGTAAAATTTTATTAATGAAAAGACTTCTGCTGCTTAAGAGAAAAGTAAAGTTTGAGAACCAACATTCTAGACCTTTTTCCTCAACAAAGCACTTATACTTCCATGATCTCATTTCATTTAATTCCATGACAGAGGTGTTTTCTCTCCCTCTCTCTCTCTCTTTTTTTTCCACTATTGGAAATTGAATCCATGGCCTTTACACTGAGCCCCTAGTGCTCCCCCCACCCTTTGATTAGTACATATTCACCATACATCATGATCACATTCATCTTAGGGAATTTGTATCTGCACATAATATGTCTTAATTCTTTTTTTTCCCCATTTCCCTTTCCTCCCTTCAACCCTTCTCCCCCCCTCCTGTTTACAAAAGCTTTGCTTAGTTTGAGACAGGGTCTCACTTAGTCACTAAGTTGCCCAGGCTTGGCTCTGGTTCACTATGCTCCTGCCTCAGCATTCCAGAGTGTGGAGATTATAGGCTGTGGCACCATGCCCAGCTAAAGAAGCTCTTATGGGTGGGAAGCAGTGTGTGGGTGGATGGGGAAATATTATATCTTTGTATAGAAGTTAGACATCTATTCCTGTGTGCATGGTCCCTTCTGTCCCATTGTCCTCTATTAGAAGAGAGCAGGCTCAGGTGAACCCATGGGGTCTGAGATCCAATGGAACAGGCAGAGAAGCTGTCAGACAGCCTTGGGATCCTGGGGCCACAATTGCCAGACACATGGGTTCTGTTACCTTTCCATCCAATCTCTGTCCCACACTCCCCCCAACCATGCTCCTCCAAGGCTCCCCACTTCCTTCGGCAAGTCCTTAGCCTGGGCCACCAGGCCTGGCCAGGAGGTATTTTTCCCTCCCCTTGGCCTCATTTTTCAGCCTCTTAATGGGCACCTTTGCTTAACCCATGCAGGACTATCGAGTACTCTACCTGCTTTCTACTTCTGGCCTTTTTGCAGGCTTTGTCCTGTGCCTGGTACACTTGTTCACTCTTTATTGGACTGACCAGTGCACATCCCTCAAGCCTCAGCCTGGGCCATTTTTCCCCAGAAAGGTTTCCCACTCCCAGACTGGTATGAGCCCCTTCCCAGTTCACCCAAGTCACCCAACTCTGTCTTCAGATGACCCTTGCTCTTCTTTCAGCATCTGTCTTTGCCAATGGACTGTGAGCTCCAGGGTGGAGGGGACTGTGAGCCTTGTCTTTCACTGTCACCCCAGCACTGAACACAGTGCTCAGCACAGGGAGGGCTGACTGATTTGTCCCCTGACCTCTAAGACTGAGGGCTGTGCCTGCTTGCTGGCTGCAGGGGCCAAACATGTCCTCAAAGCCATGCTTTTCCCTTGCCCTCTGATCTACACCCTTGGGATCCAGCTGATGACTGGAAGCTGGTGATTCTTGTGTCCACACCCCCAGGCCCAGCAAGATCCAACATCCACTGTGCACTCAGGGATTTGGCCTTGTATTTATGAAATGCCTTGAAAATGCTCATGACCCTACACCTACTTTTTCAACAGAATACTCAGGCACAGTTTACAAGCATGCTGGACCCAAAACCTGGACCCTCCCCCAAAGGACAAACAATGTTCATATACTCATTCTGAAATAATTTAATCCCATGGAGACATCCAGTGACACTGTGGGCAGGGACACTGAAAGAGGCAATGGTCCCAGGGCATCAAGGGAGTCAGAAGCCATTTTAGGGAGCTTTAAAAGTACTCTTTGGTCTAGCAATTCCCCCTCCTAAGAATCCCATTCTAATGAAATAATGCATGGGGACAAAACTGAGTTTATGAGGATATTCACCACAACATTGCTCCTCACAGTAAAAACATTCATTAACCAAGATATTCAACAACAGAAGATTAGCTAAAAGTGGGAATCCAGACAGGATCCTGCTATCATTAACACTGATGTGTATGTAAGGACTAAAATGTATAACAGATATTGGGAAATAGGAAGAAAATGTTCAAATGAGAAGGGGAAGTAGAGGGGGAAGGAAAGAAGGGAGAAGAAAAAAAGAGAAAATTGAAGGAAAAAATCACAACAAAGCTTTTGTATGTAAGGAAGGGAAGAGGAGTCGAAGGGGAGGAATGGGAAAAAAAGAAGCCAGATATATCATGTACAGTACAAATTTACCATGATGAATGTGATCATTTTGTTTATCTAAAATGTACCAATAAATGTTTTGCTAAAAAATTTAAAAAAATTTTTTAACTGATGTGTATGTTACTATGGACATAGAGTATGTCCTCAACACATTGTGTAGTACTGTGTATTAGGAGCAAATGGTAAGTGACAGAAATTCATCTCCAAATGGAAAAAGCAACATAGGAGGATCTGCTGGCTCATGGAATTTTTTTTTTTTTTTTTTTTTTTTTGAGACAGGGTCTCACAATGTAGTTTCAGACTGGCCTTGAACTCACTATGTAGCCTGGGATGGCCTCAAAATGATCCTCCTGCCTCAGCCCACCGAGTGCGGGGATTACAGGTATGCGCTACCATGCCTGGCCTGGCTTGTGGAGTCTTAAGGAGAGTTGGACTACCAAGATTGGGTGAGGACCACAGTGTGGCCAGACCTAAAAATAACTAGAACCCAGGACTCAGCCAGTTCCTGGACTCTCTCCATCAGGTATATTTGGCTTTCCATGCCTGACAGCCCCACTTTCTCACTGTAAACCAGACAGTGTCAAATAAGGTTTAGGACACAGGAAAGAGTCTGTCTGTAACTCTACATGCAGGAATCAAAGCAAGGACTATATTGCCTACCTTCAGTCAAGTACTCAAAGCTGTAGGGGGTGGGGCATGGCCAGGAGCTGTGATTGGCTGTGATTGGCCCATCTTGGGTCAAGACCTGTCTGGGGGCCAATCAACCAAGACAGCTAGGGTATTTGATCTAACAAGGGAGTTCCTTAATTAAATGGAGGAGGAGAAGAGTAGTTTCTAAGAGAGAAGGGGATTGATAATCTCATTTGTCATCTATCTCTTGTTAAGTGAGATGGATAAGCACAGCAAAAGGCACCATTAGGTCCCATTTCTGTAAAGATGGGTAAGGGGAGGGCAATGCATAGGGGGAGAGTCTGAAAAGATTTTCTCATGTTTCCAGTGGTTTTCTGCCACTGTGCTGTGTTCTCTACAATGAACATCAATTATGCATAAGATTAAATTTTCTAAGAGAGAAATTCTGTTTTGACTCCAGCTTGGGAACATCCACTCAGCCTATCCATGACTTTCTTCTGACCATGATTTTCTTCTCCAGTCAGCCCATGTAGAATTTGAAACACCATGTCACCAGGTGTGGTTGTGCACACCTGTGAGCCCAGCAATCTGGAGGCTGAAGCAGGAGGATCACCATGAGTTCGAGGCCAGCCAGGGTTACATACTAAGTTCAAGGCCAGTCTGAACTGCATAGCGAGACCCTATCTCAAAAAAGAAAAAGAAAGGCCAAGTCTTTCTGTGAACTGCAGACCTAATTTAGTTCAGGGATCTATTTATCCCATAGATGCGCATTCACTGGGGCCCGGTAATTGGCAGGAGCCAGTTATGTGCTAGAGACAGTGACCACTAGAAATCAGACCTTGCCCTCCAGAAGCTCATGGGCTGGTGGAAGAAACTGATGAGTACGTAACCAGTTATGTTCTTAAAGCTCAAAACAAAAGTGTGAGCAATGTGCTAAGAGAATATAGGTCAAAAGACCACTGCTTCTACCTAGGGGATCCAGAAAGATGGTTTTGAGATGTTTGGTTTGAGCTGGGCCATGGACTGAGACCATTCATCTATCAGGTGAAAGAGTCAGCCCATGCAGAGGTGAGAGGGTTCCCCAGTATAGCCTGGATTTGGCAGGTGGTTGGGTGTGGCAAGAAGCACAAGGGAGTAAATAGCAAATTCCACTCTCTAAGCATTTAGTGAGCATCTAGTTTATGTTAAGCTTTTGGCTAAGGGTATGCTTATGATAGAAAAGGCATTCAGGACAAGAGTCCAGAGGGCCTTGACTATTACTCTATCTCTTTTCCAATAAAACACAATTGAGATTAAAATGGGGCTTATTGCTTCTCCATCAGATGGACAAATGTATTCCTATGCACAGGCCCTGAGCATTGCCAGTTGACACATCTGCCCCAGGAGGATGCAGGACTGGGGTGTGCACAGAGGTGCCTGCACACACTGCTTCCTGGGCTCAGAATTTCACCAAGTTCCAGAGAAACTTGGGAGTGTGACACTCGGGGAAGCCTGACACTCGGGGAAGCCTCCCCGAGGCTGCGGCAGAGGCACAGGTGTACTCAGGAGTTATCGGGGTTTTGCAGTGGAGACTCAGGGCCCCGGCCTTGTGGGCACCCCACTCCCTCTTGCTGTCTGGAGGGAACCTGGAGAGGGGGAGTTGCTGGTCTCCGAAGTGTCTCTCATGCACTAAGTCGAATGACCTTGGCCTGGAGCGCTAAGGGTTATGTAAGATTAGGTAGCCACTTAGTCAAAAATAGCTTTCATGCTGACTCCAGCCCAGTGAACAGCATCCAGGCAAAGGGGGCACAGATGAGCAGAGCTGAGCGCACACGCAGACTCCTCACCATTGCAGTCACTGGAGAGTGCTGGATGGGACTAGAACTACTGACAGGTGATATCCTAAACTCCTCCATTTGGCAGCAGAAATGTGGCTATTGCTGAAGCACAGAAACCAAAGGACCATGAACACAGAAATGTGGAGCAGAGTAAAAGTGAGCGAAAAGGTACAGCAGGCAGTAAAGGGCACAAACTGGGAGTTTTTGGCTGCTAACGACCATTGACTCTCTAGTGAGTCATTTTCATTTATTCATTTGACAAATGCTTACTGAACAGCTATTATGTGCCAGAGACTGCGGTAGCCCTGGGGATACTACAGGGAAAGATGCTATTGCTACCCTCATGGAATTTTAGCTTGTGGTAAGCTTCCTTGTCCCCTGTACTAGTGACAACTTAGGTTTTCTGAGAAATTCCTGTGCCGGACACTTATGAGACATTGGTCCTGTACAGTAAATAAGCCAGGCACTGACTCTGGCCACATGGACCCTGCAATCTAGAGGGAGAAAAGGATAACAGACAAAAAAAAAAAATCCCAAATTGTCTTTGCCATAAAAATTTCAGTAGAGGTTTGCTAAGGCCCTTTCAGTTCTAAGAGAAAGACACCTGTGGATCGGGACCGTTACTATCTTGTTCAGTTTCTGCCCAGGGAAGAACCATATCTGGGCCCTGTTTTCTCCCTCTGGAAGTGACATTGGAGGAAAGCAATTTGGCCCCTGTATGAGGAACAGGCACATCTACTGCTGTTCAGAGTGGGCCTTGGTCTGATATTTTTGGAGGAAAATTTGGCAACATTCATCAAAGCTTTAAAAGTATGTTTCTCCTTTGACCTAATAAGTTTGTTTCTGGAAATTTATCCAAAGGAAATAATTGGATAAGTGCACAAAGATATACATTATAAAGAAGCTCATTGCAGCCTTATTTCTGATAGTTGAAAATTTGAAATGAGCAAGATAGTCAATAATTAAGAATTGTGAAAGCTAGGAGTGGTGGTGCATGCCTGTGATCCCAGCACTTGGGAGGCTGAGGCAGGGGGATTGCCACAAATTCTAGGCCAGCCTGGCCTACATTGTGAGTTCAAGGGCAGCCTGAACTACATGGTGAGAAATTGTCTCAAAAAACCAAAAAAAAAAAAAAAAAAAAAGGAATTGTGGAAGCAAAATGTAATATATCCAGGAAGTGACATAAAATAAGTTTTGCCCTTTACACTACTAACACAGAAAGATGCCCAGAAAGAAAAGAAAAGAAAGATGTCCATGGTAGGTTAAGCTTTATTTTTTAAGTTGTTTTTTAAAAAACTGTGTGCAGACTGGGGATGTAGCTCAGTGGTAGAGTGCTTCCTTACCCTATAGAAGGCTCTGAGTTCCATGCCCAGCACCACACACACACACACACACACACACACACACACACAAATCCAGGCACAGTGGGTACATACCTGTAATCCCAGCACCACTGTGGGAGGCTGAGGGAGAAAGAGCTGAAGGTGAAGCTCAGTCTGGACAACTTAGTGACTTAGCCAAACCCTATCTCAAAAGACAAAATTTAAAAATTTAGTATAGTGCAAAGGCCCAGGTTCAATTCCCAGTACCCAAAAAAAGTAAAAGTGTATAATGATTCCAAAAAGAACAAAATACTTCAGAGTACATTTAACCTAGGAGATATTAAGCCTTGCATACTGCAGCTAAGAAAATGATTTTGAGTCTAGCATATTCATGGCCCTGACTCAATCTACTATACTGTCAACAAAAAACAAAATAAATCACTGGGGATTTAGCTCAGTGGTTCCGCTGCCTGCCTTGAAGCACAAGGTCCCAAGTTTGACCCCCGGTACCAAAAAAAAAAAATGTTATTGAAAGAAATAAAATAAGACCTAAATTGACATTCTTTATTTGCGAGTTAGAAGACTCAGTTTTGTTAAGATGTCAATATTTCCTTAAATAATTTGCTGATTCAATGTAATCTCTATCAAAATCCTCAAATCTCACAGATTCCATTTTGCCAAAATGGACAAGAGTGATTATGAAATTCCTGCAGAATTGTAAGGGATCCCAAGTAGCCAAAACAGTCTTGCAAAAGAAGAAAAAAAAAGTATAAAGACTCATATTTTCCAATGACAAACATTACTACAAAGCTACAATAATCAAAGTCATGTAATATTGGCATAAGGATAATCACACATATAAATCAAAAGAATAGGATCGACAGTCCAGAGTAAACTTATACAACCATTGGCACTCATTTTTGAGAAGGGTGCCAAAACTATTCAATGGGAGAAAGAAAAGCTTCTTCAACAGCTAGTGCTAGGATAACTGGATATCTACATGCAAAAGAATGAATTTGGACCTTCACATCATATATAAGAATTAACTCAAAATGCATAAAGACCTACATATAAGAGCTAACTCTGTGAAACTCATAGCAGACAACACAGGAGTAAATCTTTGCGGTTGTGGATTTGACAATGGTTTTTAGATCAAGAGCAAAAGGAGCAGAAGAAAAATAGATAAATTTAACTTCATGAAAATTCAAAACTTTTATGTAACAAAGAACACTACCAAGAAGCATAATGAAACCATAGGATGGAAGAATATATTTACAAATCATGTATCTGTGTCTTATAAAACTCAACAAGAGAAAGACAAGCAGCCCAATTTTAAAAGTGGAAAGCTGGACATGGTGATGCATGCCTGTGATCCTAGCACTTGGGAGGCTGAGGCAGGAGGATCACCATGAGTTTGAGGCCAGCCTGGGCTAGATAGTGAGTTCAAGGCCAGCCTAGAATATACCTAGCTCAAAAAAACAAAACAAAACAAAACAACAAAAAGAAAGAGGAATCATTATCCATTGCTGGTGGGAAGATAAAATGGAGCAGCCACTGGGAGAACAGCATGGTGCTCTTGAGTGGCTATTTGACTCAGGAAAGTATAAAATGCCAAAGAAATAAAAACAGGTGTTGAAATGAAAATTTATACGGTCATGTTCACACCAACACTATTCCTAATAGTTAAAAGGTAGAAATAATCCAAACTTCCTTCAACTGGTAAATGGATGTATAAAATATGATATTTCCATAGAATTCAATATTATTTGGGTATAAAAAGGAATGAAGCATTGATTCATGCTACAACATGGATGAGTCTTGAAAATATTATGCTAAATGAAAGAAGAGAGACATTAAAAAGTCACAAATGGCATGATTCTGTTTGTGTGAAAGACCTAGACTAGGCAACCCGGGGAGACAGAAGCTGAGAGAGGTTGGCAGGCCCAGGGGTAGAGAAGAATGTGCATTTCTCAGCGGACATGGGATTTCCTTCTGAGGTGATAAAAGTGCTCCAGAACTAGACAGTGGTGATGGTTGATGACACTGTGAGTGTACTAAATGTCACTGAACTGTATACCTTAATATATTACTATGGTGAAAAAATTGTGACTATTCTAGAAAAATAACCAGAAAGACAGATGATAAAATGTTACAATAATTATTTCTGGGTTATAGTAGCTGTGACTTTTCATTCTCTCCTTTTTACGTTTTGTACTATCTCAATACTTTACAATAAGCATGTTGTTATTGTTGTTTGAGACAGGGTCTCACCGTGTAGTCTGGGCTGGCCTGGAACTTACTGTGTAGCCCATTCTGGCCTCAAACTCACGATCCTCCTGCCTCAGTCTCCCGAGTGCTGAGATTACAGCTGTGTGCCATCACACCAGGATATAGTAAGCATGTTTTGCATTAATAATCAGAGTGGGAAAAAGCCATAATGAGCTATTTTTATTTTAGAAAGAAAAAAGGGAAGGAAGGAAGGAGGAAAAACAGGGAACCCCTGCTCCCAAACCCCAGTGCTCTTCTCTCCCACCCACATGGAGACCCAAGCCTTGCTAGTGTCAGCATAGGAGTTGTAAGACTTGTTGGTTAGCAGCCGAAGGACCCTTTAGGTCAATAGGATTGAGATCGCCAGTCAACAGAACGCCTTACGTGTCCTGTGGAAAGATCCCCAAGACATATTGTGTGTGCAAAAAGCAAGATTGAAAACAGCACCACAATGAGTGTAACACATGCACACATGTTTACACACACATACAATTACTAGAGACTTATACACACGTATTTGCAAATGCAAAGATACTCTGCCAATAAAAAACAGCAAGAATTGTTTTCCCTAGGGATGGCGATGAGGTGGAGGGGACCAAGGAGGTGGGGGGTCACTGCTCACTGTAAAAACCCATCTCTGAACCATTTGTGTTCCTTACAGTGTGCCTTAGTTAGCCTTTATTTGGTGGTATGAATTTAGGACTTTTGCAGAGACACATTTTCCTGAGCACCTGCTTTGTCATAAAAACAAGTTTCTAAATCATAAGATCAAAGGTATTTAAGTAAATAAAATACTTTTTTGTTGCTGCCCTATTTTGTATTTACCAAATTTTTATAATAGATATTACATAACTTGTACAAAATGCAAATATTTCTTAGCCTACTGAAACAACCAGAAGTAAAAACTGAATGCTCCTCTTACTTTACTCTCAAGGGAAAATATATTTATAAAGAAAAAATGCTTTAAAATAAAATGAAGGTATTGAAACCCATCTTCACCCCACACCTAAATTATCTGTAATGCTATTTCTTATTTTATGCTAGCAAAGGTCTGTACTTAACTCAGTTTTAAACATAAAGCCATGCGTTTCAGGCAGCTGGTGCAGCAGTGTGGCCCGACCTTGACCTTCGTGGCATCCCCTTTGGCCCAGATCTCCCAGCCACCTTGGCTCAGCCCCTGGGCCCTGGCCGTCCCGCTGCCCTCTTGTGCCCTGGCCAGCCTGCCAAGCCAGCCCTCGGGACTCTGGGGGGCAGGTGCTTCCTGGATTCCTCCTGGGGTGTGGCAGGAGGCTGTTTGGAAGAGCACTGTGTTTTTACTTTGATAGTATACTATAGACCAAGGAAAACACAGTTTTCAAGAGAATTTTTAACTCATGCTCTGAGTGGCTGAGCATGTTACAGGCGAGCGCGGAAGGTGTGGGGAACCGGAGGAAGCCTGAACCAGCCTTCCCGGCCTCTGGTGTGGAACCAGGGAGGGGATTTGGGGTTTGACTGTCCCTCCCCTACCTGCAGACAGACGAAAAGCACAAGTCCCCCAGCTCCCTGGGCCCTGATGTGCTGCTGGAAAACCTCCTTGGCTGCCCACGGTCTAGGGCCATCCCTCTGGCTTCTGGGGCCTTTCCCTTCCTTGGCATTCCTGTTTGGCTGTTCCCTGCACACGTGAGGGGTGATGCTGGGTCAGGTGGGCCAGTCAGAAACCTTCCAAGGTCAGCTGGGGGTGCTGCGGCAGGACCCTGACTGCACCCATAGTCCTTTGACTTCCTGGAGCTCCCCCATCTGAGAGCCAACCATAAGCATGATAATTCTGCATACCCATTTAAAAACAAACAAAAAAGTTCATTTCCTCCCCTGAATGATAAAAATGGATCATTGTAGAGAATATCAAAATGTAAAAACTGTAGCTAGACAGGTGGTACATGCCTGTAATGCCAGCACTCTGGAGACTGAGGCAGGGGGATTGCCACGAGTTCGAGGCCAGCCTGGGCTACACAGTAAGTTCAAGGCCGGTCTGAAAACACTAAAAAAAAAAAAATTAAAACCTTCTCTGCCAGAACTGTCACCAAACACCGTTGGTTTGTTTGTTTTGTTTTTTTGAGACAGGTTCTCCTATGTAGTTCAGGCTGGCCTTGAACCCTGGCCTTGAACTCATGGCTATCTTCCTGCCTCAGCCTCCCTAGTGTAGGGATTACAGGCGTGCACCACCTTGTCTGGCTAGCAAACACCCATTTACCCAGGACCTACGGAGGAGCTCAGTAGTATTTTGGTATACTTCACTGAAGTCTTTAAAAATAATGAGTCATTTTTATTACTGTTTTATCTAGTTGTGATCATTCCATATATACATTGTGATCTTTATGTTTAAAGCCTTTTTTTTTTCATGTTGTTAGAAGTCCTGGCTCTGATGTTTTTTGAGCTATGCAACCTCTCTGTGCCCCAATTTCTTATGCAGAATAGGGATAATGCCAGTGTTTATCACACGGGACTTCCATGAGCTTCATAATGGAAGGGTCGGAGATTTAGCTCAGTGGTTCTACCACTTGCCTTGCAAGCGCAAGGGCCTGAGTTCGATTCTGATACCAAAAAAAAAGGTTACATAATGCAAGTAAAATGCTCTGCCCACAAAAGGATGTAAATGTTAGCAATCTGTCTATCACTAACAAAGATAATGCCCCCCCCCCTTTTTGAGACAGGGTCTCAGGCTGGCCTTGAACTCATGTAGCCCAGACTGGCCTCAAACTCACGATGATCCTTCTGCCTCAGCCTCCCGAGTGCTGAGATTTTAGGCGTGTGCCACCACAGCTGGCTATTTCCCTTTTCAACTACCTCAAACAATCCCAGTTGCCTACCACTTTGTTTAAAGCCTTGTTTTTATCACGATTAATTCCTTATAAGAAGTTCCCAGAAATGAAATTGGTGGATCAAAGGGTCTGGATTCAGATTGCTATTGACATTCCTCCCAAGAGAGGAAGACTCCTAGTTCTAAGTGTAGATTTGTCTAGAGAGGGCAGATTGTGGCCCTGCCGGGAGGCCAGCACACACAGCTTTAATGAGTGTGAACTGCAAAAGCCTCCCTCTCTGAGCAAGCCTCACAAAGAGTCTGATAAGTTCTCTTGGCATTCTAGGACCTGCTGACAAGACTCTGAGACCTCAGTTTCACTCCCTGTAAAGCTGGAGCAAACATCTCACGCAAGGTGTGGCCAGGAGAAATCAATGGCTAATGGCTAGAGCTGACTTTTGTCCTCCTTGTCATAAAAGACCTTTGAATTGCTTGGCCACTTTTGAATTTCTCAGGAAAAGTGATAACATGAGGTCAAACTTCATACCAGTTGGCTGTGCTGCTTCCCACCAGCACTCACGAGGCCATGGGGACAGAGGGAATGAACACAATTCCATCAGTGTTGGGCCACGTCCATGGCGGTTGAGTCACCAGCACAGGAGACACTTCCTCATCGATCCCCCACCCATCACACCACAGAAAACATCCCAGGGCTTTGTTCATCTGCCATTCCCACCCATACAACCGAAGGGTGAAGACGGAGGACTCAGCATGGTGTGAGCCTTGGTCAGGGTCAGTCCTGATCCAAGAGATACAGATCAAAATCATGCTTGTCCCTCCCCAGTTGCCACCCAGCCTCCCACCTCTTCTTCCCAGAATGATTGAATCAAAATTTCCCATCCCTGGGTCTGGACATCTGCATTTCATCAAGCTCTTCAGAAGACTGTATCAATCCCCTCGCAAGTTCCTGGAGGAAATACAGGGATCTGCATGTCCAAATGACATCTGCCCCACTCTCCTCTGGGCTCAGCATGCCCAGTGTCCACACTCCAGGGTCCCCTTACTCACCACCCACCAGAGCCGGAGCCGCTCTGGGCAGTTCATGGCCCCAGAATGGTCTACAGGTCGTGGGGAGGGGTGATCTTGCTCTTGCTATTCTGTTAACTTCATGAAACCCTTCCCAATATTTAAAGCCCAACTCCAGTGATCCAACTCCAGGAATGTGCTGTTTAATTTCCACATGTTTGTGAATTCCCCAAATTTCCTTCTGTCATTGATTCCTAATCTCACTCCTTGTTATTAGAGAACATACTTTGTATGCTTTTGCCCTTTTAAATTTTATTGGAATTTGTTTTATGGCCTAGCATATGGTATATCCCAGAGAATGCTGCCTGAGCACTAGACAAGAATGTATGTTCTACTTTGGTTAAACAGAGCAGTCTATAGATGTTTATGAGTTTTAGCTGGTTTATAGAATTATTTGAGACTTCTGTTTTCTTGTTGCTCTTTTGTGCCTCATATAACTTTGTCTCTTCAATGGATTAGAAAAAAATGTGTCTTTGAAAATTGATTTCACTGTCCTTTAGAGATTTTGCTTTGGAATCCTAACTATCCAGTTTGATTATCTGCACAAATTTATCACTTTTCTGAGCCCTGGGTCAATCTAGCATATGATATAGGGGTTGAGGCTTGGGATGCAAAATCTGAGTGAGGACAGACTCCATACCTGATCCTCCTTGGGCATGTGATTCCTGGGGAGGTTTGAGATAAATCAACTCTTGATCTCTTAATTGAGCTAATGTTTCCTTCTTTTCCTCCTGGTTTCCTTTTTCTCTTCTCTTCTTTCTCTCTCCTTCCTTCCACTGTTCTTTTTCCATCCTGCCATATATCTGTTTCTTTCTTTTTCATCCCATCTATTCATTTCTTCCTTCCTTCTCTCCCTCCCTTCCTTCTTTCCTTCTATTTGATCATTCATCCTATTTTCCACTTGTCCTTTCATGCATTTGTCCACTTAAAAAAAAAATTTTTTTTTTTAAAAAGACAGGGTCTTGCTTTGTAATTCAGGCTTGTTTTAAACTTACTATACAGCCCAGGCTGGCCTCTAACTCATAGTAATCCTCCTGCCTCAGCCTCCCAAGTGCTGGGATCACAGGTGTGTGCCATCACACTGGCTATCCATTCATTCTTTATCTTTACTTATTCATTTTGAGCCATTTTCTCACTAGATAGCCCAGGCTGGCCTCAAACTTGGAGCAATCCTCCTGCCTCAGCCTCCTGAGTGCTGGGATTATAGAAGGACCCTGGTTTTTAATCCTCACTTTCCACCCAAGAATCTTCAGAGTATCTAACAATACTCTTTTATGCACAAACTTTTGTGAAATACCTATTGAGGTCAGACAAAGTGCTTGCCATTGAACTAAGACCAGAGACTGATAACACAGCCTGATAGAACCACCATTGGCAGTCAGTGCGGCTGAGAGCAGGAACCTCCAGGAGGCTGTTTGCAAGGGTTTCTTGGAGAAATAAACACTCGGTGGAGCCTTGAAGGATATACACTCATTTCTTTGAGATCAAATGAGGTGACAGTGTGAGACTGTAAAATGTAAAAGAAGTCCCAGCAAGGGAGTGATGTCTATTGTTAAGATACTCTGGCAAAAATGACTTAGACTGATAACAACTGGCCTTCCTGGGAAAGATACCGGTCAGAAGCATTAGCAAGTTACCATGCAATTTTTAAGACTATGAGGCAAGTTTGTTGTGGTTGGAATCAGGCACTCGAAGAGCAAGCCAGCATGGCGTTTTGGTGTTAGACCCAGCTGGCCCCCAGGCCCATGGTCACTTGCTGTCCATGTGCTCGTCCATGGCATGGAAATGTAATAAAAGGAGTGAGGGAAATGGTTTGTGTTGGAGTTGGTGGCACAGTGAGTGCTCTGTAATGTCACTTAGTACTGTTCATGGGAAAGAAACTCAAAGGTCACGGGGCTCAAGGTGGCACAGATCCATGTTTTCTTACTGAAAAGATGCTTTTTTGTGTGTGTGGTACTCAAGATTGAACCTAGAACCCGCACATTTTATCTTTTTTTTGAGACAGGGTCTTACTTTGTAGCCCTGGCTGACCTTAAACTTGAAGTAATCCTCTTGCCTCAGCCTCCCGAGTCCTGGGATTAGAGGCATGAGCCACCATGGCCAGCCTTCTTATCTTATCTTATTTTATTGTTTTGAAATAGATCCTAGTTAAATTGCTACATTTCCCAGGCTAGGCTCAAACTTTCAATCCTTTTACCTCAGCCTCCCAGAATGCTGGGATTATAGGCATGTACCACCATGCCTGGTTTGAAAAGATGCTTTTTATCTACTATCAAATAAACAAATATAATGGGCTGGGGATTTAGCTTAGTGGTTCTGCCACCTGCCTTGCAAGCAGAAGGTCCTGAGTTTGATCCCCGGTACCAAAATAAATAAATAAATAAACAAATATAGAACCTTATGGAAATTACTTGTTTTTTTGGTACCAGGGATCCAACTCAGCACCTTGTGCTTGCAAGGCAGATGGTGGCACTACTGAGCTAAATCCCCAGCCTGAAATTACTTGGTTTTTCTTAGCCTTTGCCTCCTTTTTAGTAAAATCTCTCAATATTATCATGAGAAAAGCAGCCTCTGTTAAGGGAAAGACTTTTGAAAATGATGAAATGCAAGCCTAAACCACAAAGATGTGTGCCTCAGTATTATTTATCATGGGGATGGAAACAGATGTACAAAAAGAGGAGGCTGTTAAATAAATTGTTGGACTTCTTTCAATGGAACTGTAAACAGAGCATTTATGTCTCATGAGAACTAACATTTTCTCCTCTTGTTGAATGATTAATCCCTCTGCACACAAAAGAGTGAGATTTGGACAGTATTTATTGAAAGAATGAAAAAATAAACGAGAGAAAACTGACTTCCAAGGGGCATCCACCTGGCTGTTGTTTTGCTGTATGGGACATAATCTGTAGATCAGAAGAGTTGTGGGTGATTGGAAATAAAGCCAGACAGAAGAAAAAACAAAAGCTTTCAGTAGGATGCTGGTGAACAGCAAGAGACATAACTCTCCTCTGTGGCCCACAAAGTCCTCAGTAAAATACAGAGAGCCTGGCAGGGCTCTGGGGACTGGAGAGATGTTTTCGGAGAGAGAGATGAAACACAGTGACATTTTGGTTGTGGAACAGCTTGAACAGCAAAGCTGAAAAAAAATCCTCTCCGAATTCCTAACTTTGCTTGATTGTCAAACTGAAAATCCAACTTTGAAAAAACCTGCGAGGGCTGAGAATGCGTCATGTCTGGCCATGAAGACAAAGGGGTGATGCTTCAGTCCAAGCTCCACTCTCGCCCAGCCAACGTACTGTACAGAGCTGGTGTCAGTGCATCAAAGCATCGTCATCACTCCTGTGCGTGTGTGTGTAAAATATCATAACCATGCTCCAAAGAAAGTTAGGGATACCAACTGTAAAGCCAATAGGAAAACTATGAGAACCACATTAGTTAAAAGAAAGAAATCATTGCGAAATTTGTTAGTCTTGGAAAAATGAATTTATAAGTGCAATTTTTGGGCCTCAGAACCAATTATTTGGTTTTCCATTATTTCTTATGGGAAAAAATTTGTTCAGTTCTGAAACTTTTCAGTGTTCAGATGCGAATTTGGAACGAATGAGTTTGATAACCAAGGCATCACTGTATAGAGACCAGCCTCAACTGGAGAACACCCATGGACCTCCAATCACAGGTATCTGAGTATCACAATGCAGAAGACATACTGGTACAAAAACAGCATGTGGGTTAGTGGAACAGAACATGGAAAGTAGAAACAACCCCGGGATATTCAGCTTTTGATCTTTGATAAAGGGGCCAAAAACACAGTAGAGGAAAGACGGCCTCTTTAATAAATGCTGCTAGGAAAAGTGGCTATCCAAATACAGAAGACTGAGTCTAGACCCATATGTCTCACCATGCGTTAAACTAAAATAAAAATGGATCAAAAATCTAAATGTCAAAACAGAAAAAATCTGCTGGAAGATAAAATAGGTAAAACTCTTGAAGACATAGGTGTAGGCAAAGACTTTCTGAACAGAACTCAAATGGCACAAGAAATAATATCAAGAATCAACAAATGGGATAGCATCAAATTAAAAAGCTTCTGCAAAGCAACAGAAACAACCGACGTAGTGAAGAGAACCTACAGAATGGGAAATTTTTTTTTTCTGCCAGCTATTCCCCAGACAGGAGACTAATATCTAGAACATATAAAGAACTAAAAAAAAAAAAAAGACCCCCCCCCAAAAAATGAAAGACCCAATCAAAAAATAAGCAACTGAGTTTGATGCCCGGTACCAAAAAAAAAAAAAGAGCAACTGAAATAGTCACTTCTCAGAAGAGGAAGTACAAATGACCAATAAAATACATTAAAAAATGTTGAACATTTCTGGCCATTAGAGAAATACAAGTCAAAACAACACTGAGATCCTATCTTGCTCCAGAAGGAATGACATATCATCAAGAAATCAAATAATAACAAATGCCGGAGAGGGTGCAGGGAAAAAGGCACAATTTTGCATTATTGGTGGGAATGTAAACTAGTACAACCAGTATAGAAATCAGTATGGAGATTCCTCAAAAAAGTAAACCTAGAAATTCCATTTGACCCAACTATTCCCCTTCTAGGTGTCATCTGGAAAGAGTTAAAGTTATCATATTACAGTGATACTTGCAGACCCATGTTTATAGCAGCACAATTTATAATAGCTAAATCTTGGAAACAACCTATGCACACATCAACAAGTGAATGGATAAAGAAAATGTGGTACTTCAACACAATGGAGTACTACTCTGCCATAAAGAGGATAAACTTGAGGCATTCCTAGGTAAATGGATGCACTTTGAGACTATGATATGAAGTGAAATAAAACAGACACACAAGCTTAAATATTGCTTAGATTCTCTTATATGAGAAACCCAAAATATAAATAAAAAGCAAAATAAATGATAATAGGCAGTAGGGAGGCCTTTTTCAAATGGGAAGGGGAATAAGAGTTGGAGGGAGGGGAGGAGACAGGAGAGAAAAGGGATGAAAAAGAGAAAATTGAAAGAAAAAAGGAAATAGAGCTTTTACAAATGAGAAGTGAACCAAGAGTTGGAAGGAGCAGGGTGGAATGGGAAGAGTAGGGGACAAAAAAAGAATTAAGATGTGTTAAAAAAAAATGTGTTATGTACATGTACAAACTCCCTATAATAAATGTAATCATTATGTACTGCAAACATGTACTAATAAAAACTTAAAAATAAAAAATAAAGGTCTATATTTTTAATTAAAAATGTAGATGAAAATCTAATGACATGGAAAGATGTTCACAATATATTGTTAAAGAAAATAATTGGGTACAGAAGGGGTTGTATAATTGCAATCCCATTTCGGGTTAAAAGAGAAAAACATCTGCTTATGTCTGTATGGTGAGACTGAGGGATTTTTCCCCCTTTTTGATTATTCATGCTTTGTATTTTTCTTTAAACAACATCCAGTGCTTGTGAAACTGAGAATAATGTGAAATGTTGAATGAGCTTGAGCTGTCCTTATTGGCTTTGACCAGCTGATAAAGAAACTGAGCTAGAGGTCAAGCAACACTGTCAGGGTCAAACCAAGACCGAGCGGCCCACTGATTTATGGACAGTTCCGTGGCCTTTCCACTTGAGCAAGAGGAAAGCCCCCCCCCCCCCAAGAGCTCGAGTGTCTTGGACACACAGCCTTGGAGAGACTGAAAGTCTGGACTGTGCCTTTTCCTACTCTTTCCTTTTGCTGGATGCCAGATCACTACCATGCCCCTGGAGCATCTCATGGGCTGTAAGTGCATTCCCTCTCTCATTTCAGAAAGCACCAGGCTTTCTTTTGCACTTTAGGTCAGTAATATGATCCTCAAGTTCCTCTGGGCAGAGAATCATGTCAGGATGACTGTGAAGCCTCCTGCAGATTGAGCCAGTTATAATCTGTGACTCATATCTGCAGATAACAATTTTCTTAAAGGTGTCTATTGAGTGATAAAGACACACAGAGAGACAGAGACAGAGGGAAACATACTGAGAAGTGTGAAATCACAACACTGGAACTGAAAGGGCCCTGAGAGATTCCCTAACTCTAGAAAGCTGAGGCTCAGGTCATACAGCCAGGGCCAAAACTTAGGGAGCTTTTGAGTTGTAAACACCTCTCCATTCCAATCTTTCTTGCACCTTCTCCCACTCTGCCCCATGGAGATATCACAACCCACAACCCTTTCTAGCTGGTCTTTCAACCTATGGTATGTCACAAAGTCCCATGAGCCATGTTCAGGAATTTGGATTTTAATGTGGGGCAATGAGACCTCACAGAAGACTTTTTTTGTGTTTTGAGACAGGGTCTCACTAGGCAATTCAGGCTGGCCTTGAACTCACTATGTAGCACAGGCTGGCCTCAATCTCATGGTGGTACTACTGCCTCAGGCTCCTGAGTGCTGGAATTACAGGTATGTGCCACCATGCCCAGCAGCCCCAAATAGTGAAAAAGCCATTTCTTCTTGTTTGTTCCCAACTCAGGGATCCTCTCTACTACATGCTTATTACTAGATACTCTGTCTTTAGAATTCTCCTGGGACAGGATACTCACTGCATGAAAAAGTAATTTATATTTAAAAACCAAGTTTGTAAGCAGTAAATAAATATGTTTTTTAAAAATCACTTTAATTGGGCTGGGGGTTTAGCTCAGTGGTTCCACTGCCTACCTCAAAAGTGCAAGGTTCCGAGTTCAATCCCGGTACCAAAAAAAAAAAAAAATTAAAATCACATTTATTGATATATAAAATCACTTTTATTGATATGCCCCCATTTTATTGTATTAGAGTTTGATAAGTATGTACAGTCACATAGCTATTGCACAATACAGTTGTAGACATTTCTAGCAGGGCAAAGGGTTAGTTTTTGCTCTTTTCCAAGCAGTCTGCTCTCTCTAAATCTGCTCTTTATTTTCTGTCACTACAATTTTCCCTTTTCTAATATTTTGTTAAAACAGAATTATATGTCTTCCTTTGAGTCTGATACATCTCACTTAGTAGAATGTATTTGAGATTCATCTATGCTGTGGTGTGTGTGAGTACTATGATCTTTATATTGCTTAATAGTATTTCATTGAATGGACATACCACAACTGTTTATTCATTCACCCTTCACCAGTTGAAGGAACAGTTTCCAGTTTTTGGTACTGTCCTTGGTTTAATTCCTGGGTTGATACTTTGAAATTGCTTATTGTAAGTACATTTGTTGCTTGTATTTAAAACCCTTATGGAATGACTGCTTCTCAGAGGTGTCTTCCAGATATAGCTGGTCTTTAAGTTTTGAGTCTCTAATGACTCTGAGGCTGTCTCATTTTCATTATACCAGGAAGGACAGCTGATTAAATCAATCACAACACCTTACCCCAAGTGATACAATCAGTGACACCATAGCATCAAGTACATCCTAGAAAATGACATTTTGTGGTAGTTATTAATCTATCACCTTTAACTGTGTGAATTAAATCAAAATCAAGGACCAACACAACATATGGTTAAAGTGAATAATCTCTTCAATACAGCAATTATACCCTTTGGGATGGAGAGTTAGGAGTTAGGGAGGGAGGGATAGATAGGTAGAAGGATAGGGGAAGGTTAGCAGTGAGGCCAGAGGACACAGGAGAGAGAAGGATAAAGAGAAGAAAAGAAAAACAAAGAAGAAACATGAATTAGGGCCAGAACAGGAACACAAAGGGAGATGAAGAACAATGTGGGACAGCAAGAGAGCAAGAGAGAGAGAGAGAGAGAGAGAGAGAGAGAGAGAGAGAGAGAGAGAGAGAGAGAGAGAGAGAGAGAGAGAAAAGAGAAAAGAAAGAAAAAAAGAAGAGAAAAATAAAAATTTGAAAAGAGTAGAAAAAGAAAAAACATAAAAATTAAAAATAAAAGCAAAAAAATAATAATTTTGAAAATTAAAAAAATAAAAATGAAGGGCCTCCTTCAGGGTATGTCTCTGCTGTCACAATAAACATCACGGGCAGCAGTGTGCAGTTGTAAGTCAATGAGTTTCAGCAAGTCAGTCACAAACCCGTGAGATTCAGACAGATTTCTGGCTGCAAGTCCCAAGTTGAGCTCCCTGTCCTCCTGCAGGGTTGAACTCTGCAAGGTTCTACTGCAGGTTCCAGCTGCCCTTCCCCTGAAGATAGTCCAGGTTTTGATGGGAGGTGATGAGCCCTCCAACTTACCAAGTATGGTGGTCTGGTGTGCCTTTATTGCAGAGATTCTCTTCACTTTTCCAGTGGGCTTCCATTTTTATCAAGGAGCCTGAGAGAGGCCCTCTCTCTGTTGTTCACTTCTGCTCTGGTGGCTGTGGGCGTGGCAAGTGAGGAGGGGTCCTCACCGTGGGGCTAGTCGCCTGTGGGCATGGTGCGAGTTGGACAGAGCAGGGCTCCAGGCGGCCAGGGACCTCTCTCTCTGCCTGCTTGGCTAAGCTGGTCACCTTGCAAGCTGCAGGATTAAGAAAGACAGTTGCCTTCTTTGCTTGTGCATTGGGAGGAATGAGTTGATTGCCAGACACCTGAGCTTCTTGACATGCTTCTCTCCTTAGCAGGTTATCACCAGGGCAGCACTGCTGGTACCTGTAAGGCCGAGACTTAAATCTGAACCTTCTGGCTCCAGAGCCTCCTCTTCATCATTCTCAGTTTCCAGTTTTAGGCTACTGTTAACAGAGCTATTATGAAAATTCACATAACACATCTTTTTTGGGGGGGGGGGTACTGGAGATCGAACTCAGGACCTTGCACTTGGAGGGAGGCGGTGGAACCATTGAGCTAAATCCCTGGCCCTACACATAATATATCTTTGTGTGGACATTTTTTCCTTTCATTTCTCTTATATAAATACCTAAAATGGAATTTTAGGTCAATAGAAAATATGTGTTCAATTTCATTAGAAACTGTCAAACTATTTTCCAGTATTTAGCATTTCTGCCGTATTGTACAAGAGTTCTATTGTTCCATAATGTCAAAAACACTTGGTATTGTGAGTTTTAAACTTTTAGTCATCATAAGGAGTATGTAGTGGTATGAAAGTATGATTTTTATTTTTTATTTATTTATTTTTTTTGGTACTAGGGATCAAACTCTGGACCTTGCACTTGTGAGGCAAGCGGCAGAACCACTGAGCTAAATCCCTGGCCCCTGCCTTTTGTTTTTTGAGACAGGGTCTTCCTATGTAGTTCAGGCTGTCCTTGAATTCACTATGTAGCTCAGGAAGACCTCAAACTAATATCAATCCTCCTGCCTCAGCCTCCCAGCTGGGATTACAGGCATGTGCCACCATGCCTGGCTTGATTTTAAGATATATTTCCTTAATGACCAAAGGCATAGAGCATTTTTCCATTTTGCTTATTAGCTATTGATATAAAGTAGGTATTATTTTTTTCTGCTGTTAGAAATTTCCAAGCTTTGTCTTTTGGTTCAATTCAATTTAACAAATATTTATTGATCACTTAGTCTGTGTTATTTTCTGAGATCAGATGTACCTAAGATAATTAGGATCCAGCCCTGGCCTCGATTTCTTCATAGTCTCGTGGGCAGGAATGGGTACTTAAAAGAGAAAATGTTTTCTCTCAAGGTGTTAGTGCCCTATTAGAAGTAAGCCTAAACACAGAGGGAACAAGGAAGAGGACTCCCCTATGCTTGTGATGACGGTGTGCAGTAGGGGTTGAGGATGTTGAGGAAAACATTCACACTGCATCCCACCTGTGGCATCACAAAGATGAAGGCAGATGGTCATTCTCTGATCACACACTCACTGGGCACTTGCTGGGAACCCGACCTGGTACAGACTTGGGGATGGCCAGGAACCAGACAGATCTTGTTCCTGCCTGAAGATCTCACAGAGCGAGGGCAACAAGCCTGCTCCCTTCCCTTATGGCAACTTGCATGTTTTAAAACAATCTACTTATGAAAGAATTTCGAAGTGATTGGAAAACATCAAAACAGATGGACGTATGCTAATCATATGATTTTACATTGATGTTTCATTAGGATGGTTTTCACTTAACACATGCGTATTTATCGAGCATTCAGCTCTTTCACATGAGTTACTTCACTCAGTCCACATGACCAATGAGGGTTAGGATTGTTACTGTCTTTGAAACTAGAGTCACTCAAAAGTAGAATGAACCAGGCATGGTGGTGCACGCCTGTGATCCCAGCACTCAAGAGGCTGAGGCTGAGGCAGGAGGATCACTGGGAGTTTGAGGCCAGGCTGGGCTACATTTTTTTAGCTCAGAACCTCCTTTACTTAACCTGTGTGTATGTGAGTGTGTGTGAATGTGTGTGTGTGAGTGTGTGTGTGATGTTGGGGATTGAACTCAAGGTCTCACTCATGTTAGGCAAGCACTCTACCACTGTGGGCTACATATCGAGTTCAAGGCCAGCTATGTAGCGAGAACTTGTCTCAAAAACAAAAACCAAACCAAAACAAAAAATCCAAATCTTAGAATTGTAAGTCCAAATGTTACTCTGAATTGAATCCGCGTGCCATTGGCATATTTTTAGTACAATTTTAGGATTAAGGTACTAGATATAATCAGTTAAAATTAAGGTCCAGGGGATTATAATTTGAGTTATTTTCCAGGATTCTTGAATATCTGTTCAAATCCCTCAGTGAGCTGGGGAGGATACCTTCAGGCCCGGTGGGACTGGCCTTGTAGTGAGTTAGATCCCAAGTCCAGGTTTCCTAATTCTTCACTGTTGTGTTGTGAGACTGCTGTGTCTAACTGCTCACAAGCTGATTTGACCATTTCTTATTTATTTATTTATGTCTCGAACATTTGGAGCAGTGTGTGCTGATGTAGGCAAATGAGTGAGGGATGATGGGAAAAGAGACTCGAGTACTCTGGGCCCAAATCTCAGCTCTGTCACTTCCAAGTTGACTGACTTGGTGAGCAGCTTAACCTCCAACTCTCAGTTTTCTCATCTGTGAAATGGGAACAATAAGATCTCTAACATCATAAAATTGCTTGAAGACAGCACAAATGTGTGGGAAGCCCACACATTTGAGCTCTGAATTTTTCTATTTATTGAATAACTGAACGAATGGAAACATTTCATTCCCTGCTGGGCCCATAATGGACAAATTATATAATGGCCAGTTTTCTATTCAATAATTGTACAAAATTACTTTTATGCAGATCAATGTGAAGGAGATTTTTGTAGAGAACATTTTCTTTAAACTCCAAACTCAAATGCACTGTTTTCACATCTCCATGGTTTTTTAAAAACTTTATCCCATTTGGGGATTAAGATGATTCATTATTAAGAACTTAACAAAAACATTCAAGAAATTCTGAGTGAAATTTTATATAAACCCCACCACTCAAATACACTAACAGTTTTCATTTCTCTATACTGTTTTCCAACATTTTTTTTTTTTTTTTGGTACCGGGGATCAAACTCAGGTCCTTGCGCTTGCGCAGCAGGCGGCGAAACCACTGAGCTAAATCCCCGGCTGTTTTCCAACATTTACTTAGACTTCTTTACATTGTTGGAATCAGAGTGGCTTTTAGTGTGTCCATTCTTTAAAATTTTTATTATTTAATTTTTACTTCGAGTTATTTAATAAATTAAGTTGCTTCATGAACCTTATGCTTGTGATTTCTTTTTTTTTGTATTAAATTCTTTTATTGGTACATTGTAGGTATACAACACAATTTCATTCTCATTGGGAATTGTACCTTTACATAATGCATGTGATTTCTTTTTTTGTGGTACTGAGGATTGAACCCATGGGTTGATTCCAGATGTGGCTTTACCAATGAGCTATATCCCCAGCCCAGCATGTGATTTCTAATGGTTCCATATGATTTTACTCAGTAGAATCCATCAGTAATGTGAAACTGAGCACGTGCAGGAAATTACATTATTACTGATAGCCATCCTTCAGTATCCTCAGGGCATTGGCTCCAGGATGTCCTGAGGACACTAAAACCCAAGGATTCTCAAATTCCTCTTAAAAAATAACATAGTATTTGCATATAACCTAGCTACTTCCCCCTGTATCTTTAAGTCACATCTAGAATATAACGTAAATGCTACATAAATAATTGTTATACTATATTGTGAAAGGAATAATGAGAAGAAATAATTGTATATCTTCAGTACAGATATAAGTTATTTACTTTTTTTCTCAGTACCCAGGATCGAACTCAGGTCCTTGCACTTGCGAGGCAGATGGCGGAACCACTGAGCTAAATCCCTGGCCCCCCAGTTTGTTTTATTGAGACAAGGTCTTGTTATGTAGTTCAGATTGGCTTTTAATTCACTTTATAGCCCTGGCTGGCCTCAAAATCACAGTGATCCTCCTGCCTCAGCTTCCTGAGTGCTGGGATTACAGGCTTGCACCACCACACACAGACAGATAAACTTTTCAATGAATATTTTCAATCCATGGTTGGTTGACTATGAGGTGGGTTGAATCTGTGGATACTGAACCTGTAGCTATGGAGGCCAACTATGTCTAATATAATCTACAAACCACTAAATCTCTATTATGTAGTCTTGGGCATCACCACAATCCTATAAGGTAAGTACTAAAATTATCCCATTTTACAGTTGAAGCAACTGAAGCTCAGATTATTTTAATAACTTTCCCAAACTCTTAGAGCCAGTAATCTATTGCTGTCTAACAAATTGCCCATTAATATAGTAGCTTAAAAGCCAGGACCACCACTGATTTGCTCATGACTTTGTAGTTTGGGCAGGGCTAGACGGAGCTGGCTCACTTCTGCCTCCTGTGTGAAAGGGTGAATAGCTGCACAGTAGCTGGCGGGCCCCAAGATGGGTTCACACAGGAGTGGGGCGCCTGCTCCTGTGTGGCTTCTCATCTTCCAGGGCTTCCTCCTCTCTGTCCACATGCCCTCCCCAGCAGGTTAGCTGGACTTCTTTCCATGGTGGTCGGCCTCCTCTGGGTCAAAGCAAGTCACAAGCCAGTCCAGAATGAGAGAGGAAATGTACCCTCCCTTGATGCTCAGATGAGCAGCTCTTCCAAGAGGGGCAAAGAAGACTTCCAGGGCAGCCTGCCTGGCTCTGGGCCCCGTCCAAACACAGTCCCATTCCCATTCCCTCTAATGCATGTCTAACCTGCCTAGCTTTTCTCTACCTTTTACTCATTTTGGGGGTGAATTCCTTTTTTTTGGTCGGGGGGATCGAACTCAGGACCTTGAGCTTTTGAGGCAGGCGCCTGAACCACTGAGCTAAATCCCCGGCCCTTGGGAGTGAATTCCTAAGAACAGGGAGCCCTGTCAATGACCCTGATGAGGAAAATTGTTGGTCTGTGTGATAGTTTATCTTGATTGTCAACTTGCTTGGCCTAAATGCTGTCTGGGGGATTAGTAAAGCACTTTTGTACTGTCTGGGTGGGTCCTGGGGGGCTGTGACCTTGGGGACTATATCTGGTCCTGGGCCTCTTCTTCTCTTACTCTTCTTCTAGTTGCTGCTTCTTGGTTGCCATGAGGTGAGCATCTTTATTGAGCCACGCACTTCCACTGTAATATTTCTGCCTTGGAGCCAAGCAACCATGGACTGAAACCACCAGCCAAATTAAGCTCTCTCCCTTTAAATTGTGGGTGTTAGGTATTTCGTCCCAACAACAGAAAGGTGACTAATACAGGCTCTATATTAAGGTAAATGTGCGCCTGCAAGGCAGAGTGATCTCACGAGCCCTTTTTAAGTACTGTATATTACTTAAGTCTTTTCCACCTCCTCCTTTCTCTTTACAAAAGAGACCCAGGTTTAATTTTGTTCACGCTATTGTTGCATCTGCTTTGGCAGAGAAAACCTTGGCTCCTGCTTCGGAGAACCTTGTCAGGACTTCTGGGCAACAATACAGTCAGCAAAGCGTCAAGATGTTCGGCCGCTTCCGAGCTGTGCAGGAGAGCATTCCCTGAGGACTGGACCACATGGGGAAAGCAATTTGCTGAACTTGACTTTTCACTGAACTTGGAATGTAGTGGAAAGAACATGGTTTAGACCTGCCCGTATTTATTTAGTGCTAACTCTGAGGAAAACCATTTCTCTTTGCATGCAGTCCCTATTTATACTCTATTGTTCCATGTCCTGTCCAGTTTAGCAGAAGCTTTCCAGTTTGGACACTAAATGGTATGTCACTCCACCTGTCACCCCACCTACCATTTCCCCTCCCCAGGCCCCGGCTTCCTCATCTGTACAACGGGGCTGTCTGCC
The DNA here is from genome assembly GCF_053883595.1 of Heterocephalus glaber. Lineage (NCBI taxonomy): Eukaryota > Metazoa > Chordata > Mammalia > Rodentia > Bathyergidae > Heterocephalus > Heterocephalus glaber. The sequence goes on along the minus strand of NW_028258310.1, from coordinate 10,758,216 downwards.
TGTTTCATGGAGATGTAGATCAGCCTTTATTTAATAGCATCCATGGGGCAGGAACTGTTCTGTGCTCAGGGAGATACTGTGGCCAACAATATATGGCTCCTGCTTCTCCTACCTTGCTTGCAATAAAACTAGCAAGATAATTTCAGAGATTTAATTTATATCAGGTACTTGGGAAGGACTCACAGGAGGAGATGAGATTCAAGCTAAGGTATGAAGGAGGAAAGCAGACTCCAAGGGTAGCTGATGGAAGAGCATTCCAGGTCAAGGGAACAGCAAGTGCAGAAGCCACAAGGCAGGAGATGATTCAAAGCAGGAAATAAAATGAAGTTCATGAGTAAGGTCATGTTCTATGCACTGGGAAGCATCCCAATGGTAATTATCCTATTAAAGGTTTCAAATACTCTGCCATTCTTTGTCTTAAATGGTCCTCAAAATAATCGCAATAGGGACATAGGTTAGAGAAGTATTACTGATCTGGTTGTATGGAACAAAAACTTTTTATGAACTACCTTTGCATTATTTTTTTCAAAATGGTCCCACTATACTTACATGCTTTAATTTGATGTATCTCCATTGTCTATTTTTTAAATTTTTTTGGCTTTTTTCAGTTTATTGCATGAAAGAGTTATATTAGTCCAAGTGAAAGGAGACCTCAAATGGTTACATTGTACAAGCTGTGAGGTTTTTTAGTATATGTGCTGCTGAAGCGAGCACAAGCTGTGAGGTTTTTAAACTTGTGACAAGGGACAGGAGGGGCATTCTACTCACAGCAAGAAAATCCTCACTTAGGCTTCAGTGAGCCACAAGCACTTAAAACCCACAAAATTTCAGCTGATCGTCCTTAGCCAGTCCAATCTCTACCAGGAACTGGCATATGTTCTTGCTATGGTCACCCTGGGGCTGGATCACTTCTCCATTTTCTGGATGCTTGATTTCAATACCATTACAGGCAAATTTCTTCTTACACTTGATCTTAGCCAAAAGGCCGAGAAGCGATGCAAATTTCTTCTTAAATGCCTTCACTAGTTTCTTTTTATCATAAACACCAGTGATCCCTGGGACTTCCTGTAACTTCTCTGCTGAATGAATTCTTGTATGGATACAATCCTCAGTGCCAGAGGGAACAGGTCATCATCCTTACTTGTACCAGCAAAGGATGGAAAGGATTCCTTTTCCGTGGTGGAAATGGCCTACAGAAGGTGGGGGACATGGAACACCAGGAACAAGGGGGACCAGGAGGAGCCAGCTGAGTCCTCAGTGGTGGCTCAGTGACCGAGCCTTCCATTGTCTTTACTGTTCTTTCCCGACATTCTTTTTTTTTTTTCTGGTACTGGGGATCGAACTCAGGACCTTGTGCTTGCGAGGCAGGTGGCAGCACCACTGAGCTAAATCCCCAGCCCTGTCTTTACTGTTCTTGATGATTGGAATCTTTTGGGAACCAAAGACATCTTTATACACACTTTTCTATTACAGTATTTAATTTGCTGGTTAAATCATTTATGTATAAATGTTCTGATAGAATTCTTTAATGAAGCTATCAGGTCTGGGCTTTTCTTTGTGGATAGTTTTTTTTTCTGGTGCCGGGGATCAAACTCAGGTCCTTGCACTTTCAAGATAGGCGGTGTAACCACTGAGCTAAATCCCCAGCCCATTATGTGAGTAGTTTTTTGATTGATTACTAACTCAAGCTCTTGGTTTGGGTCTATTCAGAGGTTGTATTTCTTTTTGAGTCAGTTTCAATAATTTTTGCTTTTGTGGGAATCCATATATTTTACCTGAGTTTTCTTATTTTTTGCTATAAACCATCTTATTTCAGTGAGTTTGGTAATAATGCCTCCTCTCCTGTTTCCTTATCTTATTAGTCTGTCTTTTTTTTATTGGTCAATCTAATTAAACTTCTGTTATTTTTGTTGGTTGTCTTAGTTACTCACACAAGACATTCACAATTTAAAGGAGGAGAGGTTTATTTTGGATCATATTTCAGTCCATAGTCAGCTAGCTCCAAGGCAGGACAGCATGGCAGAGAAGTATGGTGGGGGAAAAGCTGCTCACCTAATGCTGGCCAGGAAGAAGAAAGAGTGAAGGCAGGATCCAGGAAGGGAGATACATCTTTTCAGGACATAACTCCAGTGACTCACATCTTCCCACCAGACCCCACCTCCAAATGGGAAGGCATCTATAAGCCCCCATAATCCAATTGCCTTTGAAAAGCCCCACCTATGAGCATATGAAGCTCTGGGGGAACATCTAGATAGAAACTATAACGTTCCACCACCTTCACCTCCAAAAGACTCATACACATCTCTTTTGCAGAATGCATTGAGTCCATCTCTAAGAGTTGCCAAAGTCCTAAGAGTTCCAGCACTACTATAAAGTTCAAGTCCAAAGTCTCCTCTGAGATTTAAAGCAAACTCTTAGTTGTGAACCTCTATTAAAAATCAAAAAGGAAGTTAAATACTGACATATCCAAAGCAGGATAAACATCCCCATTCCAAAAGGAAGGAATATGGGACAGAAACTAATGGGACCAAAGCAAGACAAAAAACCCAGCAGGGAAAACATTAAATTCTCTAGTTCCGTGTCCAGCAAGTTGTGGCTAGATGCTAACTCCAAATGGTTTAGGCAGCCCTGCCCCTACGGCATTGCTGGTGGTTGTAGCCCTCATAGCTTTCCTCTTGGGCTAGCTTTGCTCACTACTTACAGCTTTCCTCAGACATTTTATGTTCCTGGCTTCTCCAATTTTCTGAGGTTTCCAGTACACTTTCAGCTTCACTCTCATAAGTTTCATGCACTGCCCTGTTGGGAGCAGATTGCCTGGTCTCCCAGGCCTTCTTCAGCAATCTAGGTAGAAGCCTTTTTCATACCTGTAAAACTAGCACCATGTGGATGATGCCAAGGTCTACTGCCAGCTCAAGTAATAGCCAGGGTCTCTTGCATTATGGCTGCAGAGGTCTCCAATTGCCTGCATGATTGAGAACAATGAACAGAATCCCGGAGAATCAATTCCCTAGGTATTCCTTCTGGAGCATGGTGCCCTGGGGCTCTAGCCTCAAAGAAAGTCTTTTACTTTTGCAATTTTGAGCCTGTGAAGGATGGGGCCTTGCTTGTTCCTCACATACCCTCAAGGTATCTTTCCTATTGTCCTGTTGTAAAGTACTTGGATTCTTTTTATTTTATTTTTTTACTTGGATCCTTTTTAATGTTAATCTTTTTAGGAACCAAGCTCTCCTCTGCTCCAACTTTGCTGGCCCTACCTTTCTGGGGAAACTGAAAATTTTTCAAGTGGGCTTTTTGCTCCTGATTTTCAGTATAACCTGATTAAAATCAACAAACAGTATCCATGCTACAGTCTGAACATTAGGTTGCCTTGAAATTTAGGCTGCTACACTTAATCTCAGTCTCCTGCAAAGTCCCAGGACATGGGCAAAATGCAGACAAATTTTCTGCCAGAGCATAACACGCATGGCCTGAGCTCAAGCTCCTAATACAGTCCTTGTTCCCACCTAAAACCTCCTGAGCCAGTTTTTTTCTGCTTTCTTTCTTTTAAAAAAAAATTTTAACGTATTTTTTCCATTAAGTTTATTAGTACATTTTAGGTATAAAATACAGTTACATTCATAATTGGGATCTTGTACATTTACATGATGTATCTTGGTTCTTATTTTTTCCCCATTTCCCTACCCTCCCTTCACCCCCTCCACCCTTTCCTATTTACAAAGACTTTGTTTCATTTTTTTCCTTTTCTCATATTTTTTCTTTTCCCTTCTTTCCCTTCCCCTACTCCTCCCACTTCCCCTGCTCCTTTAGACCTTTTCTTCCTATCACACAATATCAATTATACATTTCTTTAAAAATTACAATATCAAGATTTAGAGGACATTATCACAGATTTTGCAGAATTTAAAAGGATATAGAAAGCATATTACAAAAATCTTTTTTGAAATAAATTTGACAACTTCTATGAACTACCTTGGAAGACAAATTAATGAAACTGACTCTGGAAGAAATATTAAATTTGAATAGCACCTATTAAAGAAAGTGTATTCCTAGCTTGAAAACCTACCTATATGACAACAACAGGCTCATATACATTTTAACTGATAAATTATATCAAACATTTAAAGCTGAAAAAAGAAGGAACAATTCTCCCTTCATTTTAGGAAATCAACATTATGCTAATACTAAAACTGGATAAAGATAATAGAAGAGAAAAGTGTGAACATAAATAAAAATTTGTTGAGTAGAACAAACTATTAGAAGTCAGATCTGGCAGTATGTAGAAAGTGGTTTTATTACAGGGATGGCAGTGTTGGTTCAGCATTGGAAGATCCACCCCTAAAAGTCATCATTTTAACAAAGGAAAAGAAAAAGTCATATGATCCTATGAGTAGTTGCAGAAAAAGCATTGGACTAAATTCTACAGTGCTGTTCATGGTAAAAGCTATCAGGAGACTAGAAGTAGAACAGAAATTTCTCAACAGATCAAAGACATGTACTCCATACTTCCAGCAAAAACACCTTATACGAATGGAAAAGATACAATGCTTTCCCCCTAAGGTGGCAAACAAGGGTGGATATGCCTACTCTTTGGGGGTTTTTTTGGTGCCAGGGATTGAACTCAGGACCTTGTGCTTGTGAGGCAGGCGGTGGAACCACTGAGCTAAATCCCTGGCCCCAGATATGCCTACTCTTCATCTGTCCATTAAACTTTGAAACATAGGCCCAAACCAAAATAGTCTAGCAATAAAAAGAAACAAATAGCATAGGATTGGCAAGGTAGAAGTAAAATCTTTATATGTAGATGAAATGATCATCTACAGAGAAAATACTAAGAAATCTCTAGGAGCCCCTAGAACTTGTATTTGAATTTAGCAGGACTAGAGAACACAAGGTATGTATAAAAATTCAGGTCTATGTATACTTGCTATAAATGAAGAATTGGATATTGAAATTTAAAAGTTATGTAGGAGTAGAAAGGACCTGGAAAAGTAAAAAGAAAAAAAATAATAGTGTTGGAAGACATTTATTACCTAATTTTAAGACTTCTTCTAAAGCTACAGTAATCAAGGCAATGTTGGCGAAAGGAAAGACATATAGATCAATGAAATAAAACAGAGAATCTAGAAATAGAGCCACACATATATGATTCACTGAAGTTTGAAAATTTTTTTTGAAAGATTATTTAACATTAACATTTTATAGAACATAAATTTAACTCAAGAGCAGAGGAAAAGATAATGTTTTCAACAAATGGTACTAGAACATCTGGTATCCATATGTAAAAAATTAACCTCAACCCTTTATTTCCATACATAAAAATAACTTGAAAGGATCTATGAACCTAAATATGAAAGACTAAAACTATAAAACTTTAAGAAGAAATTATAAGGGAAAATGGTCATGAATTTAGGGTAGGCAAGAATTTCCTGGGATACAAAAAAACATGATATATAAAAAAAAATTGATAAGAGATTCCATCAAAATTTAGAACTTTAAAAGACATTGTTAAGAAAATGAAAAATAGTCCTTAACCAGAACATATTTTTAATAGAAATAACCTATGACTAGAATATATAAAGAAGTCTTACAGCTCATTAACAGACAATCTAATTAAAAAGTAGACATAAGAAGATGATAAATAGCCAGTACAGCACAAGGAAAGGTGTGCAACACTAGAATCAGAAAATACTAATCAGTACAATAACAAGATTGTATTATACACTCATTAGGGAGATTAAGTTAAAAAAAATTTTTTTTTTTGTACCGGGGATCAAACGTGGGTCCTTGCACTTGTGAGGCAGGCGGTGGAACCACTGAGCTAAATGCCCAGCCTTTAAGTTAAAAGTTTTAAAAGAACAAATGTCAGATTAGGTGTGAACCATTTAGAACTTTCTAATACTGCTAATGTGAATGTAAAATGATAAAACCATTTTTGAAAACAATATAGAAATATCTTGTATTACTGTTAAGAACCAACAGTTCTGTTCTTAAGTTTTTACTTAAGAAACTTACATGTTCACGATAGATTTGTACATACAGGTTGACTGTATCTTATCTGAAAACACCAGAAGTGTTTCAAATTTTGGTTTGAAATCCACTTGATCTGCAAAGAGGATAGCTACTTGGGCTTTTTTTCGTGTTCCTGTTGAATGGAGTATTGTTTTCCACCCTTTAACTTTCAGTCTATGAGTTTCTTTTTAAATTAAGTGTGTTTCTTGTATGCAGAATATTGTTGGATTTTGCTTCTTGACCCATTCTGCCAGTCTATTTCTTTTGATTGGTGAATTTAGATCATTAACATTGATAGTCATAATTGATACATATTGACTTATCATTGTCATGACTTTTTCTTTTTGTTGGATTCTCCCCCTTTGAGTTTAATTTCTTGTCTTGCCTGATGGACTCATTCTGCTGGGCTTCCTGGGGTTGTGAACCTCATTGTCTTTTCCTAGGATATTGTCTAAAATTCTTTGGAGTGTTGGTTTGGTATTCATGAAGTTCCTAAGGTGCTCTTTGTCATGAAAGTATCTTATTTCTCCATCAATTTTGAAAGATAGTTTAGCAGGGTACATCAATCTGAGCTGGAGGCTGTTTTCCTTTAGGGCTTGAAATACATCACTCCAAGCTCTTTTTGCCTTGAGGGTTTGTGTTGAGAAGTCTGCTGTGATTCTGATGGGCTTTCCTTTGCATATAATTTGTTTATTTTCTCTAACTGCTTGTAGAATTTTGTTCTGTTGGGTTTCTGGAATCTTAACTATTATATGCCTATGTGTAGATTTTTTTTTTTTTAATCACAGCTACTTGGAGTCCTATATACCTCACTTATCTGCATGTCAAGTTCTTTTCTCCTGCTTGGGAAGTTTTCTGCCATCACTTCTGTGAACAGTTTTTTCATGTTGTCTGCACTCTCTCCTGTTTCTTCATTGACTCCAATCAGTCTTATGTTATTCTTCTTTGCATTATCTAGCAGCTGCTGGTTTGATTTCTCATGGTTTCTTACTATTTTAAAGCAATTTTTCTTTTCCTGGTAACTAATTGCAATCGTATCTTCTATATCTGAAATTCTGTCCTCACATTGGCTCATTCTGCTGTGTAAACTTTCAGTGGAGTTTTTAATCTCCTGGAAATCTGTTTCTATCTGTTTTATGGATTCCATTTGTTTCCTATGTTGGGATTCCATCATGTTCCTTAGCTCCTCTAGTTTTTAATCTGTGTCTGCTCTAGATTTATTAATCATGTCTTGCACTATGGGCACAATCTCTGCTGTTATCTGAGAAATTATTTCTGATTTCATTTTTTCCAGATCCTCTTTTATTGCCAGCTCAGGGAGTCCAGGTGGTTGAGTATCAGATTGTTCCATCTTGTTTCCCTTTTGGGCTGCCTTAGATGATCTGGAAGTCTGGTTTTGAGGCTTGTTTATGTGTCTTCTCATTTCAACAGATGCAGCCTGCTGTGCCTTTGTTGAGGCAACTTTTTCCTCACCCTCTGGTCTTCAATTCTCAGGAAGCCACAGAGCTGCCTTTTCTCTGTTGCTCACCAGTGCGCTACAGAAAAGTGGCCTTCTGGATCCCTGAGCTGACCTGTTGTCTGGGTGAGCTTCTGGCTCGGGTCTGTGCACACTTGGGATGGTATCTAGGTGTGCCACTGGCTAGGGCCCCTATGTAGCTGTTGTCTGGGAGGGCTTTTGGTTGGGGGCTGTGCCCCCCAGTTCCTGTTGTGTGAGCAAGCTTCTGGCTAGGGTCTCGCACACTTACTGATGGTATTTGGGCGAACCTCTGGCTGTGCGCCTGTGTAGCTCTTTTCCAGGCAGGCCCTTGACTTGAGCCGGTGTGCCCCAGCCTCTGGGGTTGGGGTGGAGCCCTGGCTGGGATCTGCTTGCAGCCGCGCTGCTCTGATCCACACTGCTGCTCCCCCAACTAAGGTGGTCTGGTGTGCCTTTATTACAGAGATTTTCTTCACTTTTCTGATGGGCTCTAATTTTCATCAAAGGGCCTCAAAGAGGCCCTTTTTCTGTTGTTCACTTCTACTCTACCTTCTCAAGCTCAAGACAATGTCCTTTAAGACCCCTGCAACAACTCTGTGGTGTGGATCCAGGAAATGGCTCAGCACAGCTTGGGGTGGGGGGTGTGCTGGTGCCCATGAGGCTCACCTCCTCGGTGTTCTAGGGTGGTGGTGCGGCAGTCTGAGAGGCTTTCTTTCTTTCTTTCTTTCTTTCTCTCTCTCTCTCTTTCTCTTTCTTTCTTTCTTTCTTTCTCTCTCTCTCTTTCTCTCTTTCTTTCTTTCTTTCCTTCTTTCCATAAGCATTCTGGTCTTCTGAGCACCAACCAGAATGTCCCATAAAGTCTGGCTTACTCCATTCTAAGGCAGTTTCTCCAGTCAACATCTGCAAACCTTCCCAAACTCCTCCTGAGAACTAGCTTCAAAGGATTTAAAACTACATGGTCAAGTATAGTCACAGCAACAACCCCACTTCTCTGGTACCAAAATTTTCTCTTAATCACTTTCTCATCACTGGGACACAATGCCTGACACCTACAACTTAAAGGGGGAGAGGCTTATTTTTTCCCCCCATTAAGTATATGGGTACATTTTAGGTATAAAATACAGTTACATTCATCATTGGGATCTTGTACCATTACATGAGTATCTTAGTTCTTATTTTTTCCCCCTTGCCCTGCCTTCCCTTCACTCCCTCCACCCTTCCCTATTTGCAAAAACTTTGTTTCCATTTTTTCCCTTTTCTCATATTTTTTCTTTTCCCTTCTTTCCCTTCCCTTACCCCTCCCACTTCCCCTACTCCTTCAGATCTTTTCTTCCTATTACACAATATCAATTATACATTTTTAAAATTACAATGTCAAGATCTAGGAGATGTTACCACAGATTTTACAGAATTTTAAAGGATATAGAAAGTGTATTACAAAAATCTTTTTTGAAATAAATTTGACAACTTCTATGAACTACCTTGGAAGACAAATTAATAAAACTAATTCTGGAGGAAATACAAAATTTGAATAGCACCTAGTAAAGGAAGGATATTCCTAGCTTGAAAACCTACCTATATGACAACAGCAGGCTCATATACATTTTAACTGATAAACTATATTAAACATTTAAAGCAGAAAAAAGAAGGAAAACTTCTCCTTGCATTTTAGGAAATCAACATTGTGCTAATCCTAAAACTGGATAAAGATAATAGGAGAAAAAAGTATGAACATAGATAGAAAATTTTTTTTTTTCGGTACTGAGGATCAAACTCGGGTCCTTGCGCTTGCACAGCAGGCAGTGAAACCACTGAGCTAAATCCTCGGCCCAGAAATTTTTTTAACAAAACAAATTATTAGAAGTCAGATCTGGCAGTATGTAAAAAGTGGTTTTATTATAGGGATGGCAGTGTTGGTTCAGCATTGGAAGATCCACCCCCAAAAGTCATCATTTTATCAGAGGAAAGGAAAAAGCCCTATGATCCTTTTACTGGTTGGAGAAAAAGTATTGGACTAAATTCCATAGCTGTTCATGGTAAAAACTATCAGGAGAACAGAACCTTCTCAACAGATCAAAGACATGTACTCCATACTTCAGCAAAAACTCCTTATATGAATGGAGAAGATACAATGCTTTCTCCCTAAAATGGGGAACAAGGGCAGATATGCCTACAGGAGAGGCTATTTTGGCTCATGTTTTAAAAGTTTCAATCCTTGCATGGTCAGTCAGCTCCAGATAGAATCCACATGTGGAAAGGTCTGGGTGGAGGAAAGTTCCCTGCATCTTGGCAGCTAAGAAGTAGAGAATGAAGGGAGAAACCAGGAAGAGAGATATACCCTTTCAGGTTACATTCCCAGTGTTCCACCTTTTTCAGCCAGACCCTGTCTCCTAACAGCAGGTCAGCTATAGTGCCCCTGTAATCAGATCACCTTCCCAAACATGAGGCTTCATGGGGAACATATGGATATAAACCATAACATTAATCTTTTCTCTATTGTTTATCTATTCTCCATTTCATTAATATCTACTCAAATTTTTCTTATTTCCTCCCTTTCCTTGCTTTAGGTTTAGTTTGTTCTTCTTTTTCTAGGGTCTTAAGGTAGGGGGTTAGATTATCCATTTGAGATTTTTCTTCTTTTTTAACATAGGCATTTAATGCTATAAACTTTCCTTGCCATGTGTAGTTTTGGAGTATAGGGTCTCATCACACCTTCCTCACTTACCCTGAGGAATTTGGAGTAAAACAACCATATACAGAGTCAGGAGCTTTGGTCTGGTCATGGTACTGCCGCTTGCTGAGTGGCCTCTAGTAAGTTCCTGCTCCTCTTGGTCTTAGTTGTATCTTACCTGTAAAATGAAGAGGCCATCCCACAGCTTCTACAGAAGCCTCCAGTGAGCCAGTTGGGAAGGTAGGCTCCAGTCTGTTGGTGCAGACATCTGCTGTTTTTACTCCTTCAACACCCCTTCCTCTCCTTCTGGCAAAGGCACCTGCCCTTTCCTTTGGCAGAGCCACCCCATCCCACATTATATTGAGGCCCTTTTTTGTGCCATGGACCCATCTGGCAGTCTATGAAAGCCTATGAACCATGTGCCTCCTTAAGTGGATGTTTCCAAATATATAATATAGTCTACATTGGGTCTGAAGGAAGCTGGTTATATTAAAACAGCAAATTTTATTAGAAAAACAAACTTGTAATATAGACTTACATGTATTTCTTTATTAATACATTTAATAACAAGATCTACTTGGTCTAGTAACTATTATAATTTCAAAGTAATGATGAAGATAAATGATATTTTGAGATATCTGTGACAGTTGTGGTGTGAAATATCTGCAATATCTATTTATGACAAAAATACCATTAAGCTAGTCTCTTCCTCATCTTCCTCTTCCTCCTCCTCCTCTCCTTCTCCTTTTTTGGTGCTGGGGATCAAACTCAGGGCCTTGGATGTGCTAAACACACACACTACCACTGCCCAAATTTATAGATACTTTTAATGCTATTGTGACTTGTTAATTGCATTTATAATAGAAGGAAATGCTAAATTTCAATTGGAGATTAGTAAAAGTGAGATATATTTTTTCCATCCAAATGAGTGGTCCCTTGAGAAACCTTGGTTTGAGGCTTTAGTCCTGGATTCAGAGGCAGGCATGTAACCCAGTACTAGCCATTGAGATCAGGGATTGGCAAGCCATGGGCATTTTCACCAAATGGATGCAGAGTGAACCCAAGACTTTTTGTGGAGAACTTTGAGGTTCTTTCTTCTGGACCTGCTAAGAGAATTGGACTTAGATCTAGTATCTTGCCATTACCTGCTTCTAGACAAAGCCAACAGAGAGGAAAGCAGACCTGAGCTATGAACATCCACACCTTCCTGAACACACTGCCTCCCTTAATGTGTTCACTGTGTAAGTCAATATATTATCTGTTAAGCCAGTTTGGGTAGCGATTTCTATTCAATGCAACCAAAGGAGTCACAACTAATACAGTACCCTGGAGCTTAGCAACGAGCCTGGTACAAAGTAGGCTGGTCATGAAGGAATGATGAATGAATTTTAAACAATGTAACAATATGATTAACATTATTCACTGATACATGCAGATCTGGCTTGATTGTATATTAAAAGATGAAGGCTCAAAGTAAGCATTCCATAGGTTTTTATTGATTGAATGAATAAAATAACTCATCTATTATCATTATTTCATAATAAACTTTGTATATTCTTCAGTGATATAATCAGGACCCCAGAGCCATCTGGAGAACACAAGCCTAGAATCATGACGGGCCTATAGTTACTAAGCAAGACCAAGGCACACTTGCCTGGGGAAAAACCATGCAATAATTTAAAGGAGCAAGGTGTAAAAAACTAAAAGAATTTTGAGTATTTTCACCATTGAGAAATGATATATGAGAAAATAGATATGTTTAAACATCATACCATATGTACATGTATCAAGACATCACATGGTACTTCACTAATATGTACAATTTTTATGTTTTATGTACCTGTTAAAAACAAATTTAATTTTAATTAAATAAAGGAATAAAGTGGATCTGTATGTACTAATATGGATAAACTTCCAAGACACATTAAAAAGGGAATTTCAAAATAGAAATTTCAGTAAGATTGTTTCTGTACAAACAAAGCTTTGAGTTTTTCTACAAACATAAGTTGAGTATAAATCAAAGCAAAATCCTTGGGAGGCTGCCCATGAATGCCAACAGTGGGCACCTCTGGCAGGGGATTGATCATCGACACTTGTCCTTTTTCTGTATTGTTTCTACTTTCTATAAGGATAAAATCATTACATGACATTTGTGTAATTAAAAATAATTTATAATTAAAAATGAAATAATAAAACGACAGGATGTGGAATATTCCCTCTCAACTGTGTGTATGTGTGGGGTTAGGGATTGAATACAGGTTTTTGTGCATGTTAGGTAAGTACTCTACCATTGACCTACACCCCCAACCCACAGCTCAAGTTTTCATAAATGTCTCCCACAATTCTTGAGGAAGCTGAAGACAGTAGGGTTGTCCCCAAGATGTCCTGTTGCATCTTTGACCTGTGCTCACAGTACTGTGCCCACAATGCCCTGCTTGTTCATGATACTGTGTCCATGATGCTGTATATGCCTGAGAGCCATGCCCTTCCTCTGCAGCCCTCCTGGCTGCTCTAGGAGCCAAGGAGATTCTTCCCTACATAAAACACTCCTAGGATGGCCTACTGACCTGGATTCTCCTCTCTCAGCATCCCGATCCAGCCGCCTCTGCCACCAAACTATGCATGGCTCAGATGACTTCTCCCAAAAACGGGAAAGGGAATCAGAGCACCTGGTAGTCACCCTGGGGAGATGCCCATCTGCAGCAGGGATGGGGTGGCTGATCCAGTTCAAGCCCACTAATGTTCAGAGTTAAGAATCTGTGACCCAGAGATTTGTCCAAATTGGTCCCTAAACCCTTCCAGTCTCCAGTTCCCCAGCTTTGTCCACTGAATAACTTAATATATCTTACCAAATTATGTGGCAATTCTTCTCTCCCCTCATATGGTACCCAGCAGAATATAAAAATGTTTCTTGAATCAAAGTATGTATAAATATCATGCTGTAATTTTTCCTTCTTTTGAATCAGACTCTTAAGATAAGTTCCCCAAAGGGGCATAACTGATGCCTTAGAATAATGAATGTAAAGTTCAAAGTGTTGTGCAAAAGGAACTTGATCCACACAAAACTCTAGGGCAAGTAGGACTAATAGGGTGATTTTCCTCCCATGCAGTGATTTTTCCCAAGATCTCAAAGCCACTAAAGGACAGCTTATTCAGGAATTCTTTTCATCTGCTTGTCTTATTTGATGATTATACTACATTTGGTTTTGTGTAAACTATGTTGCCCTTTAATGTCAAGTGGTTGTCTTTTTAAATCTTGCTATTCTGATAAAAGTTTATATCAAGTATCATATATATATATATATACACACACACACACACATTGAATAATAATCTGGTGGAGTTCGTATCTTAGTAAAGAAAAAAAAAGTACTCACATCTCTGGGCCTGTCTTTTCTGCATCTACTAAATGGTCAATAGAAGAGTCCTGTCTAGGATTTTTTTTTTTTTGTCCAGAAAACAGATAAGAAAAACACATTTCTCCTCTTCCCAACTTCAGCTTCATTACATTCATATTTTGTGCAATTACTGCTGGGGCTGAAGAGGGTGAATGGAAAAACAGTAAGCTCCGACTCTACAGCTGCTTAGTTTGCCTCACTTGATGACTTGGAAGCTCTTTAACCATTTAGAGAAAATGAAAGAGAAAGTGATCTGCTAAATGTTTCCTCCAAATGTATTGGTGAACTCAGGTTGGACCTATAGGAAGAAGAGGGTATCGCTGAACACAGAGAAATACCTTGGTTATGATGGATGGGGTTTCAAGTGTTGGTCCACTCCCCCCCACCACCACCAGTCCTAACTCTGAGACTCTCAAGTGATGCTATCTAGATGATGTCTTTTCAAACAATCAGCCCCAAGGAGACATTTGTCCTATGGAAGCAATATGAGGACTACACACTGTCTGGAGCCCTGGCCTCCAGTCCCGGCTCTGAAGGGCTGGGCCACATTCCTCTACCTATACAATGAAGCCAGGGGATAACATGCTTTCCACTGCCCTTCTGCAATTCTGAAGTTCCATCACTCCATGGAAGGTGGAGCTGGTTTCTAGATGAACAATACTAAGCAGGAGCCCTGTTAGTTTCTCTTGGCCTGAGTTCCTGCCTCCTGGACAGAAGCTGGAAAGAAACAGGCATTTGGACCCCTAGTTTGGGTCACAGAATTTCAGAGTTGTGGGTGGCTGGCAGGAAACCTCAGTGATAATCAAGACCCACATCCTCCCTCCCTCATCCAACACAAGTTTATTGAGCAGCTATGTTGAATAGAATATGGGCAGTGATGCAGGCTGTCATGTTCACTGATTTATTCACAGCACCTAGCAGTGTGTCACATACCATAGCAGGTGCTCACCAAACATCTGGTGGATGATGGGCAGTCTCCTACAGTAGTCATTTCGGGGAGCCTGTTAAATCAAGGCACACCTCAGGCCTACAGAAATGAAATCTCTAGTGGCAGGGCCCCAGTAACTGTCATGCTCTCCAGAGCTTGAGAACCACAGCTATAGTGTCTGAATCAAGCATTCTCCTATTATCAGAAGGAAGAAAATGCTGATGTATTCACTTTGGAGCATTTGTCACTAGAGAATAAATAGTCAAGTCAAATATCATAGGTTCATTTTACAGTAGCCATCACTGTCCACTGGGTATGCTCAGGGCTCACTTTCACTACTCTCAGGGTTGGCAAGGCCAATAAAAAGGCAGAGAAGGTAGAAGGGGAGCCACATGAAGTCTGAGTTTGGCATTATTGCCCGTCACTGGGAAGTCATAAAATAGAAATGTGCCCACCATTCCAGTTTCCCGTAGTTAGCTGCTGGGAAGTGTGTCTCTTCCTTTTCAAGGGTCTGTGGCTTGGTCCAGACACAGACCTGTCTTCAGATCTCAGCTATGTCTCTAGTGCTTGGTCTGGAGCTAATCACTTTAACCCCTTTTAATCTTTAGTTTCTTCAGTCATAAAATGGACATTACGGTTCACACTACTGAGGGATGTTAGGAGGATTAGAGATGATACAAACTCAGGTGTCTGGCACATGCTCAGTACAGAAAAGCTGTGCTGTTTTGGCTGAGACCTATAAAATGTTAGCACATCTGGGCCAGGGGATTCTGCAGAGCTTCCTGCAGCCTCTCTCTTTCACAGCCCTGGGAGAAGAGTCAGAGAGGGCAGACATGAAGCACGAGATCATCTAGCACCTGAGGTTTCTTGAGGGTTTTTTATTTCAATGGAGATTTCCAGATTCCTTTGTGGAGTACAGAGGTGA
The DNA here is from genome assembly GCF_053883595.1 of Heterocephalus glaber. Classification (NCBI taxonomy): domain Eukaryota; kingdom Metazoa; phylum Chordata; class Mammalia; order Rodentia; family Bathyergidae; genus Heterocephalus; species Heterocephalus glaber. The sequence goes on along the minus strand of NW_028258310.1, from coordinate 10,742,811 downwards.
TGTGGCTGAGACTGGATGGCCTGTGAAGAAGGAACTCATGGGACAAGATGCTTTTAGAAAGGAAGCTAGATCGCTCAGGGGAGGCACCTTCTCACCTATCTTGTCAGCCAAAAGCCTGTTCTGAGCACACGGATTGGTGAGAAAGTCCCAGAGGCTGAACAATTTGTGGCTTTTCTATCAACTCTGGAGTGTTAAAGACAAAACAAAGCAAAAAAGCCTCTGGGAAAGTACCATTGGGGTCTTCTGCGGCAAGGTACCAAATGGTCCCACAGCTTTGCAAGGCCATAGCTAGAGATGATTGGCCAAGGGGGTCATCCGATCTTGGCCTTTGGGCTACAAAGAGCACAACCCCAGTGATGAGGTAAGCTGAATAAGGACACCTCTGGAAAGTGTCCCACAGGACTCTGACTCTGGTGTCCAGCAGCAGCAGCCAAACACCGGACCTTGGGAGAGTTCAAGTGCTTGGTGCTAATGGTGATAATATTGGTAGTGATGATGATAGTGGTGATGGGCACTTCCTATCTGCCAGATACAGAGAGAAACAATGTATTTTACATGCATTGTTTCATTCAGTCCTTATAAAATCCTTATGTGGAGCAGCACCATTGAGATCACCATTTTAGAGATGAGGAAACCAAGACTCAAAAAGTAAATGTCCCTTTTGCTTTTAAGTAAAATAATAAGCCTGTTGCTAGTTCATACCAGGAGTCACATCAAAATGTACCAGAATCCAAGGTAAGCCAGCAGTGTGTAAGTGCTGGCCAGTGCCTTTAAGGGAAATTTACTTGATCCCCAGTTTTACAGATGAGGAAAGGACCAGACAGCTTAGCATCCCCCACTGATGTCAGACACTATGCCAAGCACTTTACATATATTATCTCTTTATCATCATATCATTCCCATGAAGTAATTTTGTGATCTCCACTTGTACAGATGAGGAAACCAGGGCCTAAGACTAAATGACTTGCTGGAGTTCAAAACCACACAGCATGACTCCAATCCTGAATCTCCTGAGTTGCCAATCCTGGAACAACACATGGCAGGGGCTGGACCAGAACCCAGGGCTCCTGATTGCCTGCCCAGTGCTCTGAGGCTAGATGTAGGCTCTCTGCTGGCATGCATTGTTCCTTAAAAGCGTACTGGCCTTAAGCCCAAAGAGTGAAATCACACCCTGCGGTTCTGGGAACCTCAGACAGAAGGAGAAGGAAGCTCTTGCTCTGCTGTTCAAGTCTGAGCAGGTGTGGTGGGGACTCTGCTTCCTCCTGTGGCTAGAAAGGAGGCCTTGCTAGCCAGGCAGGATGAGGCAGCCCTTAGGAGTGTAGGGTGGGAGGAGGGTAGCAGGCAGGCGTGCCCAATAAAACGGTCTAAATCTTCCCGCCTTCATGCTTTCATCCAGGCAGTACCCTCATCTCCTGCTTGGCAAACAGCAGGGCACAATCACGAGAGCTTGAGGCTGTAGTCTGGAGGCCCAAGTTTTGACTCTGATTCAGAATGCATCATGACCATCTTTTTCTTCATGTGCACACTGCGTGTGGTGGTGGTGGTGGTGGTTATCAAAATCTTCCAGCTTTTCCAGTTAACACACTGTTTATTACACAACTGTTATGAACTGGAGGTATAGCAAATACAAAAGCAGATGTAAGAGCTTGGTGTGCTGGTGCCCACCTATAATCCTGCTATTCTGGGAGGCCAAAGCAGGAGGATTGCAAGTTTGAGTCCAGCCTGGTCAACTTAGCGAGATCGTGTCTCAAAATAAAAAAATTTAAAAAGGGCTAAGAATGTAGCTCAGTGCAAAGGCCCTGGGTTCAATTCCCGGTACTGAAAAACCATCAACAAACAACAAAACCAAGGACAGGTAGGCCAAGCTTACATGGGTCTTAGAGTCTAGTAAAGAGATTCTCCAATCCTCATGGAAACAAAGGTGGAATGGCAACAAACCAGCTTTCAAAGCAAAAGTGTACAGAACCTAGTGAGCTCATTATGGTGGGGAGGTGAGGAGAAAGAGTGACTGATGGTCCAAGGCTGGTGGGAAAGGGGCCCCGGGGAGGCTGTTCCTCGGTGAAAGGCTGCTGGTGTAGAGGACCCTCGTGGATGGTTCACCCCAGGAACTCACAGAGGGCCAGTGGGCCTAGGAGCCTGGTTAATTCAAGAAGTAGACTGTGTAAGAGAAATCGTTGAAGTTTTCTTTTTCCGGGGAGGTTACTGGGACACTGGGAGGCAGTGATATGGTCAGTTATAACAGAATACATTCTCTGAAGTATGGGCAACGTAACCTTCAAAGAAAAAAATAAAAGCCACTTCCTTCGAGGAGCCTTCCTCGATTTCTCCACCTATGGCCTGTGATATTTCTCCCTGCCTCTCTGGCCTTGAAGAGGTAGGTAGAGAAACTCAGGCCTCTGGAGCTTTCTCTTTCTGCTACTGAAAGTGCACGTGGCTTCAAACAAGGTTCTTGACACCGCCCCCCCCCCCCCCCGCAGCGCAGCCTCAGTTTCCCCAGCTGTTCAGGAGCAGGTTGTTTGGCAGGGCCTGCCCAGCGCTAACGCAACGTGATTCGCTCCGGTAGGAGTGGGGAAGGGGGGCTGCCCGCATTGCTGCGCAGCCATCGGGCTGCTGGCTGGGGCACCACCACTTGGCTGGGGTCGCCTTCCTCTCTGCTGGGGGCTGCGGCACTGGGTCGCGGTGCCAGACGCTGCGCAGGAAAGTGGGGGTGCGACCCCTGGCTCGCGCAGCCCCGCCCCCAGAGTCAGCGGCCCTGCGGCAGCCCGGGGCCGAGCTCCGCCCTCCACCTCCCGCCGGCCTCGCCGCCTCCTCCCTCCTCCCTCGCGCGCTCCCTCCCCTCGGCCGGCTCGGCGCTGACTCCGCCGCACGCTGCAGCCGCGGCTGGAAGATGGCGGGGAACGACTGCGGCGCTCTGCTGGATGAAGAGCTCTCCTCTTTCTTCCTCAACTATCTCTCCGACACGCAGGTACGGTCGACCGGGGCGCAGGCCTGGGGCCAGGGTGCTGAGCACCCGGGGTTGCAGCTGCAGCCGCTGAGGCCAGGACGCAGCGATGGGCGCAATGGGGAGATGAGGGGTTCCAGGCTGCAGAGCCCCCTTTCCATGCGCCTGGCGATGCGCTCCATAACGGGTAGGGAGCTGGAGATCCCCCGGTCTGTGTTGGAGCACTGGGGACGCATAGCGGCTGGGAAGGGTTTAGTCTGAGGCACCTGGAGTCCGCCACCCCCTGCGGGCAGGCTGGGGGGTACCGCGTTTCCTTGGGGAGGATGAGCCGCGCGCGTTAAGGTGCGGGAGACCCTCGGGCTGACGCCGGGTGCTGTAGGCGCGCCCTTAGCGCCCGGCACTTGCTGCCGTACTTTCACGTGGACTTGTGGCCCCGGTATGGGCGCCTGCCCTCACCCCGGAGTCTCCTCGTTCTCTAGCCTCTGGCCCCCCAAGTGCTGCTCTCGGCACGCACAGCTCTCCACAGGCTCCCGCAGCGCGGAGTTTCCCGTCAGTTGCCCTCTGAGGGCTTGGGGTCTGCGGGGCACGTGGACCTGCGGGCGGAGATAGAGCCTTGGTTTCGCTATCCGACCAAGCCCCTCCCGGGGAAGAAGCAGGGCAGGATGGGGGCGGGAGGGCCGTCTGGGGGCGCCTGGGTCCCCCTGCGTCGCGCGGCCCTGGCGCGCGCTCCACGATGCAGGGGGAAGGGAATGCGAGGCGGCGTCCCGGGCTCTGGCTGAGCCTGGAAGCTCCACCGGCGACACCCGCGTGACAGGAGAGGGTGCTCGGTGTGCCGGGGTGGGGGAGGACTTGGGTAAGCCGGTGGCTTGGAGACCCGGAGGCAAGTGCTGCTGGGACAAGCAGTTACCAGAAATGATTACAGAAGGTGTGCGCACCCCCAACCCTTTCCCTCATTTCCCCCACCCCATGCCTGTTGCCAGCATAAAGTTTGGCTCCCGAGTTGGGGCTTTTACTGCGGGCGCCGGGCTGCTGGTGACTGAGAGGCTCGGGATGAGGCAGAACCCTGGAGGGGACTCCAGACGCGAGGGGACTTCGGGATGTAGAGAGGGGCCGCGGGACCGAACCGGGTGCGGCTCGCGGGGGCTGGTTCGGTACCTGGAGGGGAGCACCGGCCCGTTTTGCATAACACAGGAAGGGAGGGGGAAGGCAGAGGGGGCCCGAAGGTGGGAGGAGAGAGAGGGAAACTTTGCTTCTTGTTATAATCTGCCAGTCTTTGGGCGGTAGCAGCTGTCATGGGACCGGGTGGGCGGGGAGAGGCTTGTAAGCTGACTCCTCGCGGTGAAACGCGACTTGGAGGGGGACGCAGCTGCAGAGACGTTCAGCTCTAGGCGGACTCCGGCTGGCGACTTCGGGCTGGCGGCTGGGACTGCGCGGCGTGGCGGGGTGTCGCCGAGAGGAAGCCTGCCACGCGCGGGGAAGGCCGGCCCCAGCCCTCTGCAGGCTCGCGGGGCCGTGCGGTCGGTGGCGGGAGCTCTCGGGTGGGCTCGCGGTGGAGGCCGGAGGGGCTGGCGGCGAGCGCTCGCGCGTCCCGAGGCCGGGGGTAGGTGTTTGACGAGCAGGCTGCGCGCTCGGGTGTGTGTCTCTGTGCACACGCCGCGCGCGCCGGGCGCGTACCTTTACCTCTGACGAAACTGCGGTGGAGCTCCCGCCGCCGTCGCCCGGCTCCGTCACACGCCCCGCGCCTGTGTCTGCGCGGAAGGCGGGCTCAGCCTTAGCAGCCTCGGAGCCGGCAGCCTGGGACCGGGAGGTCCGCGCTGGGGACGACGGGCAGAGCGTGCTCTGGGAATCAAGATGCTGCCTGCGGGTCTCACACTTACTTGCCTGGGCTCGACTCCAAACCTGCACACTGAGGGAGACGCAAGTGAGGGAGGCCTGAAACAGCCAGACACTCTTTAAGGGCCGCAGCAAGAATCGTCTGTTCTGGATCTGATCCTGGTTTTTAACTCCATCTTCAGAGCTTGGCTCACCAATAATTAATTATTTGCCCTGCTAGCCACCCTACTCAGCAGGGCCATTTCACCTAAGGAAACTAGAAAATTGGGTAATCAGGTGTCAGCAGAAGCTGTGTAGTGAAAGTTAATCTGAGACGTTTGCTTTTTTTTTTTTTTTAACCACGTGACAGGCCGAGGCTCCTCTGGTGATCTTTGCCGGCCCAACTTGGGAAATGTAATTGATAGGACGAGCTTTGCAGCCACCCCTAGAAGGCTCAGAGAGCCCTGCCAGAAGAGGGCCTGGGCGGGCCATCCAGTGCCTCCTCATTTTACAGCTGGGGAAGGAGGTTGCGAGGGGTGAGCGGCTTCTACAGGACCACTCAGCCAGCGGGTGACAGAGCCACCCAGGGCTCCTGACTCCAGGTCCTGTGTGTTACCTCGAAATAGCACTGGACTTGGAGTCAGAAGGCCTGAGTGGAGTCACCTTCCCCACTCACTGGCTGGGTGACCCCGGAGCAAGCCATTTTAACTCCTGGAGCCTCCTCCTCCATCTGTGCAATGGGGCTGAGGTGCCTGCAAAGGAGAAGCCATGGCCTGGTGGTGGGGGTGAGGAATATTGCATGTCAACTGTCTGGTTGTCCCTGTGGCTTCCCCTTCCTTTCCCGCACCCCTTTCCTGACCCTCCCCTCCTCCAGCTCTCTGCTCTGGAGGGTTGGGGCAAGTGGACAAAATGGCAATTAACTGTCCTCGTTCAGAGATTTTTGTTGTCTTTCATGGCTAATCCAGGGTTAGATTAGAGGGAGAACTTCTGTTGAGGAGACTTAACTTTTACCCACTGGGGCCAAAGTACAGAAATTTAGTAGAACAAGGATTGTGACAGTTTCTTAAAGGTTTGAGAAGTATCCTTGCCCACCTGTCCTGTGTGGCCTTCTCCTCCAGTGGCCTTCCCTGCCCTGCTTCTCCTTTCCTAGTTGTTGTTATCTGTTATACAACCAAGTTCTTTATGTGTGAGGCCAGAGTTGTGCCTTTTGTTTCTTTGTGCCTGCATGACACCTGTCCACATGCTGAGCCATGTTCCTTTTGCTCAGCTCTTGGCTAGGCACATGGGTTGCAGACCGGGGGGTATGGCTGGGCCCTGCCAAGCAGAAGCTCCCAGGCTGGCAGGAACGACAGCTGAGCAAGTGGGAAGAGAGGAATGCAGAGGGCTGCAGCTGTAGGCAAAAGCGGAGGCTCCAAAGGCCACACAGTAAGCCCATGCTAAATATGGGTTGTTTGAAGTCACTTGGGGCATCAGTCATTGATGTCCAAAATGTCAGAGATGGCAGGAACTTTATAAACCACCCAGTCCAATATTTCATTTAAAAATAATAGAGCTGTTAAAAATACTATTAGGCATTACAAAAAGAATTAGGAATATGTAATATTATCCAGACATAACCATTGTTAGTTTTCTTATGTATTTCTAGACTTTCTCCTATTTATATATATCACTTGTTTTTTTAAAAAAAATAGTTATTCTGTGTATAATCTGCATGTAATTGATAAACTTGGAATGAACACTATTTTGTAACTTTCTTTGTTTCCCCCCAAAGAAATGCTGTGAACATCTTTCCACATCAATAAGTATTCTACTTAATGTCTTAATGGTTATATAGTATTTCATAGAGTATTGAACCAAAATGTATTTAATCAATCCATTATTATTGTTGCTCAATTGTTTCCCTTTTTTTGGCTATTGTAAGCTGTGCTGAAATGAATATCATTGCGGGTATGTTTTCTGTCCTTCATTTAAATTCCTAGAAGTAGAATTACTCCATCAAAGCAACTATGCAGGCGTTTGGTAAGCACATTTCTGGACTGCCTTGTAGAAAGATTGTACTAATTTACACACTCACCAGGAGTGTGTGGGAATGCTTCATCCCCCATACTCAGATAACTCTTGGTATTTGCATTTTTACCAGTCTGTTCATCAATAAATTCTGTGAGCTTTATTGTTTTAATATGCATTTCTCTGAGTACTTGTGATGCTGAACTTTTTCCTCCTAGAATCATGAGCAACTTTTATTCTGTGTAGTGCTGTGCCTATGAACTTGGCACATTTTGCAATTGTTATCCTGTCCCTTCGTTGTTCTGAGGCTGGAACTGAAGTGGCCTCAGCCACATGGAGAATTGGGAAAATGATGCAAAGTCTTAGCATCCTCTTAAGGTCTGCAAGATTGCTCCCTCCATAGCTTTAAAAGCCAGGGCCAACTGCTTTCCAAGTCAGAGTTCTGGCCATATGCAGGAGCAGGTTGAAGTGTCGCCTTGGCTGGGTGCATTTGCTCACCCTTCACCTGTGTGAGACCAAGTGGCAGGCATAACTTTTTCACCTGAGCTCCAATGGGGACATGTTCCCCAGAGGCCTGAGCTCCCTGTTCACTGGGCCCCATGGCCAATGCTGATGATCACGCTGCCTGTGAAACCTAGGAAAGGCCATGGCCCAGCAGCTGGGCTGGGGGCTCATATTTCCCCTTCACCTAGGGCCCTCCTTTCTCCAGCTGGTGCAGGCCATCCAGAAGCTCCACTGTGCCATGATATGAGTCAGCCTGTTCCTGCTCCTCCTGAAATAATAGAGGAATAATGGCTTGAGTCAGAAGCAGCCTTGCAAATGGGGCCTCAGGCATGGAACTGAGGTCATGACAAGAACATTGCTGGGTTAACGGCTGTCTTCTCCTTCATCATTGTCATCACCAGTGACATTTGTCGAGCATCCTTGGGGATTGTTGCACACTGCTGAGCCTTCTGCTTGCACTATTGTATTTCATATATCATATTTCATTCTCTTAAAAATTCTGTACAATGTATGTGCTATTTTCTAGTTTTACAGATTTCAGTTTCAGAGAACTCAGATTTGCTGAAAACTACCTAGCTTACACTGCCTTTGAGTAAGAGGAAGGCCAGGATTAGTGGGTGATGTTCCCATGCCCCCTGACTTGTCCTCATTGAAGACAGGGACTGCTTCCTGCTATTGATCTTGATTGTTTTTCCAGCCAGCACCTTGAGCAAATGAAGACACACTGTATAGAGAGAAGAAAACAGAACTCAAGTCCTTCTGCTTCTCTGAGCCTCAGTTTCTTTTTTTGTTTGTTTGTTTTGTTTTTTGGTACCGGGGATCAAACTCAGGACCTTGTGCTTGTGAGGCAGACAGCAGAACCACTGAGCTAAATCCCCTGGCCCTTCAGCCTCAGTTTCTTAATCTATAAAATGGGGATAATAGGTCCTAATTCTCAGAGTTGGAAGGAAATCATATGATGTATATAAAATAAGCACTGACCAGCTGCTTATGAAATTTGGAATTCTCTCTTTGAGCTCTTTAAAAGGCCAAGACTGAGTCTAGAGCTAACTATCATACCTGAAATTTTTTTAATATAATAAAAGAGAAGCATAATTCTTACTCTGTAAGAGTGAATGGAACCCAGATGAAGTCACTTAGAAGAGAGGGTATAGGGTCAGTTTCTGCCTGACATCCTCTGAGGTAGTTGAGTGCCTCCTCTGAATCCCACAGGCACACAGTTGATGCCAAACCATTTGGATTGGATTGACCTTTGTGTTCTTTTCCTGTCTCCCGGTCTAGGTCCTTGTCCCATCCACAGCAGGATTCCTACAATTACTACGAGATTTTTGCCACACCAGACTTTGCTCTCTGCCGTTTATCCTCAGCTTCTTGGCAGATCAGCCCTCTCACAGTGTAGGTCAGATGTCACTAGATTTTTTAGAACAGCTTTAGGATTACAGCAAAACTGAGGGGAAGGTGCAGAGATTTCCTGTGTACCTGTGCTCCCAACAAGCACAGCCTCCTCCAGTACCTACGATGTCCCCACCAAGTGTCTGTTTGTTAACTGGATGAGCCTGTGTTCACGCACCATTATCACCCAGAAGCCACAGTTCACAGCTGGGCTCACTCGGCATATGCATTCTGAGGGTTTGGACAAGTGCATGATGACGTGTATCTGTCATTACAGTGTCACATGCAGCGTCACACTGCCCTAAAAATTCTCTGGGCTCTTCCTGTGCTTCCTTCCCCTCATTTTTGGCAACTACTGATATCTTTACTATCCACATAGATGTGCCTTTTCCAGAATGTCAGAGTTAGAACCGTGCAGTATATAGCCTTTTCAGATTGGCTTTTTTCTCTCAGTACTGTGCACTAAAGTTTCTTTTATGTGTTTTCATGGCTTGATAGCTCAGCTCCCTAATACTTTTAAATTAAGGCCCTAGTCAGGAGTGATGGTGCACCCCTATAATCCCAGCATTTGGGAGCCTGAGGCAGGAGGATTGCCATGAGTTTGAGGCCAGCCCGAACTACACAGTGAAACCTTGTCTCAAAAAACCAAAAAAGAAAAAAAAATATTAAGGTCCAAACTTTAAACTGTGATATTCAGGGGCCTTCAGGTCCTTCAAGTTGGAGATTTAGGCCCCTGGCTTTACCCTGAGTTGTCTTTTCCTCAGTTTAACACCAGGTGATGTGACCTTGAGGAGGTGTCTCAAGCTCTCTGACCCTAGTCGGTTCATATACAGAGCTGGGTTAACAATAGCATGTTCATGTTCCTGTGAGATGCACCCAGAATGTGCTGAGGTTTCCTCCTAGAGGCCTGGGCTCCTGTTATTGCTGGCGGCCTCCTCTGTGACCACTTCCACTACAACCGTGCTTGTCCTGCAAGGGCCAGCTCCCGTGTGTCGCTGTGGAGGTGCCCCCACCCGCCCCCGGCCCGGGTCTTGCTGCTCTAGACGGCAGGACAAAGTGTGCAGGGCCAGCAGAGCATTCTGGGGCCTCCCAGACAGGGCTTTGTGATTTGCCAGCTGTGAGACCTCTGGGCTCTCGGTCCTCTCTCTGAGCTTCCACTTCTGCATGTGGGAAGATCGTGATCAATAGTGCTTCTGCATGAGGTTGTTGGGAAGAGTGGATGAAAATCAAATGGCAGTGTAGGACAGCATAGATTAAAGCATGACTGCACATGACTGCATGCACTAGGGCCCAGGTGACACATGCCTCTCTTGTCCTTTGAATTGTTACATAAGAAATCACCCCAGCATGTTCACCTCCATAAAGGCAAGGATTGTTGTCTGTTCCAGTCACCATTTTCCCCACAGTGAATAGACAAGGTGCTGAACATAGTGCACACTTAGACGCCCTCACTCAGTTGAATGAACATGCTGGATGTGAGCCTCTTCAGGGCACTTAGCATTTCTCATTTCATATCCTTAGTCTTCGGGGTCTTGAGAAGGGGAGAAATGATAAGTGCTGTGAAATGAACTGGAATGTCCTTTGGCCACCACCCTCCCCATCATTTTAATGTATTCATAGCCTACCCAAAGTTTTAAGCCCTGCTTAGAAGCCCGTCCTCTCTGGAAAGCCTTGTAAGCCAACTGTCCTGCATCCCCCACCCACTTGGAGGAGTTCATCTCAGGGCTTCATGGTTAATGAGTGGCTGACCTGGGATTTGAACCTTGGCCCTGAGCAGCTTCCTGTTCTGCTGGGCTTGGGAGGAACCTTGGAAAGCAGACAGCAGAGAGTGCCAGGGATGTGGTAGGTAGGCTGCTGACTCCACAGCGGCCAGCTCTTACCCAGCTGAGGACTGGGAATGTCTTGGCTCTGAGGGAGGGACAGGGTAGGTGGGCCGAGAGAACCATTGCCTGAGGTGGCTGGGCTTTGAGTGGCTGTTGGACTTAGGGGTAGGGTCCACACTGCCCCTGGACAGACTGCAGTTTCTTCTGGCTCTCAGTATTCCTGGACCCCAAATACCCCCACCCCAACCCCTTCTAGGGCTCCCCTTGCAGTAACTGGAGGTTATCATTAGATACTCAGGGCCACCCAGTCAGAGAGCCAGTGTGCGACGGGGGTCAGCGGCCAGGTTCACAGAGCTCAGAGAGGAGGGCCTTGGCCTGAGGTCACACAGCTAGGCTGGGCACTGGGTCTGCAGGTATAAGGGTGGCTGCTGAATTCCTGGGTACCCACCTTGTTCTTTCCTGAAGACAGAGACTTGAGTTACCACCCACTCTGGAGTAGGAGACCAGAGAGACTTTTACAAATGTGTGGGTATTGATTAATTATTCCCAAAGGCCTATAATTACTGTTGGTGTTTTAGGTAAGAAAACAAACATTTGTCCTAATTGTTCAAGTGGCTGAGAAGGGCTTTTAGAACTATGGTTAGGCTTTTTTTAGGGTAAGCTCTGTGACCTTAGCATGGGATTTCTTTGTGCGTTAGTGTTTTCATCTAGGAAATGGGGCTGACACTTTTATAGCACGTACTTTAAGGGTTTGGGTGAACACTGTTTGAGGCAGTGTCTGTAAAGTGTTTAGAAATGTTCAATCAATAGTAGCTCTTACACTGGATATGGTGGCACATTCTTGAACCCAGCACTCCAGGAGGCTGAGGCAGGAGGACTGCAAGTTTGAGCCCAGCTTAGGCATTTAGGGACTTAACAAGACCCCATTTAAAAAAAAAAAAGGCTAGGAATGTAGCTCAGTGTGAAGCTTTGTTCAATCACACACACAGACACACACACACACACACACACACAAGAAAAAAGCGAAAGAAAGAAAAAAAAAGCCTTTAGTATCAAAAAAGAGACAACTAGAATGCAGACCCTGCTGTTTGTCTTTTTTTCTTTCCAGTACCGGGGATTGAACTCAGGACCTTGTGCTTGCCAGGCAGGTGCAATGCCACTGAACTACATCCCCAGCTGCTATTTGTCTTTTGACCTGAGCTCAGGTGTAGGCCCTGAGGTCTCTGTTTTATTTTCCTCACCTTGTACTTCTGGAGGAACTGAAGAGGAGTCCATCTCACCTAAGCGAGCGTTGCAACGCTGACTTTTAGGAAACCAAATCCAGTTCGGTTCCAGTTGAAGAAAGGTAAAGAAATATGAGGTAGTGGTTACGAACACCAGGCTTTGGAGTTTAATTGCCTAAGTTTTTAATCAGGGCTCTACTACTTAACTAGGTGTGTGACTTTCCACAAGCATCTTAATCCCTGTGATCCTCATTGCTTCATATACAAAATTGGGAATCAAAACAGTCTGCTCTTCTCAGGATCACTTAAGATAACTGCAGAGGGCGCGAAGGCTTGCAGCACTGTCTGACATATAGTAAGCAGTCAAGTGAAAGCCACTATGATGATGACAATGACAATGATGTAAAATAAAATACTCAGATGTCAACTTGAGCTTGCAAGGAGTTGGGAGTGCCAGAGACCATCTTGGTTCACGTTTTCACTTTGAAGTGAGCATGTGGACTGGGAACAGACGAGGAAGTGCCATCAGGTCACCTGGCAGGGTCAGGGCAGGACACACACACACACACACACACACACGCACACACACTGCTGACTGCTTGGCCAGGGGTGGCTCTGCATAGCAGGGACTTGAGTGTCTGGGACCCACTGTCTGGGAACTCAGCTGGGTGAGCCCTGCTAGGCCAAGATGGACGCTCCCCGACAGTTCTGCAGCCATAATTTTTCCTTGTGATTGCCTGGCAGAACACAGTCATTTAGCAGAGGGAGAGCGAGGAGACGAGAGAAAGCAGGCCCTGAGCATTTGGAGCAGCCGGCCCACGAGTCGCTCCCTGATGTTGCCATGGCAAACAGCCTTGGCAACGTGGCTGCTTGTGCCTTTATTTCTGGTCTCAGGCTCCTTGCAGGGAAGTGTGGTACCCAGAACACTGAGGAGGGCCCTGTCTTGGCTCCTGGGCACTGAGGGGGACCTGGCTTTGAAGCTGCTGTGATCCCCTGCTCAAAACACCTGCAGCCCACCCAGCATGACCTGCAGAAGCAGACTCCTGGCTGTGGCATCCTAGGCCTCAAATGCCCATCCATCCAACTCTCTGTCCATATACATCAAATACTTGGTTTGTGACCATGCCACACTGTACCCACTGCAGTAAGAGTGGAACAGTGCAACTTTGTTAATGTGAACTCTGGCTGCAGGTGTTCCCAATCTGGCCTCATCTTCAGCTATATCCTTTCACAATAACGATGCTGAGAGGAGAGTTAACAGCTAACTAATCTTTCCAGGAAATTGGTCTTCCAGGCCCTACACTAAAGTCTTTACTTGTAGAATCACATCTAACCCAGAGGAACCCCATGCAGCAGTACCTGCTGTTACCCCCACAGTTTAGGGGTAGCAGTTTGGTAGACTGAGGCTGAGCCCAGAGTCTGTGGCATTGGTGCTGTTTTACAGCTCAGCTCTTAGACCGGGGAGCCCTGGGGCCCCTCCTTGAGTTGTGTGACCTCTGCCTACTCCGCATGTCCAGCTGCATCCTTTGGGGCTCAGCTCAGTGCCCCAGCTCTAACTGCCCCTCCCCAAGCACCCTCGGATCCCAGACTCTGTATAGAAGCTCTCTGTTCCCTGCCCTTGCTCTGTGCACCCTGCTGAGGCTTTTTGTTTGTTTGCTTTGGTGCTGGGGATTGCACCCAGGACCTGATCATGCTGATCAGGCTCTCTACCCCTGAGCTGCACTTGCAGCCCCATCCTGGTGAGCTTATATTTGCCCTCTAGCGCCCCAGACTTCACAGCCAGGAAAGTGGCTGAGGCGGAGAGCTTTCACTATCTTGGTGAGGGGTCTGACTTGGCGAGCAGTGAGGAGTCAGCAACACAAGTTTCAACACCACCATCATTATCATTATTAACAGCAGGCACACAACACCTCTCACCTTTAGAGACCTCTTGGTTTGTGCCAGGTCCTAAGCTAGGATCTTGAGATGCATTATCTTGTTTAATCCTCAACCAGCCAGTGAGGTTGGTGGTTTGATGCAGGAGAAAACTGAGGCATAGAGAATTTCAGTGACTCCCTGAACCACCTGGCTGGCAGCAGGAGGGGTTGGATTTTAGTGTAGGTCTGGCTGGCCTCAAAGCTGATGGTCCTGACCACCGCAGTGTGGCTGATCCAACTGAGCACATAGAAAGGACTGGAAGGGGTAGAAGTGAGCTGGATCTGGGAGAAGACCTCACCAGCAGACATCGGAGACAGAAGGGGATTCGTATGGGGAATGATTTGTACTGGGCAGGTATCCGTTTATTCAGGGCCCACTGTGTGCCAGGTCTGTCCCTCACCCCTGGCCTCTCCCTGAGCCTGGTTAAGTGTAAAACTGGCCTTTGCCTGATACAACCTTTTATTTTGTGTTATGTTTCAATGGTCTCTCTTCTTTATCCAGTCAGGACTGGAGCCCACTAAGGGTTGGGGACCCTGGCAAGCTGGCTCACTGTCAGATTCCCCAGTGCCAGCCAGGTGTGGTGGCTCAGGCCTGTAATCCTAGCACTCTGAAGGCTGAGGCAGGAGCATCGAAGTGAGTTGGGGGGCATAGTGAGGTCAAGGCCAGCCTGACCAACATAGTAAGATCCTGTCTCAAACATCAATCAATCAATCAAATAAAAATTCCCCAGTGCCTTCACAGTCTCTGGCATACCTTAGGCCCCCAATAAATACGTGTTGAAGGGTTCAATGGATAAACAAATGCTACTTGATTTTTTTCAGAAAATTCACCTAACCTTTGCCTGGCCTAAGAGTTTCCTTGAAGCTGTGTTAGGGGCAAGATGAGTACAGGGTATTGTGCCCCGTCCCCACAAGGGACACCAAGATAAGCCTTGCACACACAGGAATCAAAGCCAAACACTCTCGGAGCCTCAGAACCCCCTATCAGAATAGGGGCCTGGAGGGCGGGCCTTGTGGAATGAATGTTAAACCACTGTTAGAGGTAACAGGGTGCTGCTGTGACCCAGCTTGGAAGGGTGCAGAGCCTCAGGAACCCTGCACCACAGGGAGATGTCTAGTCAGGTGTCCTCACATTCTAGGGAGACTGAAGTCAGCACTTTACACTGCCCAACTGCTGACTCCGGAAGGACTGGGCAGCTTGGGGAGAAGGTGGGCCCAGGGAGGTGAAGGGGCAAGGGAGGACTCCAGGACTCCAGCACAGCGCCCAGCCCCAGGGGATTAACTCCATGCTGTTTTTCCTTGCCCGGAATCCCAGGTACATTCTACCCTTCATGTTTCCTACTTAGGGCTGATCTGCTCTTAGGTTGTACGCATTTCTTACCAGCTTGGCAGTCCTGTCCAGGCCTTGTGACATTAGAAGCAGCACATCTGTTCTGTGTGTCTCTGTGGGCCCGGGTGAGGGGTAGGGGTTACCTGAGGCAGATGCACGGACTGCAGGGCTGACAGCAACTTGAGGACACAGATACAGAAAAGGGACAGATGGGTCCGACCCTCGCTTCCTGCTGTTGCTACATATATTACTATGCAGAAGTTCAGAGCTAATTGGTCACAGTGTGTCACCCCCAGGAAAGGCGTATTGTGTTTGGTGTCCTCTGAGGGAGCAGGGAAGTATGTGGTACATTCTATATATATATATATATATATATATATATATATATATATATATATTTTTTTTTTTTTTTTGGTACCAGGGATCGAACTCGGGTCCTTGTGCTTGTGCTGCAGGAGGCAAAACCACTGAGCTAAATCCCTGGCCCATTATGTGGTACATTCTGATATTTTCATCACAAATAAGTGTCAAAAGCAGAGGAAAGATTTGGCCTGCAGAGTTACTTAAAAACTTCGCTTTTTGTGATCATACATTATCCCTTGATGATGCCAGGTGAATAAGGATTTAGACCAACCATAAAACTTACTTTGAAAGTTAATGCAGGGGCTGGGCATGGTGGCGCACACCTGTAATCTCAGCACTCCGGGAGGCTGAGGCAGGACAGTCGCTCCAAGTTTGAGGCCAGCCCTGGGGTACACAGTGAGTTTAAGGCCAGCTTGCATAGTAAGACCTTGTCTCAAAAGAAAAAGAAAAGACAGAAAGAAAGTTAGTGCAGTATATGAAAATGAGGTATTTCAGATTTCCAAGGTTGAGGAGCTAGGACCAAGAGTGTGGTTGGGCATTAGGCGAATGCCAATTGGCCTCTAGAAATAGTGTAGCTTATGGATGAATGGAGCTTGAGTCTCAGGATCCAGCTTTCTGGTTCAAACTTTAGCTTTATGATTTTTTGGTTGTGTGATCTCAGGGGTCAGATAGCTGTTCTGTGCTCTTTAGCCAGCTCCCAAGTGAGGGTAAAAATAAGACTGACTTTCTAGGCTTGAAAGAGCTAATCAGTAGTTCTCAGTCATGGGTGCACATCTGAATCAACCATGGAGTTAAAAAAAACCCTCATAATTACACATCTGGGGCTGTCCCAGACCTTCTGAATGAGAATCTTTGTGCACAGGCCCTTAGGTGTTTATGTTTTAAAATGCTCCCTCTGATAACACCCAGCTCTGGTTCTAGAAACTCACATACTATTTGTAGAGGGTCTGGCACTAACTCTGTTCCCTCTGCTCTGTATCTTTCTGCTTCTGTTCAGAGCCTGGGGTAGCATTTAGTTTAGGAATGGTCAGGGAACCAAGAGAAAGCCACTTTATACTGCCTGGGTAAAGCCACATGGGTTCCCCAGCTGACATTTCTATTTGATTTTTCACATCAGTCCTGTGTAGTAGGCAAGAGGAGAGTGTTCCCATTTCACAGATGGAGAAATGGAGGCCCAAAGGGTGACTTGATATCAGCTGCCACAGCTAATCCATTTCCAGTATTTTTCTTCAGCTCATAACTGCCCTCCTCTGTCCTCAGCCACACACCCACATGTGGGACAACTCCTAGGAGGCAGAGAATCAGGATTAAGGGATGGCTACATGGGAAGTCAGGGAAAAGAGGGAGCCATCCACAGAACCTTAGACCAGTGATCCTGGTTCATCAGCTTAGAGGGCGCTGGTCACAGTGCCAGGCTGAGCAGCAGTGTGGGGAGCAGCAGGCTGGAATCTACTGCTGACACCAGTGCCCTGGCCTTGCAGCTCCTGTGCTGCTCCCACGAAGTGGGCAGGGTAGGCTCACCTCCAGCTGGGGCAGTGAGGCCTTTATACTTGCTGTTCCCTCTGTCAGGAGTGCTCCTTCTTGATGTGTTCCCTCAGCTCCTTCGGGTCCTCAGGTGCCACCTCCTCAGAGTGGCCTTCCTGGACATTCTGGGACGCTGTCTTGTTTATTCTTCTATATCTCGCTTGTTGCCTGTAACCCCTCTGGGCAAGGGGACTTTGCAAGGACCAGTGTTACCTCTGAGGCCCTCACTGTGGCCCTCAGACTGGGCCAGGATTTGCTTGGCACTCATTGGATGTTTCTATTTATTTATTTATTTATTTATTTATTTATTTTTGAAACAGGTTCGCACTATGTAGTTCAGGCTGGCCTTAAACTCACTATGTAGCCCAGGCTGGCCTCAAACTCAGGGCAGTCCTCTTGCCTCAGCCTCTGAGTGCTGGGACTAAGGTATACACCACCATACTCAGCAAGTTTTCTTTTCTTTTTTTGTTTTGTTTTTGTTTTTGTTTTTTGAGACAAGCTCTCAATATACAGTTCAGGCTGGCCTTGAACTCACTCTGTAGCCCAGGTTAGCCTTGAACTCAGTGATCCTCTTGGCTCAGCCTCCTGAGTACTGGGA